>NC_142489.1:82015212-82324283 GCF_049115385.1 Moschus berezovskii
GTTCTCAGTATTAGTGAAGTTTTCCAGGCCTTTTTAGCATATTTGTCTATTTCACACTTTAATGAGACTGATAAGAGGTCATGAGGGTTGTTCAATTGCCTTCATGAGCAACAGATAAGAAGTACTTATGGAGGTACCTGATGCTCAGGGGAACTTGGACATGATGTTAGGAAGAAGAAAGGATGGGCTCCACAGTGACATACTTAAAGGCCTCAGTCACAGTGGGTTAGACTATTCATTGCTACCCAGAGGGAGGATAAAGGGAGGAGGGAGGTGGGAGGGGGGTTCAGGAGGGGGAACTTATGTAAACCCGGGGCAAATTCATATCAATGTATGGCAAAACCAACCAATATAATATTGTAAAATAATTTGCCTCCAATAAAAAATAAATTAATTACATAAAAAATAAAATAAAATAAATTAATGACAAAAAAAAAAAAGAAAAGTGGATGACAATGAAGTCATAAGCATTCATGTCATGAACCTAAGGTAGTAGTTGGAATGTCCGGTTTAGATTTGAGATCAAACTGGTTCATCTCCGCTAGGCTGGGCATCGACGAGTGGATAGAGTTAATGAGAGCTAACAGGGAGAAAAAGAGACTTTTTCTTTTCCTGTAATACAAGTGAACTACTTTCATGCTTCCTGAACTCTCATCAGAGCTTCCTCCACACTATTATGTCAGTCAGCTATCTCATGGACTCATCCTTCTCGGTTGTCCCGCAGCACCAGTTTTGCATGCCTTGCTTCATTCAACGACTTTCAACTGGTTGTCTGTTCTCCATATGATAATATACGTTTCAAAGTTTCATGTTTCAATGCTGATCTTTCCTAGCATCCCACCCTCACCTTCTCCCACAGACTCCCAAATTATTTTCTTTATATATGTATCACTTTCCTTGTCTCGCTTATAGCGTCATTGTTACCTCTTTCTAAATTTCATATATAAGGTTTCATATACTGCGTTGGTGTTTCTCATTCTGGCTTGCTTCCCTCTGTATAATAGGTTCCAGTTTCATCTACCACATAGCACTGACTCAAACGTGTCCCTTTTTTAATAGCTGAATATTGCATTGTGTATATAGACAGCATCATCCTTAACCATTCATCTTCGAACTGGACATCAAGGTTGTTTCAAAAGTCCAAGTTATTGTCAGTAGTGCTCCAATGAAAATTGGAGTACATATGTCTCATTGAATTCTAGTTTTCTTGGTGTGTATGCCCAGAAGTGGGATTGCTGGGTCTCATGGTAATTCTATTTCTATTTTTTTTTTTTTTTAAGAAACCTCCACACTGTCCTCCATAATGCCTTCCCATCAACAATGTAAGAAGGTTCCCTTTCTCTGCTCCCTTTCCAGCATTGCTGGCTTGTAGAGTTTTTTGATGGTAGTTTTAGATGGTAGCTTTAGACCCATGTGAAACGGTACCTCACTGTAGTATTGATTTCCGTTTCTCTGATAATGAGTGATGTTGAGCAGATTTTTCTGTGTTTGTTAGACATCTGTATGTCTCCTTTGGAGAAATCTCTTTAGTTCTTTGTGTCACTTTTAGATGGATAGATTATTTTTCTGGTACTGAACTGCATGAGCTGCTTGTATATTTTGGAGATTACCTTGTTTTCAGTTAATTTGTTTACTCCTATTTTCTCCCATTTGTAAGGCTACCTTTTCACCTTGCATATTGTTTCCTTCATTGTGTAAAACTTTCAAGTTTAATGAGGTCCCATGTTTGTTTTACTTTTTATTTCCTTCACTCAGGTGGGCCACAGAGAATCATGCTGTGATTTGTGTTACAGTCTGTTCTACCTACGTTTTCCTCTGAGAGTTATATACTTTCTAGACTTATGTTTATATCTTTAATCCGTTTTAAGTGTATTGTTGTAAAGGGTGGTAGAATGTGTTTTAGCACATTCTTTTACAGTTGTTGACCATTTCGTCCAGCACTGCTTTTTAAAGTGGTTTCTCTCCTCCATTATATATTTCTGCCTCCTTTGTCAAAGATAAAGTGTCCATATGTGTGTGGATATATCTCTGAGCCTTCTATATTGTTCCATTGATCTATATTTTTGTCTTGTGCCAGTACCTTACTTTCTTGATGACTGTAGCTTTGTAGTATGACCTGAAGTCAGGCAGGTTGATCCCACTATTTCCATTATTCTTTTTCAAGATTGCTTTGGCTATTAGAGGCTGACATTGTTTGTTCTTGTTCTGTGGAAACAACAACAACAGCAGCAAGAACACTGGTAGATAGCGGTGAACCTATTGTGTTTTGGCTAGTGTATTCATTTTCACATAATGATTCTTCTGATCTAAGAAGCTGACATATTTCTCGGTCTGTTTCTATTATCTTTATTTCTGCAGTGTTTTAGTTTTCTATATATAAATACAGGTCTTTTGTTTCATTAGGTAAATTTATTCCTAAGTACTTTGTACTTCTCTTTGCAATGGAGAATGGGATTTTTCCCATTAAAATTCTGAAACATTATCAGTTTATGGGTCAGAGAGTTCTTTAACAGTTTCCTTTCCGTGAGAACCTAGGTATGAACTGTAGGCTTCTTTTGAACTTGAAAGCTTATTTTCAAGAGGTAGTGGTGTATGTCTTTTCAAGGTTTGCTGTAACAGCATGCCATATAGCAGGTAGCTTCAATAAAGTTTTTCTCATACTTCCAGGGATCTAGCAAGTAATCAAAGGGTTACAAGATTTTCTTTCTTCTGAGGCCTCTTTTGGATGGTAAAACATCTTCACATGGCTTTGTCTCCACATATTAATGTCTCTGTGTTTTCTGTGTCTGCTCTCCTTTCCTTGTAAAAACCCAGTCCTGTGTATCACAATATCTACCTAAAAACCCTATTGCAAAAAGGTTCAGAAAGCAATTATACACTGCTCACAACTTTGACTCTGTACAAGGTACGGTGAGATCAGTTCATTCATTCAGTCATGTCCGACTATCTGTGACCCCATGAATCACAGCACGCCAGGCCTCCCTGTCCATCACCAACTCCCAGAGTTCACTGAAACTCATGTCCATCGAGTCGGTGATGCCATCGTCTTCAAAGTACACATTTTGAGAGGACAAAATTATTCTACATTATTGATTTTCTTCTTTTCACTTGTTACTGTTGTATACTAATCTGTCTCTGAGTGTTCACCCCACTAATTCAGTCCAGTTCAGTTCAGTTGCTCAGTCGTGTACGACTCTTAGTGACCCCATGAACCACAGCACGCCAGACCTCCCTGTCCATCACCAACTCCCGGAGTTCACCCAAACTCATGTCCATCGATTTGATGATGCCATCCAGCCATCTCATTCTCTGTCGTCCCTGTCTCCTCCTACCCTCAATCGCTCACAGCATCAGAGTCTTTTCCAGTGAGTCAACTCGACGCATGAGTTGGCCAAAGTATTGGAATTTCAGCCCTAGCATAAGTCCTTCCAAAGAACACGCAGGATTGATCTCCTCTAGAATGGACTGGTTGGATCTCCTTGCAGTCCAAGGGACTCTCAAAAGTCTTCTCCAGCACCACAGTTCAAAAGCATCAATTCTTCGGCGATCAGCTTTCTTCACAGTCCAACTCTCACATCCATACATGACCACAGGTAAAACCATAGCCTTGACTAGACGGACCTTGGTTGGCAAAGTAATGTCTCTGCTTTTTAATATGCTATCTAGGTTGGTCATAACTTTCCTTCTAAGGAGTAAGCGTCTTCCAATTTCATGGCTGCAATCAACATCCACAGTGATTTTGGAGCCCAAAAAAATAAAGTCTGACACTGCTTCGACTGTTTCCCCATCTATTTCCCAAGAAGTGATGGGACCAGATACCATGATCTTCGTTTTCTGAATGTTAAGCTTCAAGCCAACCTTTTCACTCTCCTCTTTCACTTTCATCAATAGATCTTTGAGTTCCTCTTCACTTTCTGCCATAAGGGTGGTGTCATCTGCATATCTGATTCAGTTCAGTTCAGTTCAGTTCAGTCGCTCAGTCATGTCCGACTGTCCACGACCCCATGAATCACAGCACGCCAGGCATCCCTGTCCATCACCAACTCCCGAAGTACACTCAAACTCATGTCCACAGAGTCGGTGATGCCATCCAGCCATCTCATTCTGCGTCGTCCCCTTCTTCTCCGGCCCCCAACCTTTCCCAGCATCAGAGTCTTTTCCTCGTCGCATGAGGTGGCCAAAGTATTGCAGCTTCAGGTTTAGCATCAGTCCCTCCAATGAACTACCCAATTCAGAAAGCAGATTGTCAAGAAAAATGGGTTTTTGGGGACTAATACAACTGTGAACAAGAGTCAGAGTTTCTTGCCAACCTCCATATCCTCAACATAAAGACATTAGGGATAGAAAAATATTTATTTTGTATAAGTATTAAACCAAACTGTGATGCACATATACGAACTACAAAATTGTTGTAAAGTCAAAATACATATATATTATATATATCTACTTGGAAATCAGTTCATTCCAATATTTTCAAAGTTATAAGTATTCTTCAAATAGACATGATGACATCTGTCACAGCAATTTGGTCCTTAATTAACTTGATCATTGGGGTAGCCATCAGTGTTGGCTAATTTGTTTTTATTACTATTATTATTTTAAATGCATTTCTTTTAATTGGAGGCTGATTACTTTCCAATGTATTGGTTTTGCCATACATTGACATGAATCCACCCCGGGTGTACATGTGTTCCCCATCTAGACCCCCCTCCACCTCCCTCCGAATCCCATACTTCTAGTTCATCCCAGTGCACCAGTTAATCTGTTTTATACTGGAAAAGGATAAACTTCTCATGTACACATGATAGAATGTGGTTTTGAAATGAGGCACTCTCTCATCCACAGAAGTGAGACATAAGATGCTACTGCTAAAAATACCCAATATTATTAGGCTAAGTTATTTTCAAAGATTGACGTTTAAATACTAGAGGTTTTCATTGCACAACAATGCAAGATATGTGGCTTATTCCTTTAATTACACCAAACTCCTCAAAGCTTCCAACCCAACTCACTTAGAGGAAAGGTAAGTGAGGGTTGTGATAAGGTGTTGCAAATATCTTGCTGTCAGGTTCTCTTACTTCTGTTATTGAGGTAAGGTCACAGTCAAGTAATACTGTCTCTGTAAACCTGTACTGAAGAAAATATCAATCCGTATTCTGAAAGGAAATATCCTAAAACGACTTTCATCATCCAACATCCTGTTTAGAAGGAGGGTTTCCCTCTGAAGGGTGGTTATCCTGTCTGGGTGTAGGCTCGATCTGAACGTCTGGTCTTGGTTCTCCCATCAGTGCCCAGTCCCAGCTGAAGGGGAAGCTGTCTATTCTCTGTGTCCTTCTATTTCCAAGGTTCTCATACTTTGTCCAGTCATTTTAATGAGGGAGTCAGGTGCCCGAAACACAGTTGGTCCTCGGTCTCCTCATACTATCCAAATGGGGGCTGGGTGTCATAGACTGTTACCCCTACAGTTTGCCACAGCCATTAGGTCATGGAGGTGAGCATCGGACGTGTGACTCCTTCTTCAAACCCTGGTGGAGGCCAGTGAATGGCTCCATCAAGGGAACTGTGCCTCTGCAATGCATAGTCTTTTGCCTGTCCCAAACTCCGCCTTTCACTACCCAGCCCTAGGGTAGAAGGCCTAGAGGGCCCTGAGAATGGGAGCAATATATATTCTACTGCACTCCATTGAATGTGTGACTGTGGTTGCAGTTGTGTTTCCAACTTCACTAATAATCTTGAGCTAAGATCTGCAGATTTATATCCATCCTGTCTCTATTAGACACCTTTCTTGAAGAAATATTTGACCTATGATACAAGTTGGTAACTTGAACAATCATGATCCAGTTTGAATAGGCTCTGATAACCACTTTTAACTCACTTTTAAAAAATTCACATATTTTTACAAACATCATCACGTGATTAAAGTTTCTGTCATATTGTAACTGAAATATTTTATTTACAGTCATGTTCTCAAGGACCAAAATATTGCAAATGGTGGAACCATTTATTTGTTCACTGCTTGAGGTACAGTTGACTTGTAATATTACATTAATCAATCTTGTTTTATAAAAATTACACAGTCTTATCTTAGTTTTTTTCTACTATGTCAAAATGAAGGACACTTATGTGTACATAAATCCCTGAATTTTTAGACTTCCTTCACAATTAGGTCATCAGAGAACACCAAGCAGAATTCTTTTTTCTTCTTTATTCCTTTTTCATAATTTAGTTTAAAAAATAAGTGGACAGTAAACATAATCCAATATTGGGACTTTTTTTGTAATATACACATATTAATGACCCATAATTATACAAGGAGGTCAGTTTTCATTTCAATCTTAAAGAAAGCCAGTGCCAAAGAATTTTCACACTGCCACACAAATGCAATCGTCTTACACACTAGCACAATAATGTTTGAAATTCTCCAAACCAGGCTTCAACAGTACATAAAACATGAACTTCCAGGTGTTCAAGCTTGATTTTTAAAAGGCAGAGGATCCAGATATCAAATTTTCAATAGACTTTGGATCAGCAACACAGGAAGAGAGTTCCAGAAGAAAAAAGTCTACTTCTGCATCGTTGACTACACCAAAGCCTTTGACTATGGGTCACAACAAACTATGGAAAATTTATCGCGAGATGATAATACCAGACAACCTGCCCTGCCTCTTGAAAAATCTGCATGCAAGTCAAGTCTCAACAGTTAGAACTGGAAATGGAACAGCAATCTGAATCCAATGGGGAAAGGAGTACGTCAAGGCTGTATGCTGACATGCTGCTTATTTAAATTATGTGTCGATTACATTATGTGAAAGGCCTGGTTGAATAAGCACACGCTGGAATCAAGATAGACAGGTGAAATATCAATAATCTCTTATCTGGTGATGGCACCATATTTATGGCAGAAAGGGAAGATGAACAAAAGAGCCCCTTGATGAAAGTGAAAGTGGAGATTGAAATAGATGACACAAAAATCAAAATTCAGAAAACAATGATGATGTCAACCGGTCCCATCACTTTATGGCAGATAGAAGGGGAAACAATGGAAAGAATGAGAGACTTTTTTTTTTTTTTGGCCAGGGGTGCGGTTTGGGGAATTGAATTGTAATCAAAATCACAGCAGATCGGGAATGCAGCCATAAAAATAAAAGATTCTTTCTCTTTGTAAGAAAAATATGACCAAACTAGACAGCATATTAAACATCAGAGAGATTACTTTCCAAAATATTTCTGTCTAGTCAAAGTTATGGTTTTTCCAGTAGTCATGTATGGTTGGGAGATTTGGACTATAAAGAAACCTGAGCACCAAAGAATTGATACTTTTGTACTATGATGTTGGAGAAGAGGCTTGAGAGTGTTTTGGAGGGCAAGGATATCAAAGCAGTACAACCTAAAGGAAATCAGTCTGGAATATTCATTGTAAGGACTGGTGCTGAAGCTGAAACTCCAATACTTTGGTCCTGGGTGTAAAGAACTGACTTATTGGAAAAGAACCTTATGCTCGGAAAAATTCAAGGTGGGAGGATAACAGTAGACAGAAGATGGGATGATTGGAGAGCATTACCGACTTAATAAACATGAGTTTGTGTAAACTTGATGAGTTAGTGATGGACAGGGAGGACTGGCATGCTGCAGTGCCTAGGGCCACAAAGAATTGTCATTGACTGAGCCACTGAACTGAGCATGGCCCTACCCTTCAGAACAAGAACCAGTTTCCCTTAGTCAGTCTTTCCCATCAGGAAGCTTCCACAACCTCTTGACCTTCTCCATCAGAAGGCAGATCGAATGAAAACCATAATCTCAGAAAGCTAACCAAACTGATCACATGGGACACAGCCTTGTCTAACTCACTCAGTGAAACTATGTGTCATGATTGTAGGGCCACCCATGATGGACGGGTGATAGTAATGGGCTCTGACGAATCGTGGTCCTTGGAGAAGGGAATGGAAAACCTCGTCAGTATTCCTGCCTGAAGAACTCCATGAGCAGCATGTAAAGGCAAAATATAGCATACTGAAAGACAAATTCCAAGGTTGATAGCTGCCCAATATGATACAGGAGATCAGTGCAGAAGAAACTCAAAAAAGAATGAAGCGATGGAGCCAAAGCAAAAACAAATTCCCACTTGCAGATGTGACCAGTGATGGAAGAACACCCCAATGCTGGAAAGAGCAAGATTGCATAGGAACTTTAAAGGTTAGTTCCATGAATCAAGATAAATAGGAAGGGGTCAAAACGGCAATGTCAAGAGTGAATGAACATTGACATTTTAGGAATCAGTGAACTAAAATGGACGGGAATGGATGAACTTAACTCAGATGACCATTATGTCTACTACAGTGGGAAATAATCCCTCAGAAGAAATGGAGTAGCCATCATAGTCAAAAAGAGAGTCTGGAATGTAGTATTTGGTGACAATCTGAAAAATGACAGAATGATCTCTGTTTCTTTCCAAAGGAACCCATTTAATAGCACAGTAATCCAAGTCTGTGCCCTGACCAGTAATGCTGAAGTAGCTATAATGGAACAATTATACGAAGACCTATAAGAATTTGTAGAACTAACAGACAAGAAAGATAACCTTTCCATCACAGGGGAATGGAATGCAAAAGTAGGAAGTCAAGAGATACCTGGGGGTAACAGGCAAATTTGGCCTTGGAGTACAAAATGAAGTCTTCCAAAGGTTAACAGAGGTTTGCCAAGAGAACACACTGCTCATAGCAACACCCTCTTCTGGGAACAAGAGAGGATACTACAAATGTTCGTCATCATATGGTTAAAACTGAAATCAGATTGATTTTTTCTTCACAGCCGAAGATGAAGGAGATCTGTAAAATCAGCAAAGCAAGACTGGGAGTGGACAGTGGCTCAGATCATGAACGCCTTATTGCCAAAGCAAAAGTTAATTTGAAGAAAGTAGGGAAAACCGCTAGACCATTCAGGTATGTCCTACATCAAATCCCTTATGATAACATGGTGAAAGTGACAAATAGATTCAAGGGATTAGATCTGATACAAAGAATGACTGATGACTTACTGACAGAGGATTGTGATATTGTACAATAGGCAATGATCAAAACCCTCCTCAAAAAAAAAAAAATACAAAAAGGCAAAACTGTTTGCTGTAGATGCCTTACAAATAGATGAGAAAAGAAAAGAAGCTAAAACAAAGGAGAAAATTAAATATATAACAATCTGAATGCAAAGGTTCAAGGAATAGGAAGGAGTGATAAGAAAGCCTTCTTCAGTGATCAGTGGAAAGAAATAGAGGAAATAATGGAATGGGAAAGACTAGAGACGTCGTCAAGAAAATTGGAGATACCAAGGAATCATTTCATGAAGAGATGTTCAAAATAAAGGACAGAAATTGCATGGACCTCAATGAAGCAGAAGATATTAAGAAGATGTGGCAAGGTTACACAGAAGAACTATTTTAACAGGATCTTCATGAGTCAGATAACTTGGATGATGTGATCACTCACCTAGAGCCAGTCCTCTTGTAATGTGAAGTCAAGCCATCCTTATGAAATTTCACTATGAACAAAACTAGTAGAACTGAGGGAATTCCAGTTAAGCTATGTCGTAGCCTGAAAAATGATTGTCTCAAAGTGCTGCACTCAGTATGCAAGGAATTTGGAAAACGAAGCAGTGGCCACAGGACAGGAAACTTTCAGTTTTTATTCCATTCCAAAGCAAGGCAATGCCATATACTGTTCACACTAACACACAATGGCCTTAACTCAAAGAGTAGCAAAGTAACACTAAAAATTACCCAGGCGAGGCTTGAACAGTACGTGAGCCATGAACTTCAAAGAGGATTTAGAACAGGCAAAGGAAACAGAGATCAGATTGCCAACATCCGAGGTCCCATCAAAAGACCAAGAGATGTCCAGGAAAAAAAAAAAAAAGAAAACCATGTATGTCTGCTTCATTGCTTATACCAAAGCCTTTGGTATAAAGGCTTTGTCAGTTCATTTCAGTTCATTTCATTTCAGTAGCTCAGTCGTGTCCGACTATCCGTGATGACCCCATGAATCACAGCACGCCAGGCCTCCCTGTCCATCACCAACACCCGGAGTTCACTCAAACTCATGTCCACAGAGTATGCCATCCAGCCATCTCATTCTCTGTCCTCCCCTTCTCTTCCCGCCGCCAACCTTTCCCAGCATCAGAGTCTTTTCCAGTGAGTCAACTCGTCGCATGTGGTGGCCAAAGTATTGCAGTTTCAGCTTTAGCATCAGTCCTTCCAATGAACACCCAGGATTGATCTCCTTTAGAATGCACTGGTTGGATCTCCTCGCAGTACAAGGGACTCTCAAGAGTCTTCTCCAACACCACAGTTCAAAAGCGTCGATTCTTCGGTGATCAGCTTTCTTCACAGTCCAACTCTCACATCCATACATGACCACGGGACAAACCATAGCCTTGACTAGACGGACCTTTGTTGGCAAAGTAATGTCTCTGCTTTTGAATATACTATCAAGGTTGGTCATAACTTTCCTTCCAAGGAGTAAGTGTCTTTTAATTTCCTGGCTGTAATCAGCATCCACAGTGATTTTGGAGCCCAAAAAAATAAAGTCTGACACTGCTTCGACTGTTTCCCCATCTATTTCCCATGAAGTGATGGGACCAGATGCCATGATCTTTGTTTTCTGAATGTTGAGCTTCAAGCCAACATTTTCACTCTCCTCTTTCACTTTCATCAAAAGGCTTTTGAATTCCTCTTCACTTTCTGCCATAAGTGGATCACAGTAAATTGTGGGAAATTCTTAAAGGGATGGGAGTACCAGACTACTTGATCTGCCTCCTGAGAAATCTGGATCCAGGTAAAGAAGCAACAGTTAGAACTGGATGTGGACAACAGGGTGCTTTCAAATCAGGAATGAATTATGCCAAGGCTGCATATTGTCACCCTGCTTAGTTACCTTCTAGGTGGTGTGCAACATGTTAAATTCCAGGCTGCATGAGGCAAAGTTTGAATCAAAGTTTCTGGGAGAAATATCAATAACCTCAGAAAGGTAGATGACACCACATTTGCGGTAAAAGTGAAGAACAACTAAAGAGCCTCTTGGTGAAAGAGAAAGGGGAGTTCAGTGTTCACTTAAAACTCAACATTCAGAAAACGAAGATAACTACAACTGGTTCCATCTCTGCTTGGGAAACTGATGGAGCAACAGTGGAAACACAGAGAGACTTTATTTTGTTCTGGGGCTCCAAAATGACTGCAGATGATGACTGCAGCCATGAAATTAAAAGATACTTGCTCCTTGGAAGGAACGGTATGACCTGCCAAGTCAACATATTGAAAAGCACAGACATTGCTTTGTGAGCAAATATTCTCTTAATCAAAGCTATGATTTTTCTTTTGGTAGTCATGTACGGATGTGAGATTTGGACTCTGAAGATAACTGAGTGCAGTAGAATTGATGCTTTAAAACTGTGCTGTTGGTGAAGACTCTTTAGTGTCTCTTGGACAGCAAGGAGGTTAAAGGAAATCAGTACTGAATATTCATTGGAAGGACTTATTCTTCAGAATAAGAATTAAACTCCAATTTTGTCCACCTAATGCAAATAATTGTCCCGTCGGAAAGACCCTGGGAAACATTGAATCCAGGAGAAGAGGATGACAGAGGATAAGATGGTTGAATGGCATCACCGACTCGATGGACATGAGTTTGAGAATACTCCAGGAATTGCTGTTGGACAGTGAAGTGTCGTAATTTGCAGTCCATGGGATCACAAAGAGTTGGACATGACCGAGAGACTGAACTTAAATTAACTCAAGTATAGCATTATCTATACTTTTACATGCAAATATAGTGATAATAGTATTACTCCATGATAATTGTATTTTTTGTTTTACTCTATGAAAATCTTGATTCTATCTTTCTTACGTGAAATGTGGAATTCTCTATTACTCATGTATGAAAATCTACATGTGGTTTTCTGGCATTTAATTTGGAATTCTGTATATTTCCCATGTGAAAATCTTGGCACTGGTTTCTGAAGATATCGAGAACCAGTATGGATTTGGAATGATCTCTCCTGCAGAAATGAAAATCAGGGCCCACTGTTTCTTCATCAAGTTTAGAGTTTGTCATATTTCTCAAATTATGTCAAAACAGAATTTCTTCCATGAAATATTAAATGCTCTGTATCGACTACATTCAATCATAGGTGTTAATTCTCCACTTTGGAAGTTGGACTCCTCTGTATTTCATATTGGAGATCAGAATGGAAACTTCCCTTGGAGAAATATGGAGTTCTCTAAATTTGATATGAAGCACTGGTTCTTCAGCTACAGAAACACCTATGGTCCCTGTTTGTTATGTTCCCCTGTGCCTTTGAACATTTGTGTGTACATGCGTGGGTAGACATGGCGGTGTTTGTGTGTGTTTCTGTATGTGGATGTGTG
Organism: Moschus berezovskii; assembly: GCF_049115385.1. NCBI lineage: Eukaryota > Metazoa > Chordata > Mammalia > Artiodactyla > Moschidae > Moschus > Moschus berezovskii. Next base: position 82,027,625 of record NC_142489.1, read on the forward strand.
TCCAACCGCATCCGACGTAGAGATGAAGGTGAGAGATCACGAGACATGCAGCAACAGAAGGAGGCCCGAGGCGTCCACAGACTGGGGAAGACTGGCGCATGCATCTCTGAGGTGCTCCTGTTCAGCACAGGAATGAGGAAAGGATGGCCAGTGACAATTCAGGAAAGTGGGTCAATAAATCTGGGTTTACCTCAAGAGACATAAATAAGCTCACAGTTTGTGCCACGTTGATGTGTGTATTTCTACCAGGAAGCAGACGGGGAAGTTTTGAGAACTCACCCAGTGTAAATTCAATGGTGTGGGTATTTTCAAGCATAGCCTTTGAACCCTTTAGTCTATGGGAAGTGGGGTATCCTGTGGAAATGGTGGGCATGGCTATAACAGGATCCACGACAGTGAGGAGGTCAAGGTCCTTCCGAAACGAACAGAGACTGGAAGGAGGAGGAACAGAAAGATAGCTTACTGCACTGGAGAATTTTTACACATTAGAGGAAGGCCCTGGCCTACTGCTGCCTCAGACCAGTCCATCAGGCAGCAAACTCCATCTCTAATGCGGCCAACAATAGCATCGTGTGAGACAATGACATGATCAGGTAGGCTCCTTCATTGTGAAACCACAGGCATCCTAGCATACCGTGTGCGAGCATGCAATCAATCCAGGTGCTCATGCATAACTGGCGGTGTAGAAAGGTGAAGAAAGTGCAGCTGTTGGGTATATGATTTTTCCCCTTTGCCAGTGTGTGCATGTGAGGGAGCAAAGATAGCCAAGTAGAAGGTTGTTCACTTATCTTTTCCTGAGAGAGCTCCAAAATTGCAGCTTGCTACTGAATAATGATGGACAAGAGTATGTCAGGTCCCACGAAAAAGATGTACACCATGTCCAGTGGGGAAGGAGACATCCCAAGAAGACTGTAGGAGGGGTGATTTTATGTTTAGAATCAATACCTTCCAACCACACTCAGAGGGCTCATAGAAAACATTTTGTGCACCAATGCGCAGAGACTTCCAGACAAAGAGTCAGACCTGTCTTTCAGTGATTGAGTGTCTCCTGCAGAGGCATGGGTCAGCGGTAGCCTGACAAGGGAGAGGGTCTCTGGCTGCTACAGACCTGGGTCATGCAGTTTATGGCATATGCCCTCTTGGAGGAGTTTTCCATTCAATCCACAATAAAGCCAGCTAGCAGACATCCACAAATTGAAAAATAAATATGCCGTAGAAATTCTCGTACTATCAAGGAAGTTCTAGGAGCACTGCACAATTCCTCACCTGGGGGTCTGGCAAAGGGATTGAGAACCCCACAGGACATTTGACTTTGGAGGACTTGATTACAGAACTTCCACAGAACTGAAGCAGTTGGAGGGCACGAACAAAATCTTGTGTGCACCAGGAGCCAAGCATAAGGAGCAGTGTCCCCACAAGAGCCTGAGCCAGATTTGCCTGTAAGTGTGGGCCGAGAGTGGGCTGCAGGAGGATGAGGGGCACTGAATACAACAGTGCTTGCACAAGCCCTTTTGAAGAAGATCACAAGTACATTTCTCACACCAAAGTTTGTCCTCAGTTCAAACAAAAGGGCTGAAAAACAGCCCTCCCCACCCCTCCCTGCAACAGAAAATCGGATTAAAGTTTTACTGAACATGGCCCCACCTATCTAAACAAGACTCAGGTTCACTCACAGTCTGTCCCTCCCATCAGAAAGCTTCTATAAGCCTTTTATGCTTATCCATCAGATGGCAGATGTAATGGAAACCACAATCACAGAAAACTAATCAAACTGATGCAGTGGACCACAGTCTTGTCTAATGCAATGAAACTATGAGTCAGGCTCTGTAGGCCCATCCGGGATGGATGGGTCATGATGGAGGCTTCTGAGAAAACGTGGGCCAATGGAGAATTGAATGGCACAGCTTCAGTATTTTGCCTTGAAACCCCATGAATTGTATGAAAAGGCAAACAGAATGTACACTGAAAGATGAACTCCCCAGGTTGGTAGGTGTCCTAATATGCTTCTGGAAATCAGTGGAGAAGTAACTCCAAAAATAATGAAGAGATGAAGCCAGAGCAAAAAACAAAAAACAAACAAGCAAAACAAACAAACAAACACCCAGCTGTGGTAGTGACTGGTGATGGAAGTAAAGTCTCATTCTGTAAAGAACAACAGTACATAAGAACTTAGAAAGTTAGGCCCATGATTCAATTTAACTTGGAATTCGTCAAACAGGAGATGTCAACGGTGAACATCAACCTTTCAGGAATCAGTGAATTAAAATTGACTGGAATGGGCAAATTTAATTGAGATGATCATTTTATCTACCACGGTGGGCAAGAATCCCTAGAGAAGAAATGGGATATCACTCACAGTCAACAAAAGTGTGTGAAATGCAGTTCTTGGGTGCGTTCTCAAGAATGGCAGAAAGATCTCTGCTGATTCTCAAGACAAACTATGCAATAGCACAATAATCCAAATCTATGTCCTGACCAGCAATGTTGAAGTAGAAATTGAGCTGAAGGTCGATGAGAAGCTGAAATTGAGTGGCTCTATGTTTACCAATAGGATCTTCTAGAATTAACACACACACACACACGCACACATAAAGATATCATTTGCATCATTGGGGACTGGAATGCAAAAGTAGGAGACCAAGAGATAGCTAGAGTCATAGACAAGTTTGGCCTTTGGCTACAAAATGAACCAGGGCAATGTCTAACACTGTTTTGCCAAGACAAGGCACTGTCATAGGAAACCTTTCCAAAAACACATGAGACGACTCTACACATGAACACAAGAAGATGGTTAATACCAAAATCAAACTGATTATATGCTTTACAGCTCAAGTTGGAGAAGCTTAATGTAACCATCCAAAACAAACCGGGAGCTGACTGTGGCTCAGATCATCAGCTCATACTGAAACATTCAGACTTATTTCAACAAAAGTAGGGAAAATCCCTAGATCATTCTGGTGTGATCTAAATAAAAGCCCTTTTGATTATAATTGGAAATCTAATAGAGTTCTTGTAGAACTAAGGGCAGTGTTTTGTGACATTGAACAAGAGCAGCAATGAAGACTATCCCCAAGACAAAGAAATGCACAAGGGCAAAACGGTTTTCAAAGACACCTTACACTATCTGAGAATAAGAAAAAAAGAAAAAGAAGAGAGAAGTGGAAGTGAAATGAGAATGGGAAAGATATACCTATTTGAATGTAGAATATTGAAGAATAACTAGGGCAGATAAGAAAACGTTCCTCATTGATCAATGCCAATAAATAGAGGTTAACAATAGAATCAGATAGATTAGAGATCACTTCAAGAAAATTAAAGATATCATGGGAAGATTTCATATAAAGAAGTGTACCACAAAGGTCAGAAATATTGGGGACCTAACAGAAACAGCAACAATTAAAAGGTGTCAAGAATACACAGAAGAACTCGACAAAGATACTCTTCATGACCAGATAATCATGATGGTGTCATCACTCAACTAGACCCATGTCACGGTCTTCGTAAGCCCGGATCTGGTGACTAAAATTGACAAGAAGGATGCAGGGGACAGAAGACTAGAGTGAAACGAGCGTGCTTTTTTTTTTTTTTTTCAGAAATGCGTGCTTATATATCTATAATAAAATTATTATTCTGCCATTAATCCTTTACGTTCAAGGTCACTGAAGGGAGACACTGAAGGGAATCCAAGCAGGTGTCCTCTCCCATGATCCCAGTACTGAGGACTGCGTGCAGCTCTGCTCGTCCCTGTTTTGCAGGAACTGAGAATGAACAGAGTCCTTGAGAAAAGCTGCACGAAGGAAGAAAACCTATTGGATCCCTTAAAGTTGAACGTCCCCTGGCTATTCTCCCTGTTTTATTTTTTCATAATTGGGGGTGACTGCATATACTTCTGTGAAAAAGGCACTTACCAATTGAGTCTGTTTAGTTTGAACATTTTAGTTGAAAGGCATCAGTATACTACAGATACTAACACCATGATAATTATCAGCTTTATAGTTCCAGATCCAATACAAAGTGTAATGCTTTGAAATCATCCTCAAGTGACTAGCCCAGATAATTGATCAGCTAGCTGATCAACTAAGGTTTCCAAATTTTTGGAAGAGGATAGACTATTAGAGAAGATTTCAAAGATTTTCTCTTGCAACAATTGTATATTTAACGAGCATTATTATGTGTATCTTGTAAATGAAATTTGATTTGTTCCCAGTTGTAAGCACTATTGTTGAACCAAACAGGAGTAATGCAAAACTGTTCAATCACATTTTAATAAGACTTGCTTTTTAAAATGTATTAATTGTTCTCTGACCCATTGGATGCCTGTTTTTAATTCTTGTATTTTACCCTGAACGTCCTCATCCATCTGAGCCTGGGTGGCCCACATAGTATCAGCATCTTTAGTCCGAATTTGAATAAAGTTTTGGGTTTGAATTGAGGTTTGTAAAGCAATGCCTGCAACTGCAGCAGTGATGCAAATGGCTATTAATCCCAAAATGCCACGAATTAGCCACTCAGTGAATCACTTAGATCATTGGAGTAATTTAGAGAGTAACCAGGAGGCAAGCCTACAATGGGACCTTCTTCCCAGGGTATTTGGAGATCTACTTGGTAACCACAGACTACACTGAGATCGAAGAATCAAAAAGGATTCATTATTTTTAAAGGAATTTAGACAAGTGTACAATTTGCAATCTATACAAGTCACAGAACATCAAAGTCTTATTAAATTGTGAGTTCCCTATGGCTATAACAAAAGGAAGGGGGATGGAAGCTTGTGTAAAATATGAATGATTATAACGGAAGGAAGAGTTACTATGACAACGACTGGTCCCTGTGGCATATCCAGTCCAAGTTCCAAGTTTTTAAGTACGTGCATCATGTTTCCAAATGTCCTGTTGTTCAGGTCCCATTCATATATTGAGGATGATTCGAGGGCGAGGAGTTGCCCTTTCACTGTCAATCCAGCCAAAGAGTCCTTTGTCATGAAAGTTTTCCATTGAACTATTGGTAATCTTCCATTCTTCTTGAGTAGCATATCACACATTGTATTATTAAGATCATCTGAGTAGTTAGATGATTGGGTTCCCCAATCAACAATGGTGTAATTGGTCAAAAACATTAATTTCCCTGATTTAGCTTGACATCTATCCCAGTAAACAGAAATATATGTAAAGTCCTTATACGTAAACCCCTTACATTTCAACTTTTGTCCTTGTCCGAAAGATTTGGTAGAATTGACATGGTTTTCATAAAGGGACAGGGTAGTAAACAGTCCAAGCAATGTACTGAAATTCTTTTTTGGAGGCAGGATGGAAGTCCACTTTTGTTGACTAACATTAATACATAATTCTGCTGGGCCCATGCATAAAGGAAGGATTTCATAGCCTAGAGAAATGTTTATTAGTCTTCCACCTTCCTCAGGAAAACAGGGGCCGGCCCCTGCAATCTCCAAGGAGGAGGCGTATGTACTGTGTCGTTAGTGGATATGACTGGTCCTATATCTGTCCATTCTACAACTTGCAATAACTGGGGCTTAGGTATATAATCCCTATAAGCGTGATTAATCAAGTCAGCCTGAACGGGGAAAGCAAAAGCAAGGAAAGCAAGTGTAGCCACAAAAATATTCTCAGAATCCCAGGTCATTTCCTGTTGAGAACCCAGATTTTCAAGTTGATTAATAAGAGTTTTTATCTGTCTCCAATTAGGGAGATCATGAGGTCGATGACGTCGAGTGTGGCATTTCTTAGAAAGTTTAAAAGCCTGAATGGCTTCTACTGAAATCTCCTCCTCTCAGGGATTTCACCTTTTTCTCTCTATCTTAGCTTCCTTGGGTGAATCTTCTGAAGAGGGAACCAAATGACTTCGTTGGATCCATCTGGAGAAATACAAGCGTGTCCCTTTCTTGGTAATATTTATTTTCCACATCCGTTGTTTAGTCACCCCGTCTTGATACAAAATACCTAGAGGAAGAGAAGTGTCCTTCAGTTCCAGGAAACGGTTTTCTGCTTTTGTCAAAATATCTCCTTGCGATAAGTGTAGAAAATTTAAAACAAACAAAGCTGCATTAACGATAATTTTAAGATTAGAGAATATATTGCATTGGAATCTTGATAGCGTATTAAAAAGCATGGACATTACTTTGCCAACCAAGGTTCCTCAAATCAAGGCTATGGTTTTTCCAGTGGTCATGTGTGGATGTGAGATTTGGACTGTGAAGAAAGCTTGTAGCCGTAGAATTTATGCTTTTGAACTGTGGTGGTGAAGACTCTTGAGAGTCGCTTGAATGCAAGCAGATCCAACCAGTCCATTCTAAAGGAAATCAGTCCTGGGTGTTCATTGGAAGGACTGATGCTGAAGCAGAAACTCCAATATTTTGGCCACCTTATGCGAAGAGTTGACTCACCTGAAAAGACCCTGATGCTGGGAGGGATTGTGGGCAGGAGGAGAAGGGGACAGCAGAGAATGAGATGGCTGGATGGTATCACCGACTTCATGGACATGGGTTGGAGTGAACTCAGGGAGTTGGAGATAGACAGGGAGACCTGACGTGCTGTGATTCATGGAGTCGCAAAGAATCGGAAAAAATTGAGCCAGCGACTGAATTGAACTGAACTGAACTGAACTGAAAGTCTGCTCTGGATAAGGAACACAAAAACGATCCTGTGTATTCCCGCTCTTTATTTACTTTTTAAATTTGTGCTTGTGGAGAGTTTAGGGAGCACAGGAAGATGGCAGAGGAATAGGACAGGGCAACAACTTTCTCCCCCACAAAATCAACAAAAGAACATTTGAACCCTGAGTAAATCCCACAAAACAACTTCTGAATACCTGCAGAGGACATGAGGCACCCAGAAAAGCAGCCCATAATCTTTGAAAAGAGGTAGGAAATAGTATAAAAGATAAAAAGAGAGTCAAAAGAGGGATGGACGGCGCTCCATCCTAGGAAGGGAGGCTTAAAGAAAGAAAAGAAAAGAAAAAGAAGGTTACTAACACCTGGAAACACTGGTGTGTCTGTGGCGAGCTTTGGAACTTCAGAGGGCCACATAACTGGGAGAAAAACGCATACATACATACATAAATATGTAATTAATAATGAAATAAATAACTAAAACCCACAGACTAAGTGCCCAGAGGAAACTCTCAACAGAGAATCGGCACAGATGCCCGCACCACCCTCTAGCAGGCGGGGTAGTGGGTAGGGAGGCAAGGAGGACTGTCTACCCATCACAAGCATGGAATTAGAGGCTGTAATCAGAAATTTTCCAGCAAACAAAAGCCCAGGGCCAGACGGCTTCACAGCTGAATTCTACCAAATATTTAGAGAAGAGCTAACACTTATTCTACTCAAACTCTTCCAGAAAGTTGCTGAGGAAGGGAAACTTCCAAGCTCATTCTATGAGGCCAACATCACCCTAATCCCAAAACCTGGTAAAGATCCCACAAAAAAGAAAACTACAGGCCAATATCACTGATGAACATAGATGCAAAAATCCTTAACAAAATTCTAGCAATCAGAATCCAACAGCACATTAAGAAGATCATACATTATGATCAAGGGGCTTTATCCCAGGCATGCAAGCATTCTTCAATATCCGCAAATCAATCAACGTAATACACCACATTAACAAACTGAAAAATAAAAATCATATGATTATCTCAGTAGATGCAGAGAAAGCCTTCGACAAAATTCAACATCCATTTATGATGAAAACCCTCCAGAAAGTGGGAATAGAAGGGACATAGCCCAACATAGTAAAAGCTATATATAACAAAGACACAGAAAACATTATCCTCAATGGTGAAAAACTGAAAGCATTTCCCCTAAAGTCAGGAACAAGACAAGGGTGCCCACTCTCACCACTACCATTCAACATAGTTCTGGAAGTTTTGGCTACAGCAATCAGAGCAGAAAAAGACATAAAAGGAATACAAATTGGAAAAGAAGAAGTAAAATTTCACTGTTAACTGATGACATGATCTTCTACACAGAAAACCCTAAAGGACTCTACCAGAAAACTACTAGAGCTAATCAGTGAATACAGTAAAGTTGCAGGATATAAAATCAACACACAGAAATCCCTTGCATTCCTATACCCTTAATGAGAAAATAGAAAGAGAAATTAAGGAAACTATTCCATTCTTTGTTGCAACGAAAAGAATTAAATACTTAGGAATATATCTACCTAAGGAAACAAAAGACTTGTACGTAGAAAACTATAAAACACTACTGAAAGTAATCGAAGAGGACATTAATAGATGGAGAAATATGCCGTGTTCGTGGATTGGAAGAATAAATATAGTAAAAATGAGTATACTACCCAAAGTAATTTATACATTCAATGCAATCCCTATCAAGATTCCAACGATATTTTTCACAGAACTAGCACAAATAATCTCACAATTTGTATAGAAATACAAAAAGCCTCGAAGAGCCAAAGCAATCTTGAGGAAGAAGAATGGAACTGGGGGAATTAGCCTGCCGGACTTCAGGCTCTACTACAAAGTCACATTCATCAAGATAATATGGTACTCTCATAAAGACAGAAATATAGATCAATGGAACAAAATAGAAAGCCCAGAGATAAATCCACGCACCTTTGGACTCCTTATCTTTGACAAAGGAGGCAAAAATATAAAATGGAGTAAAGACAGTCTATTTAACAAGTGGTGCTGGTTAAACAGGTCGGCCACTTGTAAAAGAATGAAACTAGAACACCATACACCAAAATAAACTCAAAATGGATTAGAAAACTAAATGTAAGACAAGAAACTCTAATAAAACTCCTAGAGGAGAATGTAGGCAAACTACTTTCTGACATAAATCATAGCAGGATCCTCCAAGACTCACCTCCCAGCATATTGGAAATAAAAGCAAAAATAAACAAATGGGACCTAATTAAAATGAAAAGATTCTGCACAGCAAAGGAAACTATAAGCTAGGTATAAACACAGACTTCACATTGGGAGAAATTAATAGCCACTGAATCAACTGACAAAGAATTAATCTCCAAAATACGCAAGCAGCTCCTGCAGCTCAATTCCAGAAAAATAAACGACCCAATTAAAAAGAATTAAACAGACATTCCTCCAAAGAAGACAAACAGATGGCTAACAAACACATGAAAAAAATGCTCAATATCCCTCATAATCAGAGAAATGCAAATCAAAACCACAATGAGATACCATTTCACACCAGTCAGAATGGCTGCTCTCCAAAAATCTACATGCAATAAATGCTGGAGTAGGTGTGGAGAAAAGGGAACCCTCTTACACTGTTGAAGGGAATGCAAACTAGTACAGCCACTATGAAGAACAGTGTGGATATTCCTCAAAAAACTGGAAATAGAACTGATATATGATCCAGCAAATCCACTGGTCTTACACACTGAGGAAGCCAGAAATGAAAGAAACACATGTACTCCAATGTTCATTGCAGCACTGCTTATAATAGGGAGAACATGGAAGCAACCGAGATGTCCATCTTCAGAGGCATGGATCAGAAAGCTCTGGTACATCTACACAATGGAGTATTTTTCAGCCATCAGAAAAATGCATTTTTGTCAGTTCCAATGAGGTGGATGAAATTGGAGCCTATTATACAGAGTGAAGTAAGCCAGAAAGAAAAACATCAATACAGTATACTAATGCATATATATGGAATTTGGAAAAATGGTAACCTAAACCCTGTATTGGGAGAAGGCAATGGCGAGCCACTCCAGTACTCTTGCCTAGAAAACCCCATGGATGGAGGAGCCTTGTTGGCTGCAGTCCGTGGGGTCGCTAGGGGTCGGACACGACTGAGCGACTTCACTTTCTCTTTTCACTTTCACACATTGGAGAAGGAAATGGCAACCCACTCCAGTGTTCTTGCCTGGAGAATCCCGGGGACGGGGGACCCTGGTGGGCTTCTGTCTATGGGGTCACACAGAGTCGGACACGACTGAAGTGACGCAGCAGCAGCAAACCCTGTATACGAGACAGAAAAAGAGACATGAGTGATGAGTGTATAGAACAGTCTTTGGGACTCTGTGGGAGAGGGTGATGGTGAGATGATTTGGGAAAATGGCATTGTAACATGCATATTATTTCAACTGAATCGCCAGTCCAGGTTCGAGGCATAAGACAGGATGCTTGGGGCTGGTGCACGGGGATGACCTGGAGGGAGGATATGGGGAAGAGGGAGGTGGGCTGGGGGTTCAAGAAAGGTAACACATGTACACCCGGGGCAGATTCGTGTCAATGTATGGCAACACCAACCAATATATTAATGTAAAGTAATTCGCCTCCAATAAAAAAAAATAAAATAAAATGTTACAGTTTCCAGTTTTAAAAAAATTGTTTGTGGATTATAAGAGATGCTTGTAATATATTTAATAGAAAATGATTGTAGGAATTGTTTGAATTGCCTAGAAATATAGGCAGGGCTTTTTTTCTGTTTTTATAGAACTAGGTGTTCCCATTATAGGAAAACAAGTTAACAGGTGGGTTACACCATGTCGTGTAGCCTCACCTTGAAGAGGTGTGACCCGTATGAAAAAGGAATTTGTGTCGATTGAGACATAGAAGAAGGAAGAGCGAGAAATTTCAGGACAATGCATTACACCCATTGGCCATAGTTCGTTAGGTTGTAATCTTTGAGCATTAATGCCTTGTGCAATAGATCGAAGATGTAAGGGCCTTCAAGTAGGGCAACTATTAATAATTTCTTTAGCATGGTAGTATGAAATTTTATAAATTTGGTGAAATGAACCAGCATTATTGCAAAATAAAGCATGTGGCTCTTCAGGAGTAGCAAAACGACAAGTTTATCAGCTTGTTCGTTGCCATGAGCCATAGGGCCAGAAATCAAGAATGTGCTCGAATATGGGTAATATCTGTAGAGGAAGTACAGTTCCTAATAAGAGATTGTAGTTCGATAAAATGCTGAATAATAGACTGATTAGAATTTATGATTGAGGTTTTGATAGATTGTAATACAAATATTGAATATAAAAAATCATAAACTATATTAATATGGTAAGGATGTAGGTGAATAACCTGAATGAGAGCATATAATTCATTTTGTTGAGAAGAGTGAGATTTAGTATAAAAAACGTTATACTCTTCGAGAGACCAGAATGAGGCTTTAATATTTTTAGTCCCGTCTATATAAAAAACTATATAATCATAAGGGATTTGATTTAGGTCATATGTGAATGGTCTAGATGTTTTCCCTACTTTCTTCAATTTAAGACTGAATTTGGCAATAAGGAGTTCATAATCGGAGCCACAGGCAGCTCCTGGTCTTGTTTTTAATAACTGTATACAGCTTCTCCATCTTTGGCTGCAAAGAATATAATCAATCTGATTTTGGTGTGGACCGTCTGGTGTTGTCCATGTGTAGAGTCTTCCCTTGTGTTGGAATTGGAAGAGGCTGTTTGCTATGACCAGTGCGTTCTCTTGACAAAACTCTATTAACCTTTGCCCTGCTTCATTCCATGTTCCAAGGCCAAATTTGTCTGTTACTCCAGGTGTTTCTTCACTTCCTCCTTTTGCATTCCAGTCCCCTATAATGAAAAGGACATCTTTTTTGGATGTTAGTTCTAAAAGGTCTTGTAGGTCTTCATAGAACCGTTCAACTTCGGCTTCTTCAGCGTTACTGGTTGAGGCATAGGCCTTGATTACTGTAATATTGAATGGTTTGCCTTGGAAACGAACAGAAATCATTCTGTCGTTTTTAAGATTGCATCCAAATACTGCATTTTGGACTCTTTTGTTGACCATGATGGCTCCTCCATTTCTTCTAAGGGATTCCTGCCCACAGGAGTAGATATGATGGTCATCTGAGTTAAGTTCACCCATTCCAGTCCATTTTAATTCACTGATTCCTAGAATGTCTATGTTCACTCTTGTCATCTCCTGTTTGACCACTTCCAATTTGCCTTGATTTATGGACCTAACATTCCAGGTTCCTATGCAATATTGCTCTTTACAGCACCGGACCTTTCTTCTATCACCGGTCACATCCACAAATTGGTATTGGTTTTGCTTCTGCTCCATCCCTTCATTCTTCTAGAGTTATTTCTCCACTGATATCCAGTAGCATACTGGGCACCTACCGACCTGGGGAATTCCTCATTCAATAACCTGTCAATTTGCCCTTTGATACCATTCATGGGTTTCTCAAGGCAAGTATATTGGAGTGGTTTGCATTCCCTTCTCCAGTGGACCACATTCGGCTGTGGTCCATGTGATCAGATCGACTAGTTTCCCGTGATTATGACTTCAGTGTTTCTGCCCTCTGATGCCCCCTCGCAATACCTACCATCTTATTTGGATTTCTCTTACCTTGGGCGTGGGATATCTCTTCACAGCTGCTCGAAGAAAGTGCAGCCGCTGCAGCTTAACTTGGATGACGGGTATTTCCTCAAGGACGCCCCTCCTGACCTTGAAAGTGGAGTAGCTCCTCTCGGCCCTCCTGCACCCACACAGCCACGGCCTATTGGAGGTGGGGTAGCTCCTCTCGGCCACTGGCCCTGGCCGCAGTCTTGGGGTACCTCCTCACAGCCGCGCCTCTTTGCGTGGTCGCTTGCACCGGGGATGGCGTCTCTCGTGTCTGCATTGCTAGAGACGCTGATTATACAGTGGAATTGAGAAGTAGATTTAAGGGACTAGATCTGATAGAGAGAGTGCCTGATGAACTCTGGAAGGAGGTTCGTGACACTGTACAGGAGACAGGGACCGAGACCATCCCCATGGAAAAAAAATGCAGAAAAGCAAAATGGCTGTCTGAGGAGGCATTACAAATAGCTGTGAAAAGAAGAGAAGTGAAAAGCAAAGGACTAAGGGAAAGATATAAACATCTGAATGCAGAGTTCCAAAGAATAGCAAGGAGAGATAAGAAAGCCTTCATCAGTGATCAATGCAAAGAAATAGAGGAAAACAACAGAATGCGAAAAACAAGAGATCTTTTCAAAAAAATTAGAGATACCAAGGGAACATTTCATGCAAAGATGGGCTCAATAAAGGACAGAAATGGTATTGACATAACAGAAGCAGACAATATTAAGACGAGGTGGTAAAAATACAACGAAGAATGGTACAAAACAGATCTTCACGACCAAGATAGTCACAATAACGTGATCACTGACCTAAAGCCAGACATCTTGGAATGTGAAGTCAAGTGGGCCTTAGAAAGCGTCACTACGAACAAAGCTAGTGGAGTTGATGGAATTCCAGTTGAGCTATTTCAAATCTTGAAAGATGATGCTGAGAAAGTGCTACACTCAATATGCCAGCATATTTGGAAAACTCAGCAGTGGCCACAGGACTGGAAACGGTCAGTCTTTATTCCAGTCCCAAAGAAAGGCAATGCCAAAGAGTGCTCAAACGACCGCACCAATTACACTCATCTCACACGCTAGTAAAGTCATGCTCAAAATTCTCCAAGCCAGGCTTCAGCAATATGTGAACCGTGAACTCCCAGATGTTCAAGAAGGTTTTAGAAAAGGTAGAAGCACCAGAGATCAAATTGTCAACATCCCTGGATCATGGAGAAAGCAAGAGAGCTGCATAAGAGCATCTATTTCTTCTTCATTGACTATGCCAAAGCCTTTGACTGTGTGGATCACAATAAACTGTGGAACATTCTGAAAAAGATGGGAATACCAAACCACCTGACCTGCCTCTTGAGAAACCTGTATGCAGGTCAGGAAGCAACAGTCAGAACTGTACATGGAACAACAGACTGGTTCCAAGTAGGAAAAGGAGTACGTCAAGGCTGTATATTGTCACCTTGCTTATTTAACTTATATGCAGAGTACATCATGAGGAATGCTGGGCTGGAAGAAGCACAAGCTGGAATCAAGATTGCTGGGAGAAATATCAATAACCTCAGATATGCAGATGACACTACCCTATGGCAGAAAGTGAAGAGGAGCTAAAAAGCCTCTTGATGAAAATGAAAGAGGAGAGTGAAAAGGTTGGCTTGAAGCTCAACATTCAGAAAACAAAGATCATGGCATCTGGTCCCATCACTTCATGGGAAATAGATGGAAAAACAGTGGAAAGAGTGTCAGACTTTAATTTTTTTGGGGGGAGGACTCCAAAATCACTGCAGATGTTGATTACAGCCAGGAAATTAAAAGACGCTTACTCCTTGGAAGGAAAGTTAGGACCAAGCTTGATAGTACATTAAAAAGAGACATTATTTGCCAACAAAGGTCCGTCTAGTCAAGGCTATGGTTTTTCCCATGGTCATGTATGGATATGAGAGTTGGACTGTGAAGAAAGCTGATAGCCGAAGAATTAATGCTTTTGAACAGTGGTGCTGGAGAAGTCTCTTGAGAGTCCCTTGTACTGCAAGGAGATCCAACCATTCCATTCTGAAGGAGAACAATCCTGGGTGTTCATAGGAAGGACTGATGCTAAAGCTGAAACTGCAATACTTTGGCCACCTCATGCGACGAGTTGACTCACTGGAAAAGACTCTGATGCTAGGAAATGTTGGCAGTGGGAGAAGAAGGGGATGACAGAGAATGAGATGGCTGGATGGCATCACCGACTCTGTGGACATGAGTTTGAGTGAACTCCTGGAGTTGGTGATGGACAGGGAGGCCTGGCCTGCTGTAATTCATGGGGTCATGGAGAGTCGGAAAAGACTGAGCGACTGAACTGAACTGATACATAAAAGATCAGTTTGAGGTATAGGTTGTGATGTGACAATGCGACAGATAATATACTCAGTACTTTTGAAGAAATTGCAAAGTGTGTTAAAGGATAATGAAATGAAATTTTCCAGAATATTTTCAAAAGGCTATTTGGAAGATAGTAGAAGTTTACAAACCACTCTCAAATTGAGAATTACTAATAGGTACTACATTGGAAACACTGATGCTAAAGCTGAAACTGCAACACTTTGGCCACCTCAAGCGACGAGTTGACTCAGTGGAAAAGACTCTGATGCTGGGAAAGGTTGGAGGTGGGAGTAGAAGGGGAAGACAGAGAATGAGATACCTGGATGGCATCGCCGACTCTGTGGACATGAGTTTGAGTGAACTCCGGGAGTTGGTGATGGACAGGGAGGCCTGTCGTGCAGTGATTCATGGGGTCGCGGAGAGTCGGACACGACTGAGCAACTGAACTGAAATGAACTGAACTACAATTTTACAAGAATCAGAGCCAATTAGAGCTCCAGTTCTATTTTTTCCCATTGATAATTATTAGAGCAATCAAATCAAGAGAGAGTTTAAGTGATCTTGTCCCTGTAAAAAACGGTATATATCCATTCTATCAGGCGTTCTTGCTGGGCAACAAGTCCTATAGGGGACTGGAGAGAGGGAAGGGTAAATAACTCTAAAGGTATCTCAAGTCTGATAGGAGAAAGAATTTGCTTTTGTAATTTATTTTGCATTATGCCGAATTCTTCTAGTGCCTCTTGGGAGAGTGAACGAGGGCTATTTTGATCAGAAACTCCTTTTAAAGTGTTAAATAAGTCAGTTGATACTCTGCAATTCCCAAAGTAGGTCTACGCCAGGTTATATGCCTAAAATTTTTGAAAATCAGTCAAGGTTGATAATTTATCAACACGAATCTGTGCAAGATGAGGAGTGATACGTTGTCTAATAGCATTAAATCCCAAGTAATTGTAAGGTGCAGAGGATTGAATCTATGCAGGGGCAATGATTAATCAAGACTCTTTTAAGTGTTATTGAGCTACATCAAACATCTGCTGAGTTTCTAAAATAGAAGGAGCTGAAAACAATATATCATCCGTATAGTGAACAATAGCATAGTTATGAAATTGCTTTCGCATAGGTTCCAGAGCTTTGGCTACACAACATTGAAACATGGCGAGAGAATTGATCATTCCTTGAGGCAATGCAGTCCATTGATACTGTTTGTGAGGGTGATACTATTAGGATAAGGGAGAAAGTAAATATCTCTCGGTCTAGCGGGTGTAAAGGTATAGTAAAAAATCAATCCTGCAAGTCTATGATAATAATATGACAGTTTTGAGGAATAGTGGAAGGTGATGAAATTCATGGTTGCACTGCACAAATAGGTTTCATGGATGCATTAATCTTTCAAAAGTCAGTTAAAAGACGCCGTTTGTTAGATTTCTTCTTTACCACAAAAATAAGAGTATTCCAAGGAGAACATGATTCCTCAATATGTTTTAATTTCAATTGTGTATCCTCCATTGTAGTTCCTTCAGTTCAGTTCAGTTAAGTTGCTCAGTCATGTCTGAATATTTGTCACCCTATGAATCACAGCGTGCCAGGCATCCCTGTCCAACACCAACTCCCGGAGTTCACTCAAACTCATGTCCACAGAGTCGGTGATGCCGTCCAGCCACCTCATTCTCTGTCGTCCCCTTCTCCTCCCGCCCCCAATCCCTCCAAACATTAGAGTCTTTTCCAGTGAGTTAATTCTTCTCATGAGGTGTCCAAAGTATTGGAGTTTCAGCTTTAGCCTCAGTCCTTCCAATGAACACTCAGCACTGATCTCCTTCAGAATGGACTGTTTGGATTTCTTTGCAGGCCAAGGGACTCTCAAGAGTCTTTTCCAACACCAGAGTTCAAAAACAGAAATTCTTTGGCGCTCAGCTTTCTTCACAGTCCGACTTTTGTAAGGGGCCACTGCTCTGTCCAAATAGGCTCGTCATATTTCAAAGTTATTTTAATAATTTTATTGTTTATTAAATGAGCAGTGGCCCGTAGGTAAAATGTGGAATATATTTTTGATTTTGTCATTGCATAAGTAAACTTCTTATTAAATTAAGGGGAGCGTCGATCACATAAGGTTTTAAAGTTGCAGGTTGACGTTCTGGTCACTGACGTGGATATATTTGAACATTTTAGTAAACCTCCTGTACTTTAGTTTGAGATACTCCTGAAATTTAACAAGAATTTATTTGTAAATGCCCAGGTTTGGGCAATAAATGTTTTGTAATAATAGTAATATCGGATTCAGTATCAAGAACACCAGAAAATATTTTGCAATTAACTTTAATACTTATATTTGGTCGTGCATGTTCAGATACTATTGATGTTCATAAGAATTGTTTTTAATCTGATTTACCTAATTCACCTGTCTGTATATCATTCAGTTCAGTTCAACTCAGTCGCTCAGTCATGTTGGACTCTTTGCAACCCCATGAACTGCAGGACGCCAGGCCCCCCTGTCCATCACCAACTCCCGTAGTCCACCCACCATGTCCATCGAGTCAGTGATGTCATCCAACTGTCTCATCCTCTGTCGTCCCCGTCTCCTCCTGCCCTCAATCTTTCCCATCATCAGGATCTTTCCAAATGAGTCAGCCCTTCGCATCAGGTAGCTGAAATACTTGAGTTTCAGTTTAAACATCATTCCTTCCAATCAATAACCAGGACTGATCTCCTTTAGGATTGACTGGTTGGATCTCCTTGCAGTCCAAGGGACGTTCAAGTCTTCTCCAACACCACAGTTCAAAAGCATAAATTCTTCGACGCTCAGCTTTGTTTATAGTCAAACTCATCATCCATCCATGGCCAGGGGAAAAACCATAGCCTTGACTAGACGGACTCTGTTGACAAAGTAATGTCTCTGCTTTTTACTATGCCTTCTAGCTTGGTCATGATTTCTTTCCAAGGAGGAAGCGTCTTTTTGTTTTATGGCTTCAGTCACTATCTTCAGTGATTATGGAGCCCAGAAAAATAAAGTCAGCCACTGTTTCCACTGGTTCCCTATCTATTTGCCATTCAGTTCAGTTCAGTTGATGCATTAAAGGAGTTAATAGAAATGTAAGGTAAAAGAAGTAATTGGGCAATTTGTCCCCCTTTTTGAATTATGACAGTTTCTGAGATGATATCATAATTTTACTTTCTCCCTTATAATCTGAATCAATGATTCCAGAATGAATAGAAATTGCCTTAGAATTCAGACTATATCGGCCAAATATAAGGTCAAAGATTTGTGGGAGTTAAGTGTCCATAAAGTCCGGTAGGTATTCTTGAAGGGACTGTTTGAGGAAAAACAGAAAATCTTTCAGGGCTTGTATATCGACAGCAGCCCTGCCAAATGTTGAAGGTTTGAGAGACAAGATGGAGTTTGCCCCTGATTTTTGTTGATGGGGACCCGGGGAGTCCCATCTTTGAGTTTCCCAAAATAGGGTTCCCTTCAAATGATATTTAGATCAAGGTTTTAGTCCAGTGTTCCCATTTACAACATCGAAGGCAGATTCCTGGAGGCTTTTTAGTAGTTTTTTTTTTTTTTTCCTGTGTGTTTTTTAGGGCAATCAATATATATATATATATATTAATGGTTCTTATCCCCACAAACAAAATGCGCTTCATTCCCCTTTTTAAAGGAAGTAGTCATTGCTTCAGCTAACATTTGCATTTTCTGAGTTTCTAACCCTAAGTTTCAACAAGCCTTCAAATAATCAAGAACATTCCTGGTCTCACAAATCAGAGTGGTGGCTCTCTGACAATCCTGATTTAAATTCTCCATACACAAGCAGTTTTTCAAATAGCATTTTGGCCTCCTTTCTGACAACAATAAAGGAGATAGCAACTCCCAGTGTAGCTAAAGAATAAAATAAAATTCAAATAGAAGAAGCCATAGTGTTTAGAAGCTACAGCCTTTTTCATTTGTTGTATGTGAGAAAAATCAACGCCTTTGTATTGAGGCATTAGTTACCCTTGATAATTATCATTTCTTAACAAAGGATAGAGAAAAAGATCATCGGCCTCAGAGACTAGAGTTTGCAAACCCAGTAAATCAGAAAGCCTTCGTCGTGAAGGAGAATGAGTACATCGTCTGTTTTCATAAATTTGAGTGTGTGTTAGGGGATTTTCATTGTCATATATATATTATTTCCATATGGCATTGTGAAAGTAAAGTCGCTCAGTCATGTCCGACCTTTAGCGACCCCATAGATGGCAGCCAATCAGAATACTGGACTGAGGTGCCATCGTCTTCTCCCCATATGTATTATATATATATATCTGTTCAGTTCCGTTCAGTAGCTCAATCGTGACCGACTCTTTGAGACCCCATGAATCACAGCATGCCAGGCCATCCACCATCTCATTCTCTGTCGTTCCCTTCTTCTCCCATCCCCAATCCTTCCCAGCATCAGAGTCTTTTCCAGTGAGTCAACACTTCGCATGAGGTGGCCACAGTATTGGAGTTTCAGCTTTAGCATCAGTCCTTCCAATGAACACCCAGGATTGATCTCCTTCAGAATGGAATGGTTGGATCTCCTTGCAGTCAAAGGACTCTCAAAAGTCTTCTCCAGCACCACCGTTCAAAAGCATCAATTCTTCGGCGATCAGCTTTCTTCACAGTCCAACTCTCACATCCATACATGACCACGGGAAAAACCATAGCCTTGACTAGATGGACCTTTGTTGGCAAAGTAATGTCTCTGCATTTCAATATGTTATCAAGGTTGGTCATAACTTTCCTTCCAAGGAGTAAGCGTCTTTTAATTTCATGGCTGCAATCAGCATCCACAGTGGTTTTTGTTGATACTTCTGATGCTCTCTTTGACTATATTGTTGGCTTTAGTGTCAAAGAGAGCATCAGAAGTATCAACATCAGATTCATCTTGTCCTCAAATCGGAGGATCTTCGGCTTCACTTCCATTAGAAGAGGAGGACAAGCGCTAGGGACAACGGGAAGAGGGACGGTGGGAAAGTTTTGAAACATTGTATGTTGCTCTAATTGGACTTTTTGTAAAGTCTCGTCATCTAATTCATATTCGTATAATATGAACATTAGCTTGATGAGGAATATGGGGGTTGCAGTTAGGATTGCCTTAATATGAGAAGATCAAGGCTTTAATGAGGGCCCACAAGGGTCAGAAATTTGTTGCAATATTTACTCCCCATCCTGTGGCTCGTTCAACATATTTTTTAACGCGCTTTCAAATTTCTAAATCCAAACTGCCTTCATCAGGGAACCAGGGATTCTATTCAGCCACTGTTTGCAGATGAGCCTGTTACTGCTGATGCGAAACCAAAAGTCGTTGAACCTTACATAAATGATGAAGTAAAGTAGAAAGGAGGTGGGACTTTCCAGCCATTCCCTCATAACCCTGCATTTACCGACCTCCATAGGTCCTAAGAGCCATTCAGTCTGATTGCCAAGGGTGCTCACCAGGTCCCTGTTCGGGCGCCAGTTGTCACAGTCGGCGTAGACCGGGACCTAGGGACTGGAGTTGATGAGAAGAATGCCGGGGACCCAACTGTTGAGTGAAACAAGGGTACTTTATTTGAAGAAACACACGCTTATATATCTTCAGTAAAATGATTACTCAGTCATGAAAAAGAATGAAATTCCACCAACTGCAACATAATGGATAGTCTTTTCAGTCTAAAGTCACTGAAGAGAGTCACTGAAGGGAGTCAATGAAGGGAATCCAAGCAGGTGTCTTTTCCCATGATCTCAGACCTGAGAACTGCGTGCAGCTCTGATCGTTCCTGTTTTGCAGGAACTGATAATGAACAGAGAGTCCTTGAGATACAGCACACAAAGAAGACAACATATTGGATCCCTTAAAGTCGAATGCATCCTGACAGACCCAGACATCCTGGAATGCAAAATCACGTAGGCATTAGGAAACATCAGTAAGAACAAAGTTGTTGGAAGAGATGAATATCCAGTTGAGTTATGTATAATTCTAACAGAAGATGCTGTGAAAATGCTGCACTCAATATGCAGGCAAATTTGGAAAACTCAGCAGTGGCCAAAGAACTGGAAAAGATCAGTTCACTCCAATCTCATTAAAAGGCAATGCGAAAGACTGTTTGAACTACTGCACAATTGCACTCATTTCACACAGAGCAAAAAGTAATGCCTGAGATTCTCCAAGGAAAGTGTCAACAAATGAAGAATTTCCAGAGGTTCAAACTGGATTAGGAAAGGCAGAGCAACCAAAGACTAAACTGCCAACACCCATTGTGTGATTGAAAAAGCAAGACAGTTCCAATAAACATCTATTTTTGCTTTAATGACTTTGCCAAGGAAAAGACTCTGATGCTGGAAGGGATTTGGGGCAGGAGGAGGCGGGGAAGACAGAAAATGAGATGGCTGGATGGCATCACCGACTCGATGGACATGAGTTTGAGTGAACTCCGGGAGTTGGTGATGGACAGGGAGGTATAGCGTGCTGTGATTCATGGGGTCGCAAAGAGTCGGACACGTCTGAGTGACTGAACTGAACTGAACCGAACTGAACTGAAAGTCTGACTTGTAGAACATGAAAAACTGGAATATTCCTCAAGTGATGGGAATCCCAGTCCACCTGACCTGCTCCCACAGAAATCTGTATGCAGGTCAAGGTGCAATTGTACCATGAACTTGGAGACATGGACTGGTTCCAGAGTTGGGGAAAGTGGTACCTCAAGGCTCTATATGGTCACCAATTTATTCAAACGCAGAGTACATCATGTGAAATGCCGGGCTGGATGAAGCACAAGCTGGAATCAAGTTTGCTGGGAGAAATGTCAATACTCACAGATATGCAGATGATGCCCACCTCATGTCAGAAATTGAAGAGAAAGTACAAAGCCTCTTGATGAAAGTGAAAGAGAGGAGTTGAAAAGGTGGCTTAAAAGTGAACGTTCAAAAAATGAAGATCATGGCATCTGGTCCCACCATTTTATGGAAACTAGATGGGGAAACACTGGAAACTGTGACAGACTTTGCTTTTTGGGCTCCAAAATCACTGTAGATGCTGACCGCAGCAGTGAAATTAAAAGACGCTTGCTCCTTGGAAGAAAGTCGGTGACAAATATAGACATTATTGAAAAACCACAGAAAATATTTTGCTGAAAAATATCCATCTAGCCAAAGCTATGGTGTTTACAGGAATCATGTATGACTGTGAATTTTGGACCATAAAGCTGAGCACTGGAAGAACTGACATTTTTGAACTACAGTCTTGAGAAGACTCGCGAGTCCTTCATTGCATGGAGATTAAACCAGTCAATCCTAAAGGAAATTGGTCATGAGTATTCATTGCAAGGACGGATGCTGAAGCTGAAAATTCAATATTTTGGACACTTGATGTGAACAACTGACACTGTAAAAGACCCTGATCCTGGGAAAGATTAAAGACAGGAGAAGTGGATGAGAGAGAATCAGATGGTTGGGCGGCATCATAATTTTCCAAAGAATAGAACGAGAGATATTGAATCACCACTTGATGGGCATGTGTTTGAGCAAACTCTGGGAGTTTTAGATGAACAGTGAGGACTGGCTTGCTGTAGTCCATGGGGTCACAAAGAGTCAGATAAATGAGGGATGGAAGTGAAGTGACTGATGTGTGGTGGGCTGTTTGCATGAAGTGACCCTGGGACAGTGGGAGACATTGATGCCCATGGTAGCAGTTCAGAGCCTGCTGCTTTTCAGGCTTAGCGGCTAGGGAATAGCCGTCCTGATGAAGACGTGCCATTGCTCATGCCCAAAATCCTGACATGAATTCTTTCCTTTCTTTTTTTATCATCCTTAGTTGTGGAGAGCAAAAGGACAATGTGGGTCTGTCTGCAGGTGACGGATGGTTCTCACAATCTCCCTGGAGTAGAATATCTGATTTTGTCATGGTAATCTTTAAGGAGATATGCACCATGGGACTCTCGCATGTACCCTTGATTTGAGGTGGGCATCTTGGATGTCCACCAGCCCAACCTTTAGCTGCATTTGTGGCACGCCAACTTCATAGGCTAGCAGTGATCCTGAGCTACAGGCAGATCTACCACAGTCTGATGAGGGAAGCAGAAAGAGAGCTTTGGCATTTAGCAAGTTAGTGAGTCTTTGCCTGGAATCAAGCCCTGTTGGTACATTTGGGAGAGAAATGCTGCTTTCTGCACAATGGAGGCATGAGTTATGGACCCAGGGCTGGCAGGCTTCTCAGGGTGTAATCCGTGTGGGGGCTATGTGTATGAGTGAGCAGAAATAAAGTGTAGTGCTGACAAAAAGGGAGGCCACTGGACCTTTTTGACCTCACATTCAGTGCCTTGTTTCAGCAGAGGCCCTTTGGATCTGCATGCACCTTCTTCATGATATTGTTTCAGACACAGGCCTGTCACATATTCTTTGCCCTTTTGGAGGTCCAGATATCAGTTTGGCCTTTCCCTGCTACAGGGAGACAACTTTTTGGGGAAAAATGGAAACTGTTGCAAACAGCCTATTACACAGTTGGGAGAAGCAGGATAACCTTGATCAGGTCTTGAGCCTGATTGGAGCTGGGGCTGCCACAAGATTCCAGCATTGAAAAGGAATGGTTTTGAGAGGTGTAGGCTGAGATAGGTACCTCCAAGTCAGTGCACTCCAAATCCATCTGCTATTTCTGGTGTGATTCCTGGAAGGAAAGAACGCGGAATGGAATCATGCCAAAGTGATTGGCACTGTGAAACAGTCAATGCGATGAGAGAATACAGGACATGAGCACCCACCAATCAGCTGTTCTCCACAAGCACTTCCAGCCCACAGAATGTCTTTTCAAGTCAGGCCTTCTCATGAGTAAATCCCCAAGTTTGTAATCTTCCAGAATAAAGGGTAGAGGTAGAAGAGGATACTGACTTGAATGACAAGTTAGTGAAAGAAAACAACCAGAGAAAATGAGAGGTACTTACCAAAATCCATTATCCTGGAAAACAAAGCTATGACAATATGTGAAAACTTCCCTTTAGAGTTGTGTGTAAGTATGTGTGTGTGCCCACAAACATAAATGTGCATATGAGCTGTCAGACCTGGCCTGGCTGCTAGAAGGAAAATGAATACCGAAAAAAATGAACAAATTTGTGTAAACTACATTAACCATGAGGCAGCCAAAGCACTATCGCCAGGAAATCAAGCCCAGGGATGTCACCGAGAAAGGACGCTGTAAGTGGAGATATGCTGCTGCACCCTGGATCCCTAGGCAGAGAGGAGCGGCAGGAGGAAAACATTCAAGGCCATACTGGGAGATGAAAAAGAGCAAGAAAGAGAATGGGCCAGATTACCAGGCTCAGAGATGGGGTATGCACAGCCCCTACAAAGAGTTTTCTGTCCTTCTCAAGTGCAGCAGTATTCTTTCCCCCATAGGACCAGACACATGTGCACATCTTGCCGTTTTTGTAAGGTTTGTGAGACTGCCGGCACTATAGCATAAGCAGCTGCTACCTGCAGAGTATGCCAGCTTGAAACATCCTTCTTTAAAGTCTTTGCAGAATGACTGAGTTATCAGGACTCTGCAAAGCATGGCTTAGGATGATCCTCTAGCTACTCACAGCCCCAAAGCCCTGGGGTGATGGGATAGGCTGGCATGTGTTCTCACCAGGAGGCAGGATGAGAACAGAACCACTTTGAAATGGCCTCTGTTCAGGAAATGAGCGGACTTCAATTTCTCTGGCACTGATGAGTCAGGTCCCTTAGGGGGATACTTAACATAGCATCTTTTATTTCGAGATGCTTTATCTGTAAAACTCTTTATATAGAGAGAATTTCATCTCTAACTATGGAATTCTCTGTATGTCAGATCACCTATCTAGATGCCGAATTGACTACTAGAAATATGGAATTCCTATATTTTACATAGGCAAATCAATGTCAATATTCATATCTGAAATATTAATTCTCTACAATTCATGTACGAATATTTGCTGAAGATTTTACGTCATGACATATAGAATTATCTGTATTTCACAGCTGATATTCAGGATGGTTATTTTTCCTACAAGGAATGTGGAGTTCTCTTTTTTGAACATGACCATCTGGTTGTGGATTTTCTGATGTGGACAATGGCAGTCTCTGCATTTCACTTGTTTACCATCTAAGCTACCAGGGAACTTGAGCAGTTGCAGGGAGACCTTCAGGGCTTTCTAGAATTAATGCCGAAAAAAAGATGTCCATTTCATCATAGGGTTCTGGAATGTAAAAGCATGAAGTTAAGATATACATGGAGTGACAGGCATGTTTGGCCGTGCTGTTCAAAATGATGTTCATAGCTTCATTGACTTAGACAAGACTCTGTCCAAGTGATCACTTTGGTACGTTTTCTGCAGTTGTGGCTTCTATTTTGTCTGTCCCCTGATGGATAAGGATGAGAGGCTTTTCGGAGTTTCCTCATAATATTTCAGTTAAGAAAACATATAACAACATACCTGGGATTTACATTTTTGCTCTCTCTTTGAATACTTCTCTACTGATACAAAATGAAGAGAGAACACACTTGGAAGTCCGATATTTGTATTAGATTTTTCCTAATTTTTTAAACTGTACCAATGTTGCTGAATGACTTCCTGCCACTAAATGTAGCCTATTTTTTAATAACTCCTCCTGCCATACCAGACACTCAAATAAATGGAAAGGAAGATAAAATGCAAAAGAACAGAGAAGCCAACTTCTGAAGAGTGTTGCAAATAAATAAAAGCCATGGAAAAATGAGTCATAAATTGGTTGACCGACATAGGAGTGTGGGGGAAACTCTGAAGAGAAATCAGCAAAACTTGTAAACAAATCATTTGTCATCATCTCGTTCAGTCTCTCAGTCGTGTTTGACTCTTCTGAAACTCATGTCCATTGAGTCCATGATGCCATCCAACCATCTCATCCTGTGTTCTCCTCTTCCCCTTCTGCCTTCAATCTTTCCCAGTATCAGGGTCTTCTCCAATGAGTCATATCTTCACAATAGGTGGCCAAAGAATTGGAATTTCAGCTTCAGCTTCAGTCCTTCCAATGAATATTCAGGACTGATTTCATTTAGGATGCACAGATTGGATATCATTGATATCCAGGAGACTCTCAAGAGTCTTCTGCAACCCCACAATTCAAAAGCATCAATTCTTCAGCGCTCAGCTTTTCTTGTAGTCCAGCTCTCACACCTATACAAGTCTACTGTCACTTGTCATAGATATCAGTAAGTTCCTATTTATAACATCTGATTCTCATTATCCCTCCCTTCCTAATATATCTTGCCTGGTCAACACCGAAATCAGATTGATTATATTCTTTGCTACCAAAGATGGAGAAGCTGTACACAGTTAGCCAAAACAAGACCAGGAGCTGACTGTGGCTCAGATCATGAAATCCTTATTGCCAAATTCAGACTTAAACTGAAGAAAGTAGGGAAAACGACTAGACCATTCAGATATGACTGAAATCAAATCCCTTATGATTACACAGTGGAAATGAGAAATAGATTTAAGGGACTAGATCTGATAGATAGAGTGCATGATGAAGTCTGGACGGAGATTCGTGACATTGTACAGGAGACAGGGACCAAGATCATCCCCAAGGAAAAGAAATGAAAAAAAGCGAAATGGCTGTCTGAGGAGGCCTTACAAATAGCTGTGAAAAGAAGAGAAGCGAAAAGCAAAGGAGAAAAGGAAAGATATAAGCATCTGAATGCAGAGTTCCAAAGAAAAGCAAGGAGAGATAAGAAAGCCTTCCTCAGTGATCAGTGCAAAGAAATAGAGGAAAACAACAGAATAGGAAAAACAAGAGATCTCTTCAAGAAAATTAGAGATTCCAAGGGAATATTTCATGCAAAGATGGGCTCGATAAAGGACAGAAATGGTATGGACCTAACAGAAGCAGAAGATATTAAGAAGAGGTGGCAAGAATACACAGAAGAACTGTACAAAAAAGATCTTCACAACCAAGAGAGTCACGATAACGTGAACACCGACCTAGAGCCAGACATCTTGGAATGTGAAGTCAAGTGGGCCTTAGAAAGCATCACTACGAACAAAGCTAGTGGAGGTGATTGAATACCAGTTGAGCAATTTCACATCTTGAAAGATGATGCTGTGAAAGTGCTGTAATCAGTATGCCAGCATATTTGGAAAACTCAGCAGTAGCCACCGGACTGGAGAAAGTCAGGCTTCATTCCAATGCCAAAGAAAGGGAATGCCAAAGAATGCTCAAACTACCGCACAATCGCACTCATCTCACACGCTAGTAAAGTCATGCTCAAAATTCTCCAAGCCAGGCTTCAGCAATATGTGAACCGTGAACTCCCAGATGTTCAAGCAGGTTTTAGAAAAGGCAGTGGCAAAAGAGATCCAGTTGCCAACATCAGCTGGATCATGGGGAAAGTGAGAGAGTTCCAGAAAAGCATCTATTCTTCTTCATTGATTATGCCAAAGCCTTTGACTGTGTGGATCACAATAAACTGTGGAACATTCTGAAAGAGATGGGAATACCAGACCACCTGACCTGCTTCTTCAGAAACCTGTATTCAGGTCAGGAAGCAACAGTTAGAACAGTACATGGAACAACAGACTGGTTCCAAATAGGAAAAGGAGTACGTCAAGGCTGTTTATTGTCACCTTGCTTATTTAACTTATATGGAGAGTACATCATGAGGAACGCTGGGCTGGAAGAAGCACAAGCTAGAATCAAGATTGCCGGGAGAAATATCAATAACCTCAGATATGCAGATGACACCACCCTTATGGCAGAAAGTGAAGAGGAACTCAAAAGCCTCTTGAAGAAAGTGAAAGAAGGGAGTGAAAAGGTTGTCTTGAAGCTCAACATTCATAAAACAAAGATGATGGCATCTGGTTAAATCACTTCATGGGAAATAGATGGGGAAACAGTGAAAACAGTGTTAGACTTTAGTTTTTGGGGCTCCAAAATCACTGCGGATGCTGATTGAAGCCATGAAATTAAAAAACACTTACTCCTTGGAAGGAAAGTTATGACCAACCTAGATAGTACATTAAAAAGCAGAGACATTACTTTGCCTACAAAGGTCCGTCTAGTCAAGGCTATGGTTTTTCCAATGGTCACGTATGCATGTTAAAGTTGGACTGTGTAGATGGCTGATGGCTGAAAAATTAATGCTTTTGAATTGTGGTGCTGGATAAGACCTTTGAGAGTCCCTTGGACTGCAAGGAGAACCTACCAGTCCATTTTAAAGGAGGTCAATCCTGGGTTTCATTGGAAGGACTGATGCTGAAGCTGAAACTGCAATACTTTGGCCACCTCATGTGACGAGTTAACTCACTGGAAAAGACTCTGATGCTGGGAAGGATTGGGGGTGGGAGGAGAAGGGGACGACAGAGAATGAGATGGCTGGATGGCATCACCAAATAGATGGACTTGAATTTGAGTGAATTCCGGAAGTTGGTGATGGACAGGCAGGCCTGGCATGCTGTGATTTATGGGGTCGCAAAGAGTCGGACACTACTGAGCGACTGATCTGAAACGAAATGAATTGATGAATTGATTCTTTTTTTATCCTCTTTTCTTTTTTAGGAGTATTACTTTGCCTAGGAAAAGCGGTGTCATTTTCATTCCATAACTACTTCCTGAAGTGATGGGGCTTCATCCCTAATTTTATCAGCATCTTTTCTAACCCTCATATTGAGTCTGTGGTCCAGAGGCACCCA
This sequence comes from Moschus berezovskii, assembly GCF_049115385.1. Taxonomy (NCBI): domain Eukaryota; kingdom Metazoa; phylum Chordata; class Mammalia; order Artiodactyla; family Moschidae; genus Moschus; species Moschus berezovskii. Next base: position 82,055,968 of record NC_142489.1, read on the forward strand.
GTAATATTTGGGAGAGGCGGCGGCAATTGTAGCAGATTGTACATTTGTAACTTAAAAACTTTCACACAGTTAGAAACAAACCCTGTTATAAAGTTAGAAATGAAAGATAAAATAGTCATTAAAGCAAATTAAAACCCAAACAAAATTAAGTTACATTATGTCCATAGTTACATGAGGCCATTTTAGGATTTATAGTTATCATCAGATCAAGAAGAATTGTCACATAGGATTTTTGTTGTTGAAGTCATTCACAGAGTTGAAAAAAGGCCTTTCTTTGAATTGGAAAATCCCACCATGGGAAGCCGTCTTCAACTGATGAAGTTGAAAAGCTGAAACCTGAGTCACATAGTTAATTCTATAGCTTTAGGATCTATGCTAATATCTGTGCATAAAATTGCTGTGTCATTGAGAAAATCTTTTTTTTTTTTTTTTTTGCAGGGGGGTGGGGAGTCTGAGCATTCGTTAAAGGTACGGGTAAATTTTCAAATAGTGGTTCTCTGTTTCCTGAGTTAGCTTATGTAGATGCCTCTTAATGATATCATTACACTTTTTCTACCTTTCCTGAAGATTGGAATTGGGTTAGTGATATTCTATTCATATAACTTTTGACACTCCTTCGGTTACAACAGTTTTGAAAATGGAGCCACTGTTGCTCTGAATTGTAGAGTTTAAGATCCCACTTATATCATGAGAAGTCAGTACAGTAAGAATTTGTCCATTCCTTAAACTCAGGCTATAATGGGTACTGCTTTTGACATGAAAAGAGGTCTTTGAGCATGATATACACAGGGTCTTTGAGGTTGGTAACAACAGGAACAGCATTTGCGCTCGAGCCATACTTTTCCCATCAGCCCACACCCTAACATTTACTTTACTGTTCATATTAAAGAAAGGGTTCCGTATTATGAAAACAGAGGCCTGGACCTTGTTCAGCATATTCCTCCCCCAAAGCGATAAGAGAGGCTCTGGCATCTTTAGGAACCCATGAGAAAATAACAGAGAATCCGAGTTGCAGCTTAATGGATGAATGAAATAACAGCGTTTGTCTCATCATGACAGCTCCATTATAGCAGTGGATGAGGAAATTGGACCAGAGGCTTCAGTGAGCACAGAGAAACTTGCCACGATTTCCAAAAGGAATCAACAGATTAGCCCCCTCACAGTGCTTAATACATGGTGTTCTTAAGATATTATTAAGATGAGGGCTTTTGTGTGCTCCCAGTCCTCTTGAGAGTCTGATGACTGGGGCCTATACTTCAGAGGTCAGTCTCTCTCTAGTGTGGTCTTTTACAGACAAGACATGGAGCCAGAGGTGTCTTAGATGCCTGAAGGGAACCCCGCTGGAGATGCCCATCCTTTCCACAGTAAGAGCAAGCCCATCCTTTTTCACCTGTGTCCCTCTGGTTATTTTTCTCAGGCTGTTTCAGAGCAGTTCTAACAGACATTTTTGGGGCTTCAGTCTTTTGCTGGATTTTTTATCTCTGTTTTCCTCCCCATATTCTTTTCAATAATATAGCATCTGAAACGTTTGCAACAGTTGTTCAAGGTTTCAGTTCAGTTCAGTAGCTCCGTCGTAACTCTTTGTGACCCCATGTATCACAGCACACCAGGCCTCCCTGTCCATCACCAACTCCTGGAGTTCACTCAAACTCATGCCCACCGAGTCGGTGATCAAATCCAGCAATCTCATTCTCTGTGGCCCCTTCTTCTCCTGTCCCCAATCCCTCCCAGTACCAGAGTCTTTTACAGTGAGTCAATTCTTCACATGAGCTGGCCAACGTATTCGAGTTTCAGCTTTAGCATCAGTCTTTGCAATGAACACCCAGGACTGATCTCCTTTAGAATGCACTGACTGGATCACCTTGCAGTCCAAGGGACGCTCAAGAGTCTTCTCCAATAGCACAGTTCAAAAGCATCAATTCTTTGGCTATCAGCTTTCTTCACAGTCCAACTCTCACATCCATACCTGGCCACTGGAAACACCATAGCATTGATTAGACGGACCTTGTTTGGCATAGTAACGTCTCTGCTTTTTAATATGCCTTCTAGGTTTGTCATAATTTTCTAAGGTTTAATTTTGTCCAATTACCTGTTTTTGTAAATTATGGCAGACATCTGGAGCCAAATGAGTGAGAAATCTATTTTCGAATAATTTCTCCTTCTGTAGTATTAAGGTGAATGTCAGTAAAATTATAGAGAGATTCCCAAAGTCTGTATAGGAATGTACCAGGATTTCCTTGTCTCCCTATTCTATGTCAGCCAACTTTTCATAGTTTAAAATCAGTGGGGGAGTGAGGGGTGCGATCCTAAGATGGCAGAGGAATAGGACGGGGAGACCACTTTCTCTCCCACAAATCCATTGAAAGAACATTTGAACACTGAGCAAACTGCATAAAACAATTTCTTTACACTGGCAGAGGACAAAAATACCCAGAAATGGGGCCAATATTCTTCAAAGGAGGTAGAACAGAATATAAAAGATAAAAGCAGAGAAAAAGGAGTTAGTGATGGAGATCTATCACAGAAAGGGAGTTTTAAAGTGTAGCAGTATCCAAACACCAGGAAACCCTCTCTCCGGCAGATCTGTGTGGAGTTTTGGAATCTCAGAAGGCAACGACCCTGGGAGGAAAAGCACATACCTACATATACACATAAACAAACCCCACAGATTATGTGCCTAACGACACCTCCCAGCAGAGAAGTACCCCCAGACACTCGCATCTACAACCAGGGCAAAGGAGGCTGAACAACGAAGAGCGGGCTACACTGCTTACGTTAAGGGCCAGGCCTGAATGTCCTGAGGGCAGTCTGATGGAGCTATCATGAGAAAACAACTTTAACCTTCTGATAGCCAGGGAAGGGGGTGAGAGGTGGGAAGACAGAGAGACCTATCCCGCAAAAAGACCTAACATACTTCAATGGACTGGAATGGGTGAATTTAACTCAGATGACCATTATATCTACTACTGTGGGCAGGAATCCCTTAGAAGAAATGGAGGAGCCATCATGGTCAACAAGACAGTCCGAAATGCATGACTTGGATGCAATCTTAATAACGACAGAATGATTTCTGTTCATTTCCAAGACAAACCATTCAATATTACAGTAATCCAAGCCTAAGCGTCAACCAGTAATGCTGAAGAGGCCGAAGTTGAATGATTCTATGAAGACCTACGAGACCTTTTAGAACTAACATTCAAAAAAGATGTCCTTTTCATTATAGGGGACTGGAATGCAAAAGGAGGAAGTCAAGAAACACCTGGAGTAACAGGCAAATTTGGCCTTGGAGCACGGAATGAAGCAGGGCAAAATCTAATAAAGTTTTGTCAAGAGGAGGCACTGGTCATAGAAAACACTCTCTTCTAACTACACAAGAGAAGACTCTACACATGGACATCACCAGAGGGTCAGCACCAAAATCTGATTGATTATATTCTTTGCAGCCAAAGATGTAGAAGCCCTATACAGTTAGTATAAAGAAGACCACGAGCTGCCTGCGGCTCCAATCATGAACTCCTTATTGCCAAATTCAGACGGAAATTGAAGAAAGTAGGGAAAAACACTAGACCATTCAGATATGACTGAAATCAAATCCCTTATGATTATACAGTGGAAGTGAGAAATATATTTAAGGGACTAGATCTGATAGATAGATTGCCTGATGAACTATGGATGAAGGTTCGTGACATTGTACAGGAGAAAGGGACCAAGACCATCCCCAAGGGAAAGAAATGCAAAAAGCAAAATGGCTGTTTGAGGAGACCTTACATATAGCTTTGAGAAGAAGAGAAGCAAAAAGCAAAGGAGAGAAAAAAAGATATAAGCATCTGAATTCAGACTTCCAAAGAATAGCAAGGAGAGATAAGAAAGATTTCATCAGTGGTCAATGCAAAGAAATAGAGGAAAGCAACAGAATAGGAAAGACAAGAGATCTCTTCAAGAAAATTAGAGATATCAAGAGAATATTTCATGCAAAGATGGGCTCGATAAAGGACAGAAATGGTATGAATCTAAGAAAAGCAGAAGATATTAAGAATAGGTGGCAAGAATACACAGAAGTACTACATAAAAAAGATCTTCAAGACCAAGATAATCACGATGGCGTAATCACTCACCTGGAGCCAGACATCATGGAATGTGAAGTCAAGTGGGCCTTAGAGAGCTTCACGACAAACAAAGCTAGTGGATGTGATGGAATTCCAGTTGAGCTATTTCAAATCCTGGAAGATGACGCTGTGAAAGTGCTGAACTCAATATGCAAGCAAATTTGGAAAACTCAGCAGTGGCCACATGTCTGGAAAAGGTCAGTCTTCATTCCAATCCCAAAGAAAGGCAATGCCAAAGAATGCTCAAACGACGGCACAATCGCACTAATCTCACACGCTAGTAAAGTCATGCTCAAAATTCTCCAAGCCAGGCTTCAGCAATATGTGAATCGTGAACTCCCAGATGTTCAAGCAGGTTTTAGAAAAGGCAGAGGCACCAAAGTTCAAATTGTCACATCCGCTGGATCATGGGGAAAGCAAGAGAGTTCCAGAAAAGCATCTATTTCTGCTTCATTGATTATGCCAAAGCCTTTGACTGTGTGGATCACAATAAACTGTGGAACATTATGAAAGAGATGGGAATACAAGACCACCTGACCTGCTTCTTGAGAAACCTGTATGCAGGTCAGGAAGAAACAGTTAGAACTGTACATGAAACAACAGACTGGTTCAAAATAGGAAAAGGAGTAGGTCGATGTTGTATATTGTCACCATGCTAATTTAACTTATTTGCAGAATACTTCATGAGGAACGCCGCGCTGGAAGAAGCTCAGGCTGGAATCAAGATTGCCAGGAGAAATATCAATAACCTAATTGTCACCAGGCTAATATAACTTATATGGAGAGTACATCATGAGGAACGCGGCACTGGAAGAAGCACAAGCTGGAATCAAGATTGCTGGGAGAAATATCAATAACCTCAGATATGCAGATGACACCACCCTTATGGCAGAAAGTGAAGAGGAACTAAAATGCCTCTTAATCAAAGTGAAAGAGGAGAGTGAAAAGATTGGCTTGAAGCTCAACATTCAGAAAACAAAGATCATGGCATCTAGTCCCATCACTTCATGGGAAATAAATGGGGAAACAGTGGAAACAGTGGCAGACTTTAGTTTCGTGGGCTGCAAAATCACTGAGGATGCTGTTTGTAGCCATGGAATTAAAAGACGCTTACTCCTTGGAAAGAAATTTATGACCAACCTAGATAATATATTAAAAAGCAGAGACATTACTTTGCCAAACAAGGTCCAGATTTGTAGTCAGAATAACTCTATGGTTTTTCCCGTGGTCATGTGTGGATGTAAGAGTTGGATTATGAAGAAAGCTGATCGCTGAAGAATTGATGCTTTTGAACTGTGGTGCTGGAGAAGACAATTGAGAGTCCCTTGGACTAAAAGGAGATCTAACCAGTCCATTCTAAAGAAGATCAATCCTTGGTGTTCATTGGAAGGACTGACGCTTAAGCTGAAACTCCAACACTTTGACCTCCACATGCGATGAGTTGACTCACTGGAAAAGACCATGATGCTGGGAGGGATTGGGGGCGGAAGGAGATGGGGAGGACAGAGAATGAGATGTCTGGATTGGATCACCAACTCGATGGGCATAAATCTGAATGAAGTCCGGGAGTTGATGATGGACACGGAGGCCGGGGGTGCTGTGATTCATGGGGTTGCAAAGAGTCGGACTCAACTGAGCGAATGAACTGAACTGAATTGAACTGAAGGTACTGCCGGGCCAGCTCAGAGTACAAAGGACTGAGCGAATACCAGTGGAAAGTTAGCCGGATGTGGACAACCCATCAACTGCAAGAGGAAGACAGGTGGAAGCCAGAGCAAGAAAGGGGCAAACTCGGTCCCAGAGAAAGCATTCCCTATCAAATGGCGAACAGGCTTTCAGTTGCTAACCAACATTTCCTGGGATTCTGGACAGTTGACATCCATTGGGAGGGTGCCAGCTAGAGATCAGCTCCCCAGTGGAGACACATGGCAAACGAGAAATGGTTGAGTCTATCACCCAGTAAACCAAGCAGTTGGGACACAGAAAGTGATAAGACGCACTCACTGCCCAGGGAGTGCACACTCGCCAAGCACCTGGTTGCCTGACCTGTTCAGAAATGGGAAGGGTACAAAGAAAATCCCAACTGAGTCTGCATCTTTGGGGAGTAACAGAGACCCCGAACGTGAGTGACCTAGTTCAGGAAAGTGCACACAACTCGAGGCCTGCTCCATGCAGGGTTATCTGGAGACTGAGCAGTGTAGGCTGGGAAACCTCACACACCAAAAGCAGGGGCAAATACAGGGTGTCTAAGACACTGCGAGAACTCCCCACACACGCCAGTGATATTTGTTTCCAGTGTTCCTCCCTCCACAAAGCATGGTTGAAAAAGTGAGACTAAATAAGAGCCCACGTCTCGCCCTTATGTTTAGGTGGAAATTAGACACTGAAGAGACCAGCGAACAGAAGAAACCAACCTAACAGAAGGAACCACGTTGGAAGTGACAGGTGAAACAGAATAAATGCTGTAGATAACAGCAACTACACTGGAGGGGCCTTATATCGTCTAAGCTGGAAAAATGAACTATCTGAAACTGAACTGTGCCCACACTGTCTGCAACTGCTCCAGAGGAATTCCTAGATGTATTTTTACTACAATCTTTTTTTTTTTTTTTTAATTTTTATTTTTTAAGATCTCTATTCTGCCTATAATTTTCATTTTTATAACATACTATTACATTACCCAAACCAAAAAAGTAGAGGTTAGACCATCAAAACTACAACATTAAACAAAAACAAAAGAAAATCCCCAAAAGTATATTTTTTTGTTTTGTTTTGCTTTAATATTGTATTTTTGAGAGTCCAACTTCTAATTTAGGATTTTAATCTTTGCTTTTTGGTAGTTGTTATCAATTTTTTACCTTTATGAATCCAATCTTAAGTATCCATTTTTACCTAGGAGTGTGATTACTGACTTGATAATTCTCTCCCCTTTGGACTCTCCTTTTTCTACACCAGGTCGCCTCTATTTCTTCCCTCCACCTTCTCTTCTCTACCCAACTCTGTGAAATTCTCTATGTGTTCTGGGCTCTGGAGAAGATAGCACTCCCTTGATCTATCTCTCTCCTTTTGATTCCCCTTTTTCTCCTCCATTTCACCTCTATCTCTTTCCTCCATCTTCTCTTCTCCATATAACTCTGTGAGCCTCTCTGAACGTTCCAGACTGTGGAGAGCACATAGGGAATCGTTTACTGCCTCGATTGCTCTTTCCCCTTGTGATTCCCCTTCTCCGCCTTTTGGTCACCTCGATCTCCCTCCTCCCTCTTCTCTTCTCCATGTAATTCTTCAAACTTCTCTGGCTGTCCCTTACTGTAGAGAGTCTTTTCATTGTTAACCTAGAAGTTTTATCATTAATGCTCTATGGAGGTAGAAGTCTTGAGGTTACTATGAGAATAAGACTCTAAACAAGAAGCAGGAGGCTTAAGCCCCAAACCTGAGAACACCAGAGAACTCCTGACATCAGGGAACATTAACCAGTAAGAGATCATCCGAAGCCTCCATACCTACACTAAGAGAAAGGATCACCCATGAGCCAACAAGTTCCAGAGAACGACACACCACACAAATTCTCCAGCAACACAGGAACATAGTGCTGAGCTTCAATATACTAGGAAAGGCTGATGGCTACCCTAATTACTAGGTGAATCTAGACAAACTGAAAAAATATTGTCATTAAATCTTATTTAAAGTCTATCTGTTAGTTTGAAAATTCTGTAATGAACTGATTTGCTAGCATAAACATATAGAGTGTATCTTTTTGTCTTTACAATTCTTTAAAAGTTTCCTTATCATGAGCATCATCTTATGGCTTAGTATTCATTCACAAACAGATTTTTTTTCCTTCCCTTATGTCTTTGTGGTCAGGATTTCTAGATGGGTTAACAACAAACAAGCAATCAAATACTGAAATCTGGTTTCATCTATATTACACCTGCACAACCCATTTTTCTTAACCAGTTGCTTTCTGGGTAAAGGAGTACTCTCTACTTCTGTGAACATGGTAAGCAGATGGGTATACAGCAGTACCAAATGAAAAGAAGAGACTCAATATTATACAATGAGTTGTTTTCTCTCGAAATTTGTATGTTGAAGCTCTAACCCTCTGTACTTTATATTTAGTGAAACTGTGAGGATATTACAGTTCTTTCTGACCCTATTTGGAAATAGGACCTCTAGATTGGTATTTGAGTTAATATGCTTGGCACTTTATAAGAAAAGCAGATCAGTCAGAGAAAAAACAGAAACATTACTATGTGAAGACAAAGCCAGAAAATGGCCAGGAAAAATCCAAAAGAGGTCTCAGACGAAAATAAATCAGCTGAATTTAATTATTGCCTTGAACCTCAGAAATTTGGAGCACATTTATTGAAGCTCCTTGGTATAGGACAGTTTGTTATGGCAGCTTTAGCAAACCAATATATGCGCTTCTCTTGAAAAACATCTGTCAATACCAAAAGAAGTCTCCTTTTCTTACATAAGTTTTCAGGGAATGGAAACTGGCAAAGGACTCACTTATCCATCGATTGATTACCCCCACAAAGTCCTAGTGCTCCCTAAGAGTTTTCATTCTTTCTTTAGAGATTCAGCTCTGTTAAAATTTATTCCTACTTCATGGTTAAAGATGACATAGGAAATATTAGAAAGATCATAGTTTACAGGAACTGGTAGAAGAAAATAAACACAAGGGAAAACAGGCTGACATTGAAAATACACAACCCTCTCCACTTATCTTTTCCATACATCATGTTTAATTCCCTAGGAGAAAAGTGGTAGTGGCCTAGGTTTTGCTTCCTATTGCTTTGGGGAAATCACAAAGTTGTGAAGTTATGGTAACCACGCCAACCTAAACATTCCCAAACCAAGACACTAGGCTGCAGTAGCCTTGGGGCAGCCTAGAGGATAACAAATCCTCCCAAACCATCGGAGCCACCTTGCCCTTTACACCAGACAATTGGCCAGGGATATTGGCATCAGCATCTCTATGGCAGGATTTGTGGTTTATGAGTGCCACTCTTATCACCAACCCTCTAGATGCCTGAGAAGCCCAAGAGACCACCGTTCTAGGTTTTAGACTAGAAATCTTAAATAAACAGGAATAAAATTCAATCCAAATTGAAGGGCTCCAACCAAAGGAGATGCATAGATGGTCCTCAGCCACACAAAGGGCTGTTATGAGCAGCAATACCACAGCTCCAGGCAAGCTCACCATTAACACCTGCAGCCCATGCCAGACACATATCCCCAGTATCGATGGAGAGGGTAGATTTGAAGTCCACTATCAACTAGAGGCCACATCCCTGGTAGTTCAGATAGTAAAACGTCTGCCTATAATGCGGGAGGTCTGGGTTCAATCCCTGGGTAGGGGAGATCTCCTGGAGAAGGAAATGGCAATCCACTCCAGTACTCTTTTCTGGCAAATCCCAATGATGGAGAAGCCTGGTAGGCTACAGTCCGTGGGGTCGCAAAGAGTCATACACAACTGAGCAACTTCACTTTCACCAACTAGAGTGGGGGGGGGGGACACCTCTTGACCTTCTGTCTTAGTCAAATTTAAAAGACAGAGTCTGCGCTCCAGCGCATCATGCCCAAGACATACATAATTGATAATATTTGTAGGTAACAGTGCCAGGTAGAGGACACCTTTGATCTGTCGTACAACAAAAATGAAGTAATATAGAAGACTTTAGTGCCAGTTTCAGAGAGAAAATGGTCATCTCCCAGATTACCATAGGACTCAAATCACTAATAAGGCAGTGCAGATTCCCTCTATGGAACTTAATCAAGAAGTTTCAGTTCAGGCCTGTTTGCAGGTTCAAATTTCCATTTCTCAAATGTTTTCATTCAATCTTCCGACAGCTCAAAATATGGACAATATACATGCACTCTTGGAAGATGATTCAGACTGCAAGAACAAAGAACATTTCCAGGGCAAGCGACAGAGAGTGCTACAAGTCATTGATTACATGGAAGAAGATGGAGAGCAGAATCAAACAGAGATTTCCGAGCTTGGATCTGACTGTTTAATTTGGTGGGAACAATGCCAACCCTGCCTGCAGACCTAGAGGATGCTTTTCAAATATTTAACAAACTAATGTGATCTTTGACCTCAACCAAGTTTTGCAATCTTCAGACCTCAGAATACTATAGTAGACCAAGTTCTGTGCCACCACTTAGAAATTCAGGGGATAGTATTTTTTGGGTGGGGGACTTGTAGGAGACTTCTCTAGCAGATTTGTTCCAACACACAGCATACTTAATAGAGCTGGAGCCATGATTCACCCATAGATGACACGTCTCTCAGAAATATTTTAATTGAGTTATCTTCAGTGGATCATTCATATCTTTGTGACTCCCATGGACTGCAACATGACAGGTTTCCCTTTTCATCACCAGCTCATGCAGTTTCTCAAATTCATGTTTGTTGAGTCGGTGATGCCATCCAACCTTCTCCTCTAGCCTGCAATATATTCCGGGTATCAAGGTCTTTTCCAATGAATTTGAACTGTGCGTCAGCTTCAGTATCAGTCCATCCAATGAATATTCATGGCTGATCTCCGTTAGGATTGACTGGCTTGATCTTCTTACAATCAAAGTGACTCTCAAGAGACTTCTCCAATACCACTGTTCGAAAGCATCAGTTCTGCACTCAGTTTTCTTTGTGGTCCAACACTCACATACATTCATACATGACTACAGGAACAAACATAGCTTAGACTCCATAGACATTTGTTGGTAAAGTACCCTCTGTTTTCTAATGCACTTTTTAGCCTTATCCCAATTTTTCTTCAAAGGAACAGGCTCTTTGAAATCATGACTACAGTCACCAACTGCAGTAATTTTGGAGCCCAAGGAAATTAAGTCTCTCACTGTTTCCATTGTTTCTACATCTATTTGTAATGAAGTAGTGGGACTGCGTGCCACAATCTTCATTTATTGAATGTTGGATTTTAAGACAGATTTTTCAATCTCGCCAAGAAGTTCTTTAGCTACATTTCATTTTCTGCCTGAAGGGTGGTGTTATCTGTATATTTGAGGTTATTGCTGTTTCTACCAGCAGTCCTGATACCATATTGTGCTTCATCCAGTTCAGCATTACGCATGACGTACTTACTCTGCATATAATTTAAATAACCAGGTTGACAATATACAGCCTCGTTAACTGCTTTCTTGCAAGTTGGAACCGGTGTATTGCTCCTTGTCTCGTTCTAACTGTTGCTGCTTGACCTGTATACAGAATTCTCAAAAGGCAGATAAAGTAGTCTGGTATTTCTGTCTCCTTAAGAATTTTCCAGTTTGTTCTGATGTACACTATCAAAGTCCCTGGCATAATAAATGAAGTAGAAGTAAATTTGTGTTTTCTGGAATTCTCTTGTATTTTCTATGGTCCAATGACTATTGCCAATTTGTTTTCTTGTTCTTCTGCCTCTTCTAAATTCAGCTTGAACATCTGGAAATTATCAGTGTACTTACTCTTGTAGACTAGCTTGGAGAATTTGAACATTACTTTGATAGCGTGTGAGGTGAGTGTAACTGTGTGAAAATTTCAAAATGTTTTCTGTGACATTTCTTTGAAATAGGAATGAAACTGATGTTTGCTTGTCCTGTGGCCACTGCTAATTTTTCCTAACTGGCTAGCATATCATGTACAGCTCATTATTTGGGATTTGAAATAGTTTATCTGGAATTCCATCATCTCCAATAGCTTTGCTTGTAGTGATGCTTTGTAAGGTCCTCTTGACTTCACATTCCATGATAGCTAGCTCAAGGTGAGTGATCACACCACTGTGGTTATCATAAGATCTTTTTTCTAAAGTTCTTCTGTGAATCCTTGCCACCTATTCTTAACACCTTCTGCTTCCATTAGGTCCATACCCTTTGTCTTCTCCTGCCCATCTTTACATGGGATATTCCCTTGTTGTGTCTACTTTATTGGAAGAGATCTGTAGCTCTTCTCAGTCTGTTGTTTTCATGTGTCTCTTTATATTTATCGCTTAGGAAGGCTTTTTTAGCTCTCCTTGCTTTTCTTTTTAACTCTGCATTCAGATGGACATATCTTTTCATTTTGCCTATCGTCTTTCCCGTCTCTACTTTGGTAGAGAGAAAGAAATTTGAAAGTCCTCCTCAGACAACCATTTTGCCTTTTTGCATATCTTCTTCTTGGGGATGATTTTGATCACCACTTCCTGTACAGTGTTATGAACCTCCATCCATCAGTCGTTCACATTGGGCACCTAGCAGCCTTGGGAATTCACCGTTCAGTGACCTTTCTTTTTACCTTTTCATTCTGTTCATGGGGTTCTCAAGACAAGAATACCGAAGAGGTTTGACATTAATGTCTCCAGTAGACCATGTTTCATGAGAATTCGCACCATGACCTGACCATCTTGGGTGGCCCTACATAGGATGATTCATAGCTTCATTGAGTTAGACAAAACTGTCCAAGTGATCACTCTGGTAAGTTTTCTGCAATTGTGGCTTCCGTTTTGTCTGTCCCCTGATTGGTAAGGATGAGAGGCTTATGGGAGTTTCCTCATAATATTTCAATTACAAAATCATAAACAACCGTCCTGGAATTTTCTCTTTCTCTTTGAATACTTCTCTACTGATACAAAACGAAGAAAGTACACACTTGTAAGTCCCATTTTTTTTATTAGATATTTTTTCTAATTTTCCCAACTGTACCAATCTTACTGAATGTCTTCCTGATACTTAATATAGCCTATTTTATAGCAACTCCACCTGCCATACCAGACACACTCAAATAAATGAAAGGAAGATAAAATGCAAAAGAACAGACAAGCCAACTTCTGAAGAGTGTTGCAAAAAAAGAAAAGTCATGGGAAAGTGAGCCATAAGTTTGCAGACTGACACAGTAATGTGGGGAAAACTCTGGAGAGAAGTCAGCAAAACTTGTAAACAGATCATTTGTCATCAGTCCGGCTCTCAGTCGTGTGTGACTTTTTGTGACCCCATAGATTACAATATGCCCGGTTTCCCTGCCTATCAGCAACACCCAGAGATTTCAGAAACTCATGTCCATTGAGTCCATGATTCCATCCAACCTTCTCATCCTGTGTTGTCCACTTCCCCTTCTGCCTTCAATCTTTCCCAATATCAGGGTCTTCTCCAGTGAGTCAGTTCTTCACATTAGGTGGCCAAAGGATTGGAATTTTAGCTTCAGCATCAGTCCTTCCAAAAAATATTCAGGACTGATTTCTTTTAGGAAGAACAGTTAAAGTCTTCGGCAATCCCACAATTCAATTCTTCAGCGCTCAGCTTTTCTTATAGTCCAACTCTCACACCCATACAAGACTACTGTCACTTGTCGTAGGTATCAGTAACTTCCTATTCAGTTCTGTTCAGCTCAGTTCAGTCACTCAGTCGTGTCTGACTCTCCGCGACCCCATGAATCACAGCACACCAGGCCTCCCTGTCCATCACCAACTCCCGGAGTACACACAAACCCATGTCCACAGAGTCGGTGATGCCATTCAGCCATCTCATTCTCCGTCGTCCCCTTCTCCTCCCGCCCCCAACCCTTCCCAGCATCAGTCTTTTCCAGTGAGTCAACCCGTCGCATGAGGTGGCCAAAGTATTGCAGTTTCAGCTTTAGCATCAGTCCCTCCAATGTACATCCAGGATTGATCTCCTTTAGAATGGACTGGTTGGATCTCCTTGCAGTATAAGGGACTCACAAGAGTCTTCTCCAACACCACAGTTCAAAAGCATCGATTCTTCGGCGATCAGCCTTCTTCACAGTCCAACTCTCACATCCATATATGACCACGGGAAAATCCATTGCCTTGACTAGACGGACCTTTGTTGGCAAAGTAATGTCTCTGCTTTTTAATATACTATCAAGGTTGGTCATAACTTTCCTTCCAAGGAGCAAGCGTCTTTCAATTTCATGGCTGCAATCAGCATCTGCAGTGATTTTGGAGCCCCCCAAAATAAAGTCTGACACTGTTTCCACTGTTTTTCCATCTATTTCTCATGAAGTGGTGGGACCAGATGCCATGATCTTTGTTTTCTGAATGTCCTCTTTCTCTCATCTAATTCTCATTAAGTCTCTTCCTTCAGAATTTTCCTGCCTACATATTAAGATCCTGCTGGATTCCAAATCTAAGTGACACATTTCAACTTCTTCCTTAGTCTCATGACAGGTTTACTTATGGCCTTTTTGGTCATCTCCATTTGTTTTAGTCTAGCAATCAGTTAATCCCATTACTTCTCACACTAGGAAATATAAGAATGTGAGGGGCATCCTTTCATCTTCTTCATGTCATATCCATCTTCTCCTGAGCCTCCAGATACCTCCATCAGTACTTCTTATATGTTACTCATTGAGACAATTGTGACCACACTTGATGTATCTTATAAAACCCATTATAGTATGAAAACGGGAAATATACTAAAATCCTGGGGAAACTTCACTAATGCTTGAGAACTCCCTCAGAAACGGGACTTTCAGTCTTCCTGATACATTCTCTGGCAAGGTCTAGAGGCTCAGAGTGAAAGAATATTATAGAGATTCACCTTCTTGTATGGATGAATTGTGGAATACAGTTTAATCTAAAACCTCTTTAACTTGTGACATAAAAGTAGGCATGACAGCATGCCAAAGACAAAAAACAGAGCCACACACACTTAGAAAATAGTTCTAGTGGCTCTCTAGTGATATGACAGACCCTATCACGTCTGTCATTAAGGAGCCTGGTCCTACATAAGGAAGGGATATATATGGGTCTCAGTGTTGTCATTTTCTCTCAATTCCAGAGATTTCCATTCCTCTAGAAAAGGGAAAATTTGTTCGAGGTTATTATTCCCAGATCAACGAAGCAATATCCCAGTTTACCAGATCCCATATAGCCAAAACAATATAGAAATCCATATTTCTGCTAATAGGAAAGAAATTCCAAAACATCAGTGAAGAAAAGGAAACAAACGTCTTGCCAAAAGGGAGGTAATATTTTTGTTTTGTTTTAGAAAAAGAAACAGTTCAGTTCAGTTCAGTCACTCAGTCGTGTCCGACTCTTTGCGACCCCATGAATCACAGCACGCCAGGCCTCCCTGTCCATCACCAACTTCTGGAGTTCACTCAGACTCATGTCCACAGAGTCGGTGATGCCATCCAGCCATGGGCCCACGTCTCTCGCGTCTGCGCCGCCAGGACCGGCATCTCTAAAAGAAACAGTAGTGTATAAAAATTCACAAAGATAATTTAGAGAAAACTGTTTACTAACTTCAGGGTGCACCACATGCAGACCTATTAAAAAGAAAGACAATTTGTATCTGAATGTAAGTAAATGTGTAAGTGTGTGTGTTCTGTCCTGTGTGACTCTGCAAAGGAATGAGTGTAACCCACCTGCCTCTTCTGTCAATGGGATTTTCCAGGCACCAAACCTGGAGTGGGTTGCCATTCTCTACTCCATTAAGTTAGGCATGTAAAGCTGAAGAAAAACATTACCCAAGCATTTTATTGCATCTTTTTCAAGATAAAGCAAACTGTATAAGCTCTTGGCTCCAGACAGTGTCTCTGCATTTCCAAAGTTGCACTTGTGAAAGAGGCAAGTTTACATGCTTGTGGACTGGGATGAGTCAAGATATAGAAGAGACCAACTAAGCGTAACAGGGAAATGTTTAACAATCTGGATTACTTCACAATGTCTTGAGTCCCATTTTTTAGCTCTAAGCCCCCAAACAGAATACATTCCATCCTTTACTGTTTCAACATTTCAAGCAGGAGACAAAGGTAAAATGATGGAGTAGAGTGCCAAGAAATGGGTCATAAATCTGTGTATCTGACTCAGTAACTTTACTGTATTTTCATTTATATTTCTAGAATTCATCTCCAAGAATTTCCTTCTAACTCTAATAATGCTGCAGACCTTGTGTCTCCCTGGTAATGGCAGTGAAGGGGGCAATGAGATAGTGACACTGATTTTTCCCTCAGGACTCCAGGACTAGGACAATATATCCAGTGTTGATCTTTCTTGTAGGAGATGCTAGAGATCAGGCATTGGCAAGTCCCAAATGGGCACAGAAACCATAGGAATGCAGAACCAGTTGCAGATTAAGAAGCTTAATCACTTATTCCTCCTGGACATGGTTTACAACAAGATCAATAATATTAGGCACATTATTAGTCTTCGTATCTTTCACTAAAGTATGAAGTACAGGTTGCTGCTGGTTTGGAGAGGGTCTGGGTGTACACAGAAGCATCAGTGACCATGAGGTAGTGATGCAGGGGCCGGTTGGTGTCAAAATCAATTAATGTATAGCTGAGGAAAATAAATCCATATTGTAGCATGCTGCTAGAACAATGCAGAACTATGGCTGCTGGTGCTATACTTCAAGGATGGCTTCAACATATCCCCAGCTTGGTCCTACCACCTATTCCATATTTTATACTATCCCTACAAGAAATGTTCAGGGAGGAGAAAATACGACTAGTGTGCTGCCATGAAGCTAGAGCTAATGTATGTGCTGGAGTAGAGACTCAGCCAAGAAACAGCTTTTCCATTGGTACTACGAATTCCAGGTAAGCTGAAAATAGAGCGTTCCAAGACTAAAGCAGATAGGGTCATCGAATCTGTGTTTATTAACTTCTTAATTGCACAGAAGAGACATCAGAACCTAACACTACTCCACTTAAGCATTTCTCATGAATTTCACTACCTATATGATAAGACATTTCTAATCGTTTCTGTCATTCCTGCTCACTGCTCATGTCCACACATGACCAGTCATTCAGATACCTTTAAGCTCCATATTTTGTTCTTCTCATATTCTGTGCCTTGTGAATGTCCTTCATTTTGCCTGAATTGTCCTTCCCTTCTTTTAATATTTTTCCTACCAAATGTTGATTTTTTTTTTAAAGTGGAGCGTTCAAAAGAGATAAAGTGGATAAAAAGATGAAGAGCAACGTGAAAAGGCTATCTTAAAATTCTTCTTTCAAGAAATGAAGATATATTATCTCGTCCCATCACTTCATGGCAAATAGATGGGATTCGATGGATACAGCGGCAGACTTTATATCCTTAGTCTCCAAATCGCTGCAGATGTTGACTGCATCAGTGAAATTAAAACACTTTCCCCTTGGGAGAAAAGCTATGACAATCCTAAATAGCATATTAAAAAGCAGAGAGATTAATTCCAGACAAAAGTCCATCTGGTTAGAGCTATGCTTTTCCCAGTAATCATGTATGAATGTGAGGGTTGACTATAATAAAAGCTGGGCACAGAAGAACTGATGCTTTCAAACTGTCCTGTTGGAGAAGACTCTTGAGAGTCCATTGGACTGCAAGGAGATCCAAACAGTCCATTCTAAGGGAGATCAGTCCCGTGTGTTCACTGGAAGGACTGATGCTAAAGCTGAAACTCCAATACTTTGGCCACCACATGCGAAGAGCTAACTCACTGTAAAAGACTCTGATGCTGGGAGGGATTGGGGGCAGGAAGAGAATGGGATGACAGAGAATGAGATGCCTGGATGGCATCACAGACGCGATGGGCATGATTTTGAGTGAACTCCGGGAGTAGGTGATAGATAGCGAAGCCTGACGTGCTGTGATTCATGGGGTCACAAAGAATAGGACATTTTTGAGCCACTAACACTTTCCCTTTCTGGTAATAGTTTGGTATTGGTGGTTTCCTGGAAAATGCTATGGTCCAGAGGTCAAAGGTAAATTCTGACTCAGGCATGCAATAAACAGGAAAACTAATGAGGAAAAAAAAAAAAAAGAAAGAAAGAAAAAGAGAACTCACGCAGTGTGGCTTTCTGGCAAAACTACAAGATTATTTCTCTTTAATATTGTACCACGAAGGTTCCTTTAAAAATTAGGCATCCTTCAACTTTACAAATCCTAGCCACTAATAACTGTAAAAGACTCCCTATTCTGGAAAACTGCCTTGGGTCGCATGAAAGCCTACTCATCTGAGAGGTAAGAATGCATTTCTATCGGTAAAATTTTGACAGGAATAACATGGAAGCAAATGACTGAATAAAAAGTGAGATAAAGTTT
Organism: Moschus berezovskii; assembly: GCF_049115385.1. Taxonomy (NCBI): domain Eukaryota; kingdom Metazoa; phylum Chordata; class Mammalia; order Artiodactyla; family Moschidae; genus Moschus; species Moschus berezovskii. The sequence goes on from NC_142489.1 coordinate 82,074,095, forward strand.
AGTGCAATTTGGTTTCCAGTTGAGATTATACTTGCTTTATCACTGCGTTATCTTGCTTCCGTCATTCCATGTCTCCTGAAAATCCTCATCATTAAGTCCCATGAACAGCAATCATGGACACTGATTTAAGGGATTGTTATGGAAAACGTAGCAGAGAGTAGGACACGACCAAGCGACTGAACTGAACTGAACTGAACTGATGGAAAACGTTCCCACCACAGAATAGAAAATGCATATCATTCACCAAAATAGGAAAGCAAAAAACTTTCATACACAAGCGTCAATTTCTGTTAACGAAAAATGTTCTTTGTGACATTTACTATCCCTGATACACACCTCTGAAATACATAAGTCATTGTAAAAAATGCTTTTCTTAGAAGATGATGACAATTTTTTTAGCTCTTCTTGGGAAGGAAACCCAATGTTGGTGATTTTAATTTGTAAACTATATACTACTTTTTCAGAGGGTTAGGATCTTAAGAATCTTGCTTCCATACAGATTTTCTTAAGATGAACTGGTTTAATATATGTGTTTCTTGTTGATTCCGTAAGTCCTTATTCAGACATATTTTACTCCCTAAATAGAGACCTCTACTCCTGAAGCAAGGCGAGTAAATTCAGAAGGAAAAGTACATATGGGATATGATAGTTAATTCCAATCGGAGAACAGTCTATCAAAGAAAACTGAACAGCTCAACTAAAATAGTAATCTTATAACAATCTGTAAAGTCAGAAGAAAACTTCATGAGTAATTTAAAATCATATCTCAAAGACCATTAACAAAAAGATAAAAATCAAGGGAAGCAGAAGAATCGCAGATGCACAGGCAGTGAGACCAAGAAGAACAGAACACAGAATGGAAGTTCAGTGTGACTGAATAAAACAGGGTTAATTGAACAATGGGAAGACTGAGAATTACTAGCTTACTGTGAACAGTGTCAGAGTCCTGATTTCTGAAGAAACAGGATTTTGCCTCAGTAACAGGTACCACACTTGATCACTCATGAGCTTTTGCGTAGCAGAATTTTATCCAAGAATGAAACAGGACAGAGAAAGCTTCTGACATAGACATCAGAATTGGGATATAGAGTGCCCCTGACTAGTCTAAGCAAGAGAGCTATATACTATTTAATTTTGTTATAACAATAAATCCAAAGAATGTCTCAAGGTTGTAAAAAAGTTTACCAGACCACTTCTACAATTTACATTTTAAGGTAACAGGATTAGAACTTACCAGACCCACTCCTGTAATATACATTCTAATATCAAGTTTAGTCAGAATGTTTTCAAGAAGGAGAAACTGTTCCCAAGCAGGATACAATGTTGTTATATAATACTAAGAAATATAGGAGAAAAATTAAAATATAAAAGCTTGTCCTTTCCTACTCCTTGAGAATTCCAAGCGTCTATCTCCTCTTCGAGAACCTCAAATTCTTTCTCCTCCTCAGGTTCTCTGGATTTATCTTTCCACCTAGGAATTAACTCTCTCATTATCCCCTTTTCTTTTAAGGAGAATTATGTTACCAAGGGAAAAGGATGTTATTTTCATTCCATAGCTACTTTCTGATGTGATGGGGCTTCATCTCTAAATTTATTAGCATCTCTTCTAACCGTCATATTGAAAGTCTCTAGACCAGTGGCCCCAAATAATAGTTTGGAGAGGCTGTGGCAATTGTAGGAGCCTGTTCACTTGTAACTTAAAAACTTTCACACAGTTAGAGACAAACCAGCTTTAAAGTTAGAGATGAAAGATAAAATAGTCATTAAACCAAATTAAAGCACAATCAAAATTAAGAGTTACATTATGTCTATAGTTACATGACTCCATTTTAGGATTTTTAGATGTCCTCAGATCAAGAAAAAGTGACACATATTATTGTCGTTGTTGAACGTATTCACAGGGTTGAAGTCCTTTCTTTGAAGTGATGAATCCCACCATGGGGAACCCCGTTCAATTGATGAGGAGTTTGAAAAGCTGAAAGCTGAATCACTGAGTTAATTCTAAAGCTTTAGGATCTATGTCAATAGCTGTGCATAAAAATGTCTGTCATTGAGATAATCCCCTTTTTTGGGTGGGGGCAGAATGAGCCTTCCCTAAAGGTGTGGGTACATTTAAACTAAGAGTTTTGTGTTTCCTGAGTTAATTTATGTAGATTCCTCTTAATGATGCCATTCCCCTTTATCTATCTTTCTTGAAGATTGGAGTTGGGTAAGTGATATTGTATTCTTAAAACTTTTGACACGACTTGAGTTACAACAGCTTTAAAAATAGGGTTGCTCTGAATTGTAGAGTTCTAGATCCCACTTACATCATGAGAAGTCAGTACACTAAGATTTTGTTCATTCCTTAAACTCAGGCTGTAATGGATACTACGTTTGACGTGAGAATAGGTCTTTGAGTGTGGTCTATGAGGTTGGTAATAACAGGAACAGCATTTGTGCTCGACTCATACATTTCCTATCAGCCCACTCCCTAATATTCACATTATTGTTCATTTTAAAAGAAAAGGTTCCATATTCATGAAAACAGTGGCCTGGAACTTGCGCAGCATATTTACCCCCCAAAGGGATAAAGGAGACTCTGGCATCATTAGGAACCCATGAAGAAATAACACAGAGTTCTAGTTTCATCTTAATGCCAGGAAGCAACAGTTAGAACTGGACATGGAACAACAGACTGGTTCCAAATAGGAAAAGGAATACACCAAGGTTGTATTTTGTCACCCTGCTTATTTAAATTCTATGAAGAATACATCATGAGGAACGCAGGGCTGGAAGAAGCACAAGCTGGAATCAAGATTACCAGGAGAAATATCAATAACCTCAGATAGGCAGATGACACTACCCTTATAGCAGAAAGTGAAGAGGAACAAAAAAGCCTCTTGATGAAAGCAAGAGAGGAAAGTGAAAAGGTGGGATTGAAGCTCAACATTCAGAAAACTAAGATCATAACATCTGGTCCCATCACTTCGTGGGAAATAGATGGGGAAACAGTGGAAACAGTGTCAGACTTAATTTTGGGGGGCTCCAAAATCACTGTGCATGCTGGTTGCAGCCATGAAATTAAAAGACACTTACTCCTTGGGATGAAAGTTATGACCAACCTAGATAGCATATTAAAAAATCAGACATTCCTTTGCCAACCAAGTTCCATCTAGTCAAGGCTATGGCTTTTCCAGTGGTCATTATGGATGTGAGAGTTGGACTGTGAAGAAAGCAGATTGCCAAATAATTGATGCTTTTGGACTGTGGTGTTGGAGAAGACTCTTGAGAGTCCCTTGGACTGCAAGGTGATCCAACCAGTGCATTCTAAAGGAGATCAGTCCTGGGTGTTCATTGGAAGGACTGTTGCTAAAGTTGAAACTCCAGACCTTTGACCACCTGATGTGAAGAAGTGGCTCACTGGAAAAGACTCTGATGCTGGGAGGGATTGGAGGCAGGAGCAGAAGGGGACGACAGAGAATGAGATGGCTGGATGGCATCACTGACTTGATGGACATCAGTTTGAGTGAACTCCAGGTGCTGGTGATGGACAGAGAGGCCTGGCATGCTGTGATTCATGGGATCACAAATATTCGGACATGATTGCGCTACTGTACTGAACTGAACAGAACATAATAGCGTTTGACTCATCCTGATAGCTTTAGTATAATAGTGGATACGAGGAAAGTGGACCAGAGGCTTCAGTGAGCACAGAGAAACTTGCCCTGTTTTCCAAAAGGTATCAACTGATTAGCCCCCACAGAGTGTTTAATACCTGATGTTCCTCAGATGTTATTAAGATGGGGGCATGTGTGTGGTCCCAATTCTCTTGAGAGTCTGATGACTGGGGTCTATCTATACCTCAGAGGTAAGTCTCTTCTCTAGTGTGGTTCTTTGCAGACGAGACAGGGAGCCAGAGGTGCCTTGGATGCCTGAGTGGAAAACTTCTTGAAATATCCCTCCTTTCCTCAGTAATAGCAAGCCCATCCCTTTCCCCCCTGTGTCCCTCTGGTTATTTTTCTCAGGTTGTTTCAGAGCCGTTCTAACAGACATTGTTGGAACTTCAGGCTTTTGCTGGATTCCCCCGCCCTCTATTTTCCTCCTCATATTCTCTACTATAATATGCCATCTGAAATATCTGCAACAGTTTTTCTAATTTGGCCCAAATACCTGTTTGCAGAACTAATGGCAGACATCTGATGTCAGATGAGTGAGAAATATATTTTTAGAATTATTTCTCCCGCTGTAATATTAAGGTGAATGTCAGTAAAATTATGGGGAGCCTCCCGTAGTCTATTTAGAGACGTACCAGAATTTCCTTCTCTCCCTATTCTACATCAACCAACTTGGCATAATTTAAAATCAGTGGGTGGGGCTGGGGTGTCATCCTAAGATGGCAGAGGAATAGGACTGGGAGACCAATTTCTCCCCCAAAAATCCAGTAAAAGAACATTTGAACGCTGAACAAAGTCCAAAAAATAATCTCTGAACTCTGGCTTGAGGACATCACGCACCCAGACATGCTGCCAATTTTCTTCAAAATGAGGTAGGGCAGACTATAAAATAAAAGGAGTGTTAGTGATGGAGAACCTGGCAAGGGAATCTTAAAGAGGAAAAAGTTTCCAAACACCAGGAAACCCTCTCTCCAGCGTGTCTGTAGGGAGTTTTGGAATCTCAGAGGTCAATGCACCTAGGAAAAAAATACATACAGATATATATACATACATAAAACCCACAGGTTATGTGCCTACCCCAGACGCTTGCATCCATCACCAGGAAGAGGGGGCTGAATAGGGAGGAGTGGGCTGCATTGCTTAGGATAAGGACCAGTCTCAAATGTCCTGAGGGCAATCTGAGGGGCTGCGAAGAGAAAGGGAGAGAGAACTATCCCAGAAAAGCCCTTACCTGAGATCATGCCGGGCCCACTCACAGAACAAAGGACTGAACAAATACCAGAGGAGAATGTGCCGGATGTGGACCAGCCCATCCACCGCAGGAGGAGGGGGCAGGAGGGTGGTAGCCAGAGCAAGAAAGGGGCAAACTCAGTCCCAGAGACGGCATTCCCTATCAAACTGTGAACAGGCTTCCAGTTGTTAACCAAGACTTCCTGGAATTCTAGACAGTTGACATCCACCAGGAGTGCCACAGCGAGAGATCAGTTCCCCAGCAGAGACACAGCAGAGATGGTGCACACTGTCACCCAGTAAACCAAGCGGCTGGGACCGGGGAAGAGATAAGGCGATCTCACTGCCAGGGAGTGAGCCTGGTTGTCTGAGCTGTTCAGAACTGGGAAGGGTACAAGAAAAGCCAAACTGAGTCTGCATCTTTGGGGAGTACCTGAGAACCTGGACCTGAGTGGCCTAGATCACAAAAGTGCATGCAATTCAGGGTCTGCTCCCTGCAGAGTAATCTGGAGCCTGAGCAGTGTAGACTGGGAAAGCACACAACCAAAAGCAAGAGCAAACCCATGGTGTCCAAGACACTGCTAGCACTCCCCACACACCCCAGTGATATTTGTTTTCAGTGTTCCTCCCTCCTCACAGCACGATTGAAAACGTGAGCCTGAATAAGAGACCACTTCTCTCTCTTATGTTAGGGTGGAAATTAGACACTGAAGAGAGCAGCGAACAGAAGAAACCAAACAAACGGAAGGAACCACTTTGGAAGTGACAGGTGAAACAGAATAAATGCTGTAGATAACACCAACTACACTGGAGGGGCCTTTAGATCTTGAGAACAAGATCTAAGCTGGAACAAGGAACTATCTGAAACTGAACGGAGCCCACACTGTCTGCAACAACTCCAGAGAAATTCCTAGATACATTGTTACTACTATCATTTTTTTTTAATTTTTATTTTTTATGTCTTCTATACTGCCTTTAATTTTCATTTTTATAACATATTATTACCTTACCCCTGCCAAAAATGTAGAGGTTAGACCATCAAAACTACAATATTAAACAAAAACAAAATCGCCCAAATTATACTTTTTTTCTTTAGTTTTGTTTTTAAATATTGTAGTTTTGCAAGTCCAACTTCTACTTTAGATTTTTAATCTTTGCTTTTTGGTAGTTGTTATCAATATTTTACCTTTACAAATCTAAACTTAAGTACTCATTTTTATCTAGGAGTGAGATTACTGGCTTGATTACTCTCTCCCCCTTTTAATTATCCTCTTTCTCCACTAGGTCGCCTCTATTTCCTCCCTCCACCTTATCTTCTGTTCCCAACTCTGCAAATTTCTCTGTGTGTTTTGGGCTGTGGCAAAGATAGTACTACCTTGATTTATCATTCTTCTTTTGATTGCCCTTTTTCTCCACCATTTCACCTCTATTTCCTTCCTCCTTCTTCTCTTCTCCATATAACTCTATGAGCTTCTCTGAGGGTTGCAGACTGTGGCGAACACATAGGGAATCGTTTACTGGCTCGATTGCTCTCTCCCCTTGTGATTCCCCCTCTCCACCGTTTGGTCACCTCTATCTCCCTCCTCCTTCTTCTCTTCTCCATGTAATTCTGCAAACCTCTCTGGGTGTCCCTCACTGTGGAGAGTCTTTTCATCATTAACCTAGAAATTTTATAATTGGTGCTGTATGGATGCAGAAGTCAGGAGGTTACTGTGAAAATAAAACTCTAAACCAAAAGAAGGAGGTTTAAGCCCAAAACCTGAGAACACCAGAGAACTCCTGACTTCAGGGAATATTAACTGGTTAGAGATCATCCAAAAGCCTCCATGCCTACAATGAATGCAACGATCACCCAAGAGTAAAAATGTTCCAGACTAAGACATACCACACAAATTCTCCAGCAACACAGGAACATAGTGCTGAGCTTCAATATACAGGCTTCCCAAAGTCACACCAATCCTATAGACATCTCAAATCTCACTACTGAACACTTCATTGCAATCCAGAGAGAAGAAACACAGTTCCACCCATAAGAGCACAGACACAAGCTCCAAGAATCAGTAAATTAACAACTATCAAACAAAAAGAACAGATATTAAAAGCTCCACGGGGGGGGGGGGGGAGGGAATAAAAAACACATGAGGGGATTCCCATAAGAATAACAACTGATCTTTCAGTAGAAACTCTTCGGGTCAGAAGGGAATGACAAGACATATTTAAAGTGATGGAAGAGAAAACCTACAACCCAGATTACTGTACCCAGGTAGGATCACATTCAAATATGAAGGAGAAATCAAAAGCATTACGGACAAGTAAAAGCTAAGAGAATTCAGCACCACCAAACAAGCTTTTCAATACTAGAGGATCTTCCTTAGACAGGAAACACAGAAAGAGCATATAGACTCAAACCCCAAACAACAAAGCAAATGACAATGGGATACTAATTTCAATAATTACCTTAAATGTAAATGGGTTGAATTTCCCAAACAAAAGATTATGACTAGAAGAATGGATACAAAAGCAACACCATGTTATATGCTCTCTATAAGAGACCCACTTCAAAACAAGGGACACAAAAAAGTAATCGAAAGTGAAGGGCTGGAAAAACATATTACACGAAAATGGAGACCAAAAATATAAAAAAGCAACAGTAGCAATACTCATATCAGATGAAATAGACTTTAAAATAAAGGCTGTGAACAAAGACAAAGAAGGACACCACATGATGATCAAAGTATCACCCCAAGAAGAAGATATAAAAATGATAAATATATATGGACCCAACATAGGGCACTGCAATAATGTAAGGCAAATGCTAACAAGTATGAAAGGGGAAATTAAGAATAACACAATAGATCAACTAAACAGAAATTAGCAAGGAAGCACAAACTTTAAATGACACAATGGACCAGTTAGACCTAGTTGATATCTATAGGACATTTCACTGCAAAACAATCAATTTCACCTTTCTCTCAAGTGCACATGGAATCTTCTCCAGGATAGATCATATCCTGGGCCATAAATCTAGCCTTGGTAAATTCAAAAACAATTAAAACCATTCCAATCATCGTTTCTGACCTCAATGCAGTACGATTAGATCTCAATTACAGGGGGGGAAGCTATTAAAAATGCCAACATATGGAGGTTTTAGAATAACCAAAAATCACGGAGGAAATAAAAACAGAAAAATATGCATAGAAAGGAGTGAAAAGTGAAAGCACAACAACTCAAAACCTATAGGACACTTAAAAGCTGTGCTAAGGGAAGGTTCGTAACAATACAGGCTTACCTCAAGAAACAAGAGAAAAGTCAAATGAATAACCTAACTCCACACCTAAAACAACTAGAAAAGGAATAAATGAACAACCCCAGGGTTAACAGACAGAAAGAAACCTTAAAAGTTAGGGCAGAAATAAATACAAAAGAAAGAAAAGAGAACATAGAAATGAAAAAGAAGGAAAAGATGGTTCTTTGAGAAGATAAATAAAACTGATAAACCATTAGCCAAGCTCATCAAGAAACAAAGGGGAAGAATGAAATCAACAAAATTAGAAACGAAAATGGAGAAATCACAAAAGACAACACAGAAATACAAAGGATCATAAGAGACTATCAGCAACTATATACCAATAAAACGGACAACTTATAAGAAAAATGGATAAATTCTTAGAAAAGTCTAACTTTCCAAGCATGAACCAGGAATAAATAGAAAATCTTAATAGACCCACCACAAGCAAGGAATTTGAAACTGTAATCAAAAATCTTCCAGCAAACAAAAGCCAAGGACAGACGGAATCACAGATGAATTCTCCCAAAAATGTAGATAAGAGCTAACACCTATCTTATTCACACTCTTCCAGAAAATTGAAGAGGAAGGTAAATTTCCAAACTCATTCTATAAGGCCACAATCATCCTAATTACAAAACCAGGCAAAATCACTAGTGAAGTCACTTAGTCCTATCCGACTCTTTACAATCCCATTGACTGTAGACCACCAGACTCCTCCATCCATGGGAATGTCCAAGCAAGAGTACCAGAGTGGCTTAACCATTTCCTTCTCCAACACCAGACTAAGATGCCACACAAAAAAAGAAAACTACAGGCCAATATAACTTATGAACACTGATGCATCTATCCTTAACAAAATTCTACCAGTCAGAATCCAACAACATATTAAAAAGTTCATACATCATAACCAAGTGGGATTTATTCCAGGAATGCAAGGATTCTTTAATATTTGCAAATCAGTCAATGTAACACAGCACATGAACTCATTGAAAGATAAAATCCATATGATTATCTCCATAGATGCAGACAAAGTCTTTGGCAAAATTCAACATCCATTTATGATAAAAACCCTCCAGAAAGCAGGGATAGAAGGAACATACCTCAACATAATAAAAGCTATATATGACAATCCCACAGTAAATATCAATGGTGAAAAATTGAATGCTTTTTCCTGAAGTCAGGAACAAGGCAAAGGTTCCTCACCACTACTATTCACCATAGTGTGTTTTTAAAGATTTGGCCACACACAACAATCAGAGCAGAAAAAGAAATACAAGGAATGCAGATTGGGAAACAAGAAGTAAAACACTCACTCTTTGCAGATGACATGAACCTTTCTATAGAATACCCTAAAGACTTTCCCAGAAAATTACAATTTTTAATCAATGAATATAGTAAAATTGTAGGATATCAAATTAACATACAGTAATCCCTTTCATTCCTATACACTAATGATGAGAAAACACAAAGAAAATTTAAGGAAACAATTCCATTCACCATTGCGACAAAAAGGAAAAAAAATCAACTTAGGAATACACCAACCTAATGAAACAAAGTCCCATCACTTCATGGGAAGTAGATGGAAAAACAGTGGCAACAGTGTCAGACTTTATTTTTCCGGGCTCCAAAATCACTGCGAATGCTGACTGCAGCCAGGAAATTAAAAGACACTTACTCCTTGGAAGGAAAGTTATGACCAACCTAGATAGCATATTAAAAAGCAGAGACTTTACTTTGCCAACCAAAGTCCGTCTAATCAAGGCTATGGTTTTTCCAGTGGTCATGTATGGATGTGAGAGTTGGACTATAAAGAAAGCTGATCGCTGAAGAATTAATGCTTTTGAACTGTGGTGCTGGAGAAGACTCTTGAGAGTCCCTTGGACTGCAAGGACATCCAAGGTGTCTATTCTAAAGGAGATCAATCCTGGTGTTCATTGAAAGGACTGATGCTAAAGCTGAAACTGCAGTACTTTGGCCACCTCATGCGACAAGCTGACTTATTGGAAAAGATTCTGCTTCTGGGAAGGATTGGGGGCCGGTGGAGAAGGGAACGACAGAGAATGAGATGGCTGGATGGCATCACCGACTTGACGGACATGAGTTTGAGTGAACTCTGGGAGTTGGTAATGGACAGGGAGGCCTGGTGTGCTGTGATTCATGGGATTGCAAGGAGTTGGACATGACTGAGCGACTGAACTGAACTGAACTGAAAGAAACAAAACAACTATATATAGCAAACTATAAAACACTGATAAAGTGTTTTTTAGCTCCCCATCTTCCAAACAATACCTTATCAATTCAGTTTCACCAAAGAAGATCAGGCATGGGGTTCTAACCTGCCGTAGCCTTTTTTTTTTTTTTTAATACATTTTATGTATTTACTTTATTTATTTTAATTAGAGGCTAATTACAGTATTGCTTTGGTTTTGCCATAGATTAACATGAATCCACCCCGGGTGTTCATGTGTTCCTTATTTTGAACCCCGCTCCCACCTCCATCCCCATACCATTCCTCTGGGTCATCCCAGTGCACCAGGCCCAAGCAGCCTGGATCATGCATCAAACCTGGACTGGCGATTTGTTTCACATATGACAATGTACATGTTTCAGTGCCATTCTCCCAAATCATGCCACCCTCTCCCACAGAGTCCAAAACACTGTTCTATAATAACGTGTCTTTTTTTTTTTCTGTCTGCATATCGGGTTATTGTTACCATCGTTCTAAATTCCATATATATGTGTTAGTACACTGTATTGGTGTTTTTCTTTCTGGCTTACTTTACTCTGTATAATAGACTCCAGTTTCTTCCACCTCATTACAACTGATTCACATGTATTATTTTTAATGGTTGAGTAATGCTCCATTGTGTACCATAGCTTCCTTATCCATCCATCTGCTGTTGGACATCTATGTTGCTTCCATGTCTTGGCTATTATAAACAGTTCTGCAATGAACATTGTGTTACATGTGTCTCTCTCAATTCTGGTTTCCTTGGTCTGTATGCAGAGCCCTGGGATTACTGGGTGTTATGGCAGTTCTATTTCCCGGTTTTTAAAGAATCTCCACACTGTTCTCCACAGTGGCTGTGCTAGTTTGCATTCCCACCAACAGTGTAAGAGAGTTCCCTTTTGTCCAAACCTTCTCCAGCATTTAATGCTTGTAGACTTCTGGATAGCAACGATTCTAACTGGTGTGAAATGGTACCTCATTGTTGATTTGATTTACATTTCTTTGATTAAGAGTGATGTTGAGCATATTTTCATGTGTTTGTTAGCCATCTGTATTTTTCTTTTTTTTTTTTGGAGAAATGTTTGTTTAGTCCTTTGGCCAAATTTTTGATTAGGTTATTTATTTTTCTGGAATTGACCTGCAGGAGCTGCTTGCATATTTTTGAGATTAATTGTCACTTGCTTCATTTGCTATAATTTCCTCCTATTCTGAAGGCTGTCTGTGAACCTCTGCTGTGCAGAAGCTTTTATTTTTAATTAGGTCCCATTTGTTTATTTTTGCTTTTATTTCCATTATTCTGGGAGGTCAGTCATTGAGGATCCTGCTGTGATTTATGTCGGAGAGTGATTTACCTACGTTCTCCTCTAGAAGTTTTATAGTTTCTGGTCTTACATTTAGATCTTTAATCCATTTTGAGTTTATTTTTTTGTATGGTAGGAGGGAGTGTGCTAGTTCCATTCTTTTACAAGGGGTTGACCAGTTTTCCCAGCACAACTTGTTAAAGGGATTGTCTTCTCCATTGAATATTCTTGCCTTTTTTGTCAAAAATAAGGTGTCCATTGATGCAGGGCTTTATCTCTGAGCTTTCTATTTTGTTCTATTGATCTATATTTATTTATTTATTTTTTTTTTGAGAGAGAGAAAAATATTTTATTCGTACTAATCTGTCAGTAGCTAAATTTTCACTAGTCACTATAAAACAGGATATCAATAAATCAGACATGCTTGGTATACGTCACCAATTTTATTTTTTATTGAAATATAGTTGATTTACAGTATTCTCTTCAATTCTTTGTCATCTGGAATTTATGGACAAAAATAGTGGTTTGAGATATTTCTTTGGCTTTGAGCAAAGTGACACAGTGAAATTGAGGACTTCTTACTTTGTAGTTTGCTATTCATGAGATATGTCAGTACCATACTGTCTTGATGACTGTGGCTTTGTAGTAGACCCTGAAGTCAGGCAGGTTGATTCCCCAAGTTCCATTCTTCTTTCTCAAGATTGCTTTAACTATTTGAGGATTTTTGTATTTCCATTAAAATTGTGAAATTATTTGCACTAGCTCTGTGAAAATACCATCGGTAGCTTGATAGGGATTGCATTGAATCTATAAATAATTTTGGGTATTATACTCATTTTCACAATATTTATTCTTCCAGTCCATGAACACGATATATTTCTCCATCTATCAGTGTTCTATTTGATTCCTTCACCGGTGTTTTAAAGTCTTCTATATATAGGTCTTTTGTTTCTTTAGGTAGGTATATTCCTAAGTATTTTATTCTTTTATTTGCAACAGTGAATGGAATTGTTCCCTTAATTTCTCTATTTTCCCTTTATTGATGTATAGGAATGCAAGGGATTTCTGTGTATTGATTTTATATCCTGCAACTTTACTCTATTCATTGATTAGCTCTAATAATTTTCTGGTAGAATCTTTAGGGTTTTCTCTATAGAGGATCACGTCATCTGCAAGCAATGAGAGTTTTACTTCTCTCTTTCCAATTTGGATTCGTTCTATACCTTATTCGGCTCTGATTGCTGTGGTCAAAACTTACAAAACGATGGTGAATATTAGTGGTAATAGTGGGCACCCATGTCTTATTCCTGACTTTAGGGGAAATGCTTTCAATTATTCATTATTGAGGATAATGTTTGCTATGTTTGTCATATATAGCTTTTATTATGTTGAAGTATGTTCCTTCTATTCCCACCTTCTGGAGGGTTTTTATCATAAATTGATTGAATTTTCCCAAAGGCTTTCTCTGCATCTCTTGAGATAATCATATAGTTTTTATTTTTCATTTTGTTAATGTGGTGTATTATATTGATTGATTGTTGAATATTGAAGAATCCTTGCATCCCTGGGATTAAGCCCAATTGGTCATGATGTATGCTCTCTTTAATGTGTTTTTGGATTCTGATTGCTAGAAATATATTTAGGATTTTTGCATCTATGTTCATCAGTGATATTGGCCTGTAGTTTTCTGTTTTTGTGGCATCTTTGTCAGGTTTTGTTATTAGGGTGATGTTTGCCTCATAGAATGAGTTGCAAATTTACCTTCTGCAATTTTCTGGAAGAGTTTGAATCGGATAGTTGTTAGCTCTTCTCTAAAATTTGGAGAATTCAGCTGTGAAGCCGTCTGGATCTGGGCTTTTGTTTGCTGGAAGATTTCTGATTCCTGTTTCCATTTCCGTGCCTGTGATGGGTCTGTTAAGATTTTCTATTTCTTCCTGGTTCAGTTTTGGAAAGTTGTACTTTTCTAAAAATTTATCCATTTCTGCCAGGTTGTCCATTTTATTGGCATATAATTGCTGGTAGTAGTCTCTTGTGATCCTTTGTCTTTCTGCGTTGTCTGTTATGATCTCTCCGTTTTCATTTCTAATTTTATTGATTTGGTGTCTCTCCCTTTACTTCATGATGAGTCTGGCTAGTGATTTATTAATTTTATTTACCCTCTCAAAGAATCAGCTTTTGGCTTTGTTGATTTTTGCTATGGTCTCTTGTTTCTTTTGTATTTACTTTTGGTCTAATTTTAAAGATTTATTTCCTTCTATGAACCCTGGGTTTCTTTATTTCTTCTTTTAATAGTTGCTTTAGGTGTAGAGTTAGGTTATACAGCTCACATTTCTCTTGTTTCTTGCGGTATGCCTGTATTGCTATGAAACTTCCCCTTAGCACTGCCTTTACAGTGTCCCACAGGTTTGGGGTTTTTGTGTTTTCACTTTTATTCCTTTCGATGCATATTTTGATTTCATTTTTCATTTCTTCTATGATTTGTTGGCTATTCAGCACCGTGTTGTTCAGCCTCCATTTGTTGGAATTTTTAATAGTTTTCTCCTGTAATTCAGATCTAATCTTTCTGCATTGTGGTCAGAAAAGATGCTGGGAATTATTATTACTATTATTATTTTTAATTTACCCTGGTAAGGTTCCATGTGCACTTGAGAAATGGGTGAAATTCATTGTTTTGGTGTGAAATATCCTATAGATATCAACTAGGTCTAACTGGCCTACTGTATCATTTAACGTTTGTGTTTCCTTGTTAATTTTCTATTAGTTGATCTATCCATAGGTGTGAGTGGGGTATTCAAGTCTCCCACTATTATTCTGTTTTTGTTAACTTCCCCTTTCATATTTGTTAGTACTTGCCTTACGTATTGCGGTGCTCCTATGTTGGGTGCATATTTAGTTATAATTATTATATCTTCTTCTTGGATTGATCCTTTGCTCATCATGTAGTGCCTTCTTTGTCTCTTTTCACAGCCTGTGTTTTAAAGTCTGTTTTATCTGATATGAATATTGCTACTCCTTCTTTTTTTTTTGTCTCTACTTGCGTAAAGTATCTTTTTCCAACACTTCATTTTCAGTCGGTATGTGTCCCTCGTTTCGAGGTGGGTCCCTTGTAGACAACATATATAGGGGTCTTGTTTTTGTATCCATTCAGCCAGGATTTGTCTTTTGGTTGTGGTATTTAGCCCATTTACATTTAAGGTAATTATTGATAAGTATGATTTCATTGCCATTTACTTTATTGTTTTGGGTTCGAGTTTATACACCCTTTCTGTGTTTCGTATCTAGAGAAGTTCCTTTAGCTTGAGAGTTGATGTGGTGATGTTGAATTCTCTCAGGTTTGCTTGTCTGTAAAGCTTTTGATTTCTCCTTCATATTTGAGTGAGATCCTTGCTGGGTTCGGTCATCTGGGCTGTAGGTTATTTTCTTTCAACACTTCAAGTATGTCCTGCCATTCCCTCCTGGCCTGAAGAGTTTCTATGGAAAGATCAGCTGTGATCCTTATGGAAATTCCCTTGAGTGTTATTTGTTGTTGTTCCCTTGCTGCTTTTCATATTTGTTCTTTGCATTGATCTTTGTTAATTGGATTAATATATGCCTTGGCATTTTTTGCCTTGCGTTTATCCTGTTTGGTACTCTCTGGGTTTCTTGAAATTGGGTGATTATTTCCTTCCCCTTTTTAGGGAAGTTTTTAACTATTATCTCCTCAAGTATCTCCTCATGGTCTTTCTTTTTGTCTTCTTCTTCTGAGAGTCATATGATTCGAATGTTCGGGCGTTTAACATTGTCCCAGAGGTTTCTGAGATTGTCCTCATTTCTTTTAATTCGCTTTTCTTTATTCCTCTGTTTCATTTATTTCTACTATTCTATCTTCTATCTCACTTTTCCTATCTTCTGCTTTCATTATTTTATTTTGGTTCCCTCCAGAGTTTTTTTTTTTTTTTTCTATCTCATCTATCGCATTATTCATTGTATATTGATTCTTTTTATTTCTTCTAGATCCCTGTTGAACCTTTCTTCCATCTTCTCGATTCTTGTCTCCAGGTTTTTTATCTTTAACTCCAATTTGTTTTCAAGATTTTGGATCATTTTCACTATCATTATTGGGAATTCTTTATCAGGTAGATTCCCTATGTCTTCCTCTTTTATTTGGGTTGGTGAGCATTTATCCTGATCCTTTACTTACTGGGCATTTCTCTGCCTCTTCATGGTGCTTATATTGCTGTGTTTGGGGTAGTCTTTCCGTCTTCTGGCAGTTTGTGGAGTTGTCTTTATTGTGGAGTTTCCTCACTGTGGGTGGCTTTGGACAGGTGGCTTGTCAAGGTTCCCTGGTTTGCAAGGCTTATGTTGGTGTTCTGGTGGGTGAAGCTGTATTTCTTCTCTCTGGAGTGCAATGAAGTGTCCAGTAATGATTTATTAGATGTCGATGGGTTTGGAGTCACTTTGAGCAACCTGTATATTGAACTCAGGGCTCTTTTCCTGTGTTGCTGGAGAATGTTTTTGGTATCTCTTGCTCTGGAACTTGTTGACCCATGGGTAGTGCTTGGTTTCAGTGTAGGTATGGAGGCGTTCGATGAGCTCCTATGGATTAATATTCCCTGAAGTCAGGAGTTCTCTGCTGTTCTCAGGATTTGGACTTAAGCCTCCTGCCTCTAGTTTTCAGTCTTATTCTTGCAGTAGCCTCAAGACTTCTCCATCTGTCACTTCCAAGGCAGTTCCCTCTGTTTAAGCTTCTTCAGTTTGCTGGTCTCTTCAATGTCTAATTTCCGACATGACACAAGGGGGCGGTGGTGGACACCTTTTTGGCTCACTTGTTCAGTCATGCTGTGGGGAGGGAGGAACACTGCAAACAAATGTCACTGACGTCTGTGGGGAGTGCTTGCAGTGTCTCAGCCACACTGTGTTTGTCCCCGCTCACAGTGTATGTGCTTTCCCTGTTTATACTGCTTAGGCTCTAGGTTGCTCTGCCAGGAAGAGTCTGAAGTCTTCCCTGGGTTGTATACATTTCCCAGGTCTAAGCCCTTCAGGGTCAGGTACTCGGGCACTTCTCAAAGGCTCAGACTTGGTTGGGCCTGCGTTTTGTGCCCTTCTCTGAGCAGCTCAGGTGACCAGATATTTGGCGAGCATGGTCACTGTGACTTATCTCCTCCCCAGTCCTGCCCCTGTGTTTTCTGAGTGTAAAACCAGCGTACCTTCTCAGGTGGATGTCGACTGGCCTGTATCCCAGGAAGTCTTCGTTAGCAATGAAGCCTGCCTGCAGTTTGGTATCAGATGCCTCTCTGAGGGCGCAATTGCCCACTTCTGGCTCTGGCTGCCCTGCCCTGCCTGTCTTGGCAGGGATAGACCATCCACAGCTGGCTAGCTCTGCTCAGTCCTTTGTTCAGTGAGCATGTCTAGCAGTGTCTTAAGTTAGGGCTTTTCGCCTTTTCACAGGGTAGGTATCCCACAGTCTGCTTTGGTATTTCAAGTTAGATCCCTGAGATTGCCCTTCGGGTATTCAGGCCCTATCTTTACTCTAAGCAATGCAGCCTGTGCCACCCTGCCCAGCCCCTGTTTTCTAGTGGGGATGCGGACGTCTGCACTGCTTCTCCACTGGGAGTAATCATTGGAAACATAATCTACGGGTTTTAATTATTTATTTATTTTTCCTCCCGGTTATGTTGCCCTCTGAGGTTCCAAGGCTTGCCGCAGACTTGCCAGTGAATGTTTCCTGGTGTATGGAAACTTCTCTCTCTTTTTCATCAAAAGAACATTTGAACGCTGAGTAAATTCCACAAAACAACTTCTGAATGCTGGCAGAGACATCAGGCACCCAGAAAAGCAGCTCATTGTTTTCAAAAGGAGGTAGGAAGTAAAATAAAATATAAAAAGAGAGTCAAAAGAGGTAGGGATGGAGATCTGTCCGGGGAAGGTAGGCTTAAAAAAAAAAAAAAAGAAGGGGAGAAAGTGGTCTTCCCATCCTATTCCTCTGCCATCTTCCTCCCTCTGCTGTTTTAACACATTTTAAAGCAGTGATTCCAGAACGTCAATCTCCCATCTGTAAAAGAGAAAAAAGCAGCATCCACGGTCATGGCTTCTTTCACCAGGAGGTGTCCCTCCCTACTCTAGAAGTGGGTGGAGACAGACTTTCCACCAAAGCTTTCCTTCCCTGGTCGGACTTAGTCTGTTCCTTACCAACAAAGGCGTGTTACTGGTCCCTCCTGGTTATACCACTGAGGCAGGGTGGAGATACACCAGGGGTAGACCTGATGGCATCCCAGACTGTTTTCTAGTTACTTATCACCAAGACCTTTGTCTGATTTGCACTTTATTCAGATATCTGTTACAGATAAAGTCCCAGAGTGTAACAGAGTAGCTTTCTCAGAATGTTTCTCAAACTAGGACTACTAGGGAAGGCATCCATCTAATGTGTACCTGTGCACATTCCTGAGTAGTCGTGACCACAATAGAAGCAGTGAGTCATAAAGGAATGATCAAGAACCAAGATGTCCCATCTGAGTTTCACCACGCTAGTATGTTTGAAATCAAAAGAGGTGGTAGAGGGTTGGCCAGCAAGGAAAAAGTGAATTTTCTCCTCCAGTTACTAGGCCCAACACTTTCAGTTCATTTCCACAGACTCTACAAAACAACTATCTATATAATAGAAACTGAAGCCACTGAGTAGCTTTGTCTGGTTTGTTAAAAGCTAGCACTACCAAAGGAAGAAGTCCATTGCTCTTCCAATTCACATAGATCTATCAATAAGAGGCACAGTGATGACAAAGCCTCATTTCCAGGTCGCTAGCCCCTGAGGCAGGCAGCAAAGTGGGTTGGTGCTGAAGCTAGAGTTCCAAATCATTTCCAAACGGGTTTCTATAACTTTTGGCCCCTGGGCTAGGTGTTTACATACAGGGGGTCTAAGTAAAAGTACACAGCAACAGCATGGCTCTCAAGTCCTTTGAAAGTGGATAATCTGACAGATTAGGTTAGTAGTTATACATCCCGATGCGATTATGAAATGATCAAAGAGATCATGAAAAGGTGACCTAGAAAGGAAAGTTCAGTCCACACACTTCACCAATTTCTAGCCACTCCCTTCACAGGGATGTTGTGTGTCTCTTGGTATTGGCTGTTTAGTATAAACCCCTGAGAAGGCACCCCTTTCGGGGACTACTTTCAGTCATTATGAGGCACTGAGAAACCACAGAACAGGGCTCAAGGTTCATTTCTGCAAATTGTCATTCATTCACAATGTTATTACCTTGTCCTGAAGATCCTGTTTGAGATGATAGATTACGGTGAAAGATAAGCCACCTAAAAATGACTAGAGTTAAGAGTGAGTTGAGGGAAGTTACTGGATACAAAATTAACCTAAAGAAATCTCTTGCCTTCTTATACACTAACAGCAAAAGGACAAAAATTTAAATTTAGGTAGCAGTCCCATTCCCCACAGCAACAAGTGAAATGAAATTCCTGGGAATATGTCTACTTAGGTAAGGATAATACTGGTGTGCAGCAAAGAATAAGGCAGAAATTAAATGAATCAAAATAACACAAAGAAATGGAGACATATACTGTTCTCTTGCAGTGAAATAATCAATATTGGGGAATGCATACACTACAAAAAGGAGTTTACAGGTTCAATGTAATTCCTATGCAATTACTAACAGCACATTTCACAAAAGTAGAACAAAAACAGTTTACACTCCTCAGGAGACAAATCCATAAATGAGCTTCATTTCAGCTTTGGTCAAACCACGTCATGCTTTCTACATCCGTTAGTAATTGTCCTCTGCTCTTCCTTAGTAGCATACTGAACACATGCTGAACTGGAGGACTCAACTTTCAGTGTCTTTTTTTTTTTTTTTTTGCCTTTTTACACTTTCATGAGGGAATCAGGGCAAGTGTACTAGAGTGGTTTGCCATGCCATTCATCAGCGGATAACTGGAGCCACTACTTAACACCATGTAAAAAGATAACCTCAACATGGATGAAAGACATAAATGTAATCCCAGCCAGTTTAAATCTATAACATTAGAAGGAAGTATAAGTACCCTCTTTGATATAAATTAAATCAACATATCTTTTTTTATCTTTGACTACCTCCTACTTTAATGAAAATAAAACAAAAATCAACCAAACAAATGCAACCTAAAAAAAAAAAAAACTTAAATGGCTTGCACAGCAAAACGAAAAATAAGACAGAAAATGATTCACATTATGGGAGAAAATATTTTCCATTGAAGGAAATCACAAGAGGTTAAATTCTAAAATATGCAAGCAGTTCATGTTTCCTAATAACAGAAAAATGAACTACCCAATTGAAAAAAAATTGGACAGAAGATGAAATACACATTTCTCTCAAGAAGATATAGAGATGGCCAATATGTATGAGGAGATGCTCAAAATCACTAACTGTTAGAGACAAGAAAATAAAAATTTCAATGAGATATCAACTCTCATTTGCCCTAATGGCAAGTATCTAAAAATCTACCAAAAAAAAAATCTTAGAGAGGGTGTGAAGAAAAGAGAATCTTTCTCTCCTCCTGCTTGGTATATACGTTGAAGGAGTCACTATGGAGAGCAATATGGAGGGTCCTCTAAAAAATAATAATGCAACTACCTTATAATCCACAATCCCACTACTGGTCATATACCTGAAGAAAATCTAAACTCCAAAAGATACATATCCCCAAATTGATGATGGTGATAATTACAATAGCGAACACCTGGAAAAAACAAGTGTCTACCTACCGAGAAATATATAAAGACTATTTGGCACATGATCACCGAAGAATTGATGCGTTTGAACTGTGGTGCTGGAGAAGACTCTTGAGAGTCCCTTGGACTGCAAGGAGATCCAACCAGTCCATTCTAAAGGAGATCAATCCTGGGTGTTCATTGGAAGGACTGATGCTAAAGCTGAAACTCCGATACTTTGGCCACCTCATGCAACGAGTTGACTCACTGGAAAAGAGTCTGATGCAAGGAGGGATTGGGGGTAGGAGGAGATGAGGACGACAGAGAATGAGATGGCTGTATGGCATAGCCGACTCGATGGGCATGAGTTTGAGTGAACGCTGGGAGTTGGTGATGGACAGGGAGGTCTGGCGTGCTGTGATTCATGGGGTCACAAAGAGTTGGACGCAACTGAGCGACTGAACTGAACTGAACTGAACCGAACTAAACTGAACTGATATACTAGACTATCACTCAGTATTTTATTTTTTTTATTTTATTCATTTATTTATTTTTAATGGAGGCTAATTACTTTACAACATTATATTGGTTTAGCCATACATGAACATGAATCCGTCCCTGGTGTACATGTGTACCCCTTCATGAACCCCCCCCTCCTTATCCTCCCCCTGGATCGTCCCCGTGCACCAGTCCCGAGCATCCTCTTTCATGTGTCGAACCTGGAATGGTGATTCGTTTCACATATGATAATATAAATGTTTCAATGCCATTCTCCCAAAACATCCCATCCTCACCCTCTGCCACAGAGTCCAGTCTTAAAAAGGAAAGAAATCAGGTCAATTGTAGAGATGTCTGTGAATTCAGAAAAGGTCATATCAGTTCAGTTCAGTTCAGTCGCTCAGTCGTGTTTGACTCTTTGCGATCCCAAGAACCACAGAACACCAGGCCTCCCTGTCCATCATCAACTCCCGGAATTTACGAAAATTCATCTCCATCGAGTTGGTGATGCCATCCAGCCATCTCATCATCTGGCATCCCCTTCTCTTCTTGCCTCCAACCTTCCTAGAATCAGGGTCTTTTCCAGTGATTCAACTCTTCGCATGAGGTAGTCAAAGTATTGGAGTTTCAGCTTCAACATCAATCCTTCCAATGAATACCCAGACTGATCTCATTTACGATGGACAGGCTGGATATCCTGGCAGTCCAAGGGACTCTCAAAGAGTCTTCTCAAACACCACAGTCCAAGAGTCTTCTCAAACACCACAGTTCAAAAGTATCAGTTCTTCTGTGCTCAGCTTTCTTCACAGTCCAACCCTCACATGCATACATGACTACTGGAAAAACCATTGTCTTGACTAGATGGACATTTGTTGGCAAAGTAATGTCTCTGGTTTTTTAATGTGTTATCTAGGTTGGTGATGGATTTCCTTCCAAGGAGTAAGTGTCTTTTAATTTCATGTCTACAGTCACTATCTGCAATGATTTTGGAGCCCCCCAAAATAAAGTCTGACACTTTTTCCACCTTTCCCCCATCTATTTGCTATGAAGTGATGGGACCAGGTGTCATTATCTTAGTTTTCTGAATGTTGAGCCTTAAGCCAACATTTTCACTCTCTTTCATTTTCACCAAGAGGCTTTTGAGTTCCTCTTCAATTTCTGCCATAAGGCTGGTGTCATCTGCATACCTGAGGTTATTGATATTTCTCCCAGCAATTTTGATACCAGGTTGGGCTTCTAATGGACAGCGTTTCTCATGATGCACTCTGCATATAAGTTAAATAATCAGGGTGAGAATATACAGCCTTGATGTACTCCTTTTCTTATTGGGTACTAGTCTGTTGTTGCATGTCCGGTTCTAACTGTTGCTCCCTGACCTGCCTATAGGTTTCTCAAAAGGCAGGTGAGGTGGCCTGGTATTCCCACCTCTTTCAGAATTTTCCACAGTTTATAGTGATCCACATAGCCAAAGGCTTATGCAGAGTCAATAAAGCAGAAATAGACGTTTTTCTGGAACTCTCTTGCTTTTTCAATGATCCATCAGACGTTGGCAATTTGATCTATGCTTCCTCTGCCTTTTCTAAAACTAACTTTGACATCTGAATGGTCACAGTTGGCATATGGCTGAAGCCTGGCTTGAAGAATTTCATTACTAGCATGGGAGATGAGTGTAATTTTGTGTTAGTTTGAGCATTCTTTGGCATTGGAATGAAAATTGACTTTTTCCAGTCCTGTATCCATTGCAAAGTTGTCCATAGTTTGTGACAGCTTGAGTGCAGCACTTTCACAGCATCATCTTTCAGGGTTAGAAATAGCTCAATTGGAATTCCATCACTTCCACTAGCTTTGTTCGTCGTGATGCTTTCTAAGGCCCACTTGACTTCACATTCCAGGATGTCTGACTCCAGGTCAGTGATCACACCATCGTGATTATCTTGGTTGTGAAGATATTTTTTGTGCAGTTTTTCTGTGTATTCTTGCCACCTCTTCTTAGTATCTTCTGCTTCTCTTAGGTCCATACCATTTCTGTCCTTTATTGCGCCCATCTTGCATGAAATGTTCCCTTGGTATCTCTAATTTTCTTGAAGAGATCGCTTGTCTTTCCCATTCTGTTGTTATCCTCACATTGATGGCTGAGGAAGGCTTTCTCATCTCTCCTTGCTATTCTTTGAACCTCTGCATTCAAATGGGAATATCTTTCCTTTTCTCCTTTGCTTTTCACTTCTCTTCTTTTCACAGCTATTTGTAAAGCTTCCTCAGACAGCCATTTTGCTTTTTTTCATTTCTTTTCCATGGGGATCGTCTTGATCCCTGTCTCCTATACAACGTTACGAACCTCCGTTCATATTTCATCCTGCAGTCTATGTATTAGATCTAGCCCCTTAAATCTGTTTCTCATTTCTACTGTATAATCATAAAGAGCTAAATTGTAAAAAGGAAAACAAATATTACAGATTAACACATATATGGACTCTAAGAAACTGATAGAGATGATCTTATTTGAGAAGCAGTGATAGGGACACAGATATAGAGAAGAAATATAAGGATGCAGGGAGGAAACGGTTTGTGGTGGAAGCTATTGGGAGATCGTAACTGACACACATGTGCTTATGATGCCTATATGCAACACAGGGAACTCTACCTAATGCACTGTGGTGACCTAAATTGGGAGGAAGTCTAAAACTGAAGGTTTAGATATATGGTTATTGTTCCATCACGAAGGCATTTCTGAGTCTTTTCTACCCCACAGAATGCAATATGCAAGCATCGTGGTTTAGAGTAGAAATTAGCAAAGTATTCTTAATCAGTTATACTCCAATGAAATTAACTGTTCAATGTATATTAATGTTTTTACCAAAATAATATAAGTCTTGGTGGATTTCACGTCAATGTGGAAGTCAAATAAGAAATCTAAATGTCAGTCTCTTACTGAAAAATTCAATTGTCATCCAACTATATAATACACTTACTAAGAAAACAGTAAAATCAAGCTGAATGTGTTGTACATATATTAGTGTATATGTGCATGTTAAAAGACTAAAAGTTTTTTTTTTTTTTCTTTTTTCGCCCAAAGGAAAATCTACTTTAAAAGTGGTGGCAACAGAACCACTGTCAGTAACCTGGATATGATCGACACAGGTTACCTTTGGGTCTATTTGTTATGTTTTAATTTTTAAGTACTTAATTCTATTCAAAATCTTCTTTCATACGTGTATTCTATGTCTCATAAAATATTTTACTAAACACTTGTGAAAATCTGGACACAAACTTTTGTGCAAGAATATGGTATTCTCTCTACTTTATATTTGAGAACTTGGCACAGATAATTCCGAATGAAATATGGAATGCTCAATATTAGACATTTGAAACTCTACGCGTAGATTTGCCTACAAGAAATAGGGACCTTTGTATATTTCACAAAGAAAAAAGGATTGCATAATTTTCTGTTGAAACCTTTGTTTCTCTATATACTCACATTGAAAATCAGAAAGGAGATTTTCTGAATTATAATATGAAATTTTATACATTTTATATATGGTAACCTGAAAAAAGAAATTCAAACATGAAATATGAAGTTTCTATATTTCATATATGGATACTAGAATGTTGATTTAAATACATGATATATAGAATTCTCTAAGTGCCATATATTGAATTTTGGTCTTACCTATTCTGAAATATGTATTTCCTCTTTAATTCTATATATCATGTTGAAAACCTGTGCTCAAAATTTATGCATGTAATATAGAAAAATAAATATCATATATTCATTTATCAAATGAAAAAAATCAAATTTCATGGAGGGAAATCTGTCCCGAGATTTTCATATGTGAAATTCAGAGATTTTCCAATTTCATAAGGGAAAATCCAAATCCAGATTTTGATATGTAAAGTAAAGAGTTCAGTATTATGGGTAGGAAAATCTTTGACAAACTTACACATGTGAAATCAAGAGAAATTAATATTGCGTGTATAAATTCTGCACACAGAATTTTACAGGAGAAATACAGATTTCCATATATTATGTGTGTGTATATTAATTTCCATATATTATGTGTAAAATAATAAGCTCTTGGAGTTTCATATGCTAAATTCATATGCTAAATACAGAGAATGGCATTTTGTTTGTAGAAATCTGTGCACATATTTTCCCTATTGAAAATATAGTATTTCATATTTTATTAAAAATATACACTGAGAGATTAGTAATTAAAATATAAAATTCAACATTTCATCTGAGAGTATCTATGCCCAGATGTTCACATGTGAAATATAGGAAAGTCAATATTTCATATTGTGAAATATATAAAATTCCAAGTTTACGTGGGAAAATCTATACCTACATTCTTATGTGAAATATAGAGATTTCAGACAGAAAATTCTCCTCTGTGCAAATTTTCATTGAGATATAGAGAATCCCATATTTCATCCAGGAAAACCAGTATTTATGTTTTCATATGTCATATATAAAGAATTCCATATTTCATTTAGGATCATCTGCACTCTAATCTGCTAATGTTAAACATAGATTGTTCCATATTTTAGACAGAAAAACAGACAGCAATATTTTTCCTATGTGAAATATAACTAATTCCACATTTCACGTAGAAAATCTGCTCTCAAATATCCAGATATGAAATACAGCAAATTCTACATTTCTTTTTGGAACATCCGCATCCATTTCCAAATACAACATACAGAGGCTTTCATGTATTTCACATAGAAACACCATTGTCCAGATTTTCTTATACAATATATAAAGGATTTCATATTTCATGTTTGGAAATCCAAAACATTATCACATATAAAATTCTAGAATTTTCATATTTCACATATGAAAAGCTTTCTGTAGATTTTCATATAAATTTAGGAAAATTACAAATATTGTATATGTAAATAGCCAGCCAGATTTGAATATACAAAACAGAAATATCCATATTTTGTCTATTAGGAAATGAACACAAATTCTCAATAAGACGAATAGAAATTTCATATTACATCTCAGTAAAGTGCTTGCGGATTTTCACATGTATGATCACTTGAAATGTATTATAAGTAGCAATATTTGTACCCATACATACCTCTGTGAAATATAGAGAAACCCAAGTTTCTCTGAGAAAATCGGCATTCAACTTTTCAAATATGAACTGCAGAGAATTTCGTATTCTCACACTTATACATGTGTAATATTGAGAAATCCATATTCACATGGAAAATATCACCTGGAGGTTCATGTATGAACTATAGATAATTCCACATTTTCTGTTGGAAAATCTGCAGCTAGATATTCATATGTGAAATACAGAGAATTCCATACTTCAGTATGGAAATTCTGGGACTACATTTTCAATGTTAAATACATTGGATTCCCACTTTCATTTGAGAAAATGTGTGATTAGGTTGTCATATGTGATATGTAGATAAATAGGGACCCATACGATCATATATGCATGTATCATAATTCCATGCCCTATATCAGAAAACTGAGTCCAAAATTTCCTATGTGATGTGAAGGGAATTTTATGTTTCTGAACCAGATAGTTGATAGGTGAGATACAGTAGAGAATTCCATACTTCATGTAAACACTTGTAGATCTTAATATTCATAAGTGACATCTAGAGAAATACATAGGCTAATTGCCATTCAGACTATATGCACAAATGATATCTGGAGAATTCCATATGGAAAAATTGCCACCCACAATTTGATATGCAAACCATTGAGAATTCCATATTTCATGTAGGAAAATCTGTGATAAGATTTTCATATGAGAAATATACCAAATCTATATTTTATGTAGGGATATCTACTCTAAGTGTTGATATGTGAAATAAAGAGTACCATAAGTATCATATAGAAAAATCACCCCTCTGATGCTCATAAGTGAAATAGAAAGAAAGGCGTACTTCACTTCGGAATATCTTCATCCTAAATTGATACATGAAGCCTAGAGAATACTTTACTGCATGAAAATAATCTGTGTCAAGAATTTCATGTGTGAAAAAATATGATTCCATATTGGATATAAGAATATTTTCAAATATGAGTGTGTATTTCAAGTTAATCTTCTATATTGTGTGGAAAAATCCATGTTTGAATTTTATTTGTGTAATATAGAGAAACCCATATTCACTTAAGAAAAAATATCTATCCCAGATTTTCCTATGTGAAATAATGAAATTTCCCAATTTCATGTAGGAGAATCAACATCCAGATTTTCATAGGTAAAATAAAGAATTCAGTAAGTCATGGAGGAAAAATTTTGATAAGATTTTCATATGTGAAATATAGAGAATTCAATTTTGAATGTACAAAATTCTGCACAGAGAATTTTAAAGGAGACATACAGATTCCATATGCCATGTGCGATAATAAGCTTTTGGGTTATCATACGTTAAACAGAGAATTCTGTACTGCATGTGGAAACTTTGCACAAACTTCCATATGGAAAATATACAGTATTTTATATTGCAGTTAAATATCCTATTCAACATTTCTTCTGAGAAAATTCTGTCGAGATGCTCACAAGTGAAATGTAGGGAATTAAACATTTCATATACAGGTTAACTGGCTCCCATACAATCATCTATGTAATAAGGAAAATTCCAAATTTCATATATGAAAAAAGGGGAAAATGTTCAGATGTGAAAGTATAGAGAAATCACTTTTTTACATAGGATCATCTCTACCATTTCATAATTGAAAATAGCAAATTCCATGTTTTATGGGAATCTTATGGACAGAGAATCCTGAAAACTACAATCCAAGGTCACAAAGAGTCTAACGCGAATGCAGCAACTGAGCATGAATAATTCATGTAGGCAAAGAAATTAGTTTAGTATATTAAATTCAGAGAATTCCATATTTAATTAGGAAAATCTGGGTCCAGATATTCATACATGAAATATATCTAATTCAGTTCATGATATAGGAAAGCCTTATAGCTTATAAGTGACGAGTAGAGGGTTGCAAGTGTCATGCATGGAAATTGCACACCTGGATTTAGACACTTGCACATTTCTTGTTGGAGAATTTACATCCATATTTGCTCATGTGAAATAGAGAGAATATGAAATTTTCTCTAAATGTATATTCCAGAGTCCAGATTTTTGAATGATAAATTGAAGAATTCCATATTTCATGGGAGGTAATTGACATGCAGATTTTCATATGTAAAATGGGGACTTTAGTACTATATTTAGAAAATCTTTTATAAGTTTCACATATGTGAAATATACAGAAATCGATGTTTTATACAGACAATACACTCATTCAGCAGAAATTGACCCTGAGGTATGCAGAACTTCACGGGTTATGGAAGAATATCTGGGCCCAGATTTTCCTATGGGCAATACAGAGAATTCTATATTTCATGTAGGAAAATCAGTGATGATAGCTTACATTTGAAATATAGAGTATTCTGTTTATATGTGGGAAAATAGACACCCATATGGGAAAGAAAAATAATTCCATACTTCATGTGGAGTAATCAGTGCTTCGATTTTTCTATGTAAGAACGGAAAATTCCAAAATTCCTCATGGAAAATCAGTGCCCAAGGTTTAATATGTGAAGCGTACAAAATTCCACATTTCATGAAGGATACTGATGATGAAATTTTCATGTTTCCTAAAGTTATTTATGTGATATATTGCATAAAATATATACTTAATAGTGGAAATATGTCCTTAGATGTTTAGATATGAAATATAGACAATCCCATATTTTTTGGATGATTACCTGGGCACACATTTTCACATGTGGAAGAGAAAATTTCTTTACAATCGTAGAACTTTTGCCTAGAGTTTTGTCTAGAGTTTTATACACTAAATACAGGAAATTCCATATTTTATGCATTAAATTCTATCCATACTTTCACACATGAAATATTTTAAATTCAGTAATTCATTTAAAAAAACCTCCACACAGGTTTTCATATACAAAATCTGGAAAGTGACATTTTTCATGTAAGAAAATCTCTGGTTTTCATACTTACATTGAGAATTCCATACTTCATGTAGAAAAAATCTACCATCTGATAAACCTATGTAAAATAAGGAGGATCTCATAACTCATGGAGAAATTTTGGTGTGTAGAATTGATATGTGAAGCAAAGTTAATTGCATAGTAAATTCAACAGGAAAACCTGCACCCATATATTCATGCATGAAATATAGATAGGAAATAATTAACATGAAAATAAGTCAAGATTTCATATGTAAAACAGATCATTCCATATGTTATACAGAAAATCTGGGTATGTTTTAAATTTATGAAATATAAAAAATTCCCAATTACGTGGGGGAAAGTCTGTACCTGCATTCTTATGTGAAACATAGAGAATTCATATGTAAAATTGCCCTGTGAAAATGTTTTCATACAAATAATAAAAATACCACATTTCATCTAAGAAAAACAGTGCTTAGGTTTTTCCTATGTGAAATATAGAGAATTTCAAATGTCATTTAGGATGATCTGCACCCTAATCTGCTAATAGCAAATAGACAGTGTTCCATATTTTAGATAGACACAGATATTTTCACATGTGAAATTTAGAGGATTCCACGTTTCATTTAGAAAACATCACCCAGATGTTCAGAAATGAAATATACAAATCCCAAATTTCATTTTGGCACATCTGCATGTCAAACTCCAAATGTAACATAAAGAGGCTTTCATGTCTTCACATAAGAAAAACGTTGCCCAGATTTTCATATACAAAATGTACAAACTCCATGGTTCATGTTTGGAAGTCTGAAGCTATTTTAACATATATAATGTTAGAAATATTATATTTCATATACGAAAAACTGTAAGTAGAGTCCATATAAATTCAGTAAAATGACAAATATTTTATATGGAAATCTTTTATATTTTATATGGAATCCCAGTTTGCATATAAAGAACAGGGAAATTTACATATTTTACTCTATATATCATGCTAAAAAACCTGTGCCCAGGTTTACATATATTGAATGGAGGGAATTTCTTGTTTCATACAGGAGAAGGTGTATGCAGGTTTTCGTAGGCAAAACACAGAGAACCCTACTGTAAGATAATTTGTTTACAGGATTCCTGTGTTAAACACAGAGAATTCCATATTTCTCATAGGGAAATCAGAGTCCAGGGTTTCATGTGAAGAGCAGAAAACTTTTCACGTTTCATGTAAGATAAGATGAGCCCAAATTTCCTATGTGAAATACACAGCATCCTATATTTCAGGTAGATGGTTGCCATCTGGATTTTCATTAAAGAAAATGAGAGAATTCCATTTTTCCTGTAAAAACTGGAGCACATATATTCATATATGATATACAGAAAATCTGAAATTTCGTGTAAGAAATTTGTGTCTAGAGTTTCAAATGTGAAATAGAGTTTAATTCTGCTTCACATGAGAAAATATGCACTCAGTTTTCCATATTAACAATATAGAAAATTCCACATGTCATCCTTGAAAGCCTAAGTGATGCCTTTATATTTAAAATATCAAGTACTCCTATCTTACACATGAAAATTTGGGTTTAGGACTGCATATACATTTTTTACTTTCCAAATATATTTATGAAAATTTACCCA
Source organism: Moschus berezovskii (assembly GCF_049115385.1). Taxonomy (NCBI): domain Eukaryota; kingdom Metazoa; phylum Chordata; class Mammalia; order Artiodactyla; family Moschidae; genus Moschus; species Moschus berezovskii. The sequence goes on from NC_142489.1 coordinate 82,104,548, forward strand.
CGTTTTCCTATGCATGATAACGCAATCCATATTTCATCTATCAAAACTGTGTCCTAATTTTCATATGTGAAATATACACCTCATATTTCATGAAAGAAAATCTTATGTGTAATATACAACTTTCAAAAGTCATGTCAAAAAAGCTTTATTCAGATGTCCATATATGAAACAGATAATTCCATACATTAAGTTGAAAAATTATACTCATATGTTCATATGTAAAATATACACAATTATATATTTTATGTAGTAAATTCTATCTGCAGAATTTCATATAAATAATATAGATTAATCCATATTTCACCACACCTAGGATGAATATGTTAATTATATGTAATGTCATTTTTCATGTCAGAAAATCAAGTCAATTCTCATATGTTGATTACAGAGAACACAAGGTTCCCTGTTGGAACATCTATGTACAAATTTTCGTATGTGAAATATGGAGATTCGTATACTGCTGTAGAATAATCAGTGCAAGTGTTAGATATGTGTTCATAGAGAACTCCGTACTTCATATAAGTGAACCAGCACATTGATTTCCATACAAAAATTTGGAGAAATAAATGACTCATGTATAAAAATTGCACACACAGAATCATACATGAACTAATAGAGAGAGTTCTAATTATCACTTAGGAAAAGGTGTGTTCAGGTTTTCATGTGCAAAATAGATGACAAAACCTATTTCACGGAGGAAAATCTAAAGTTTTCGTAGATGATTTTTCCATCTTCATGCAGGAAAATCAGTGCACAGAGTTCATTAAACATTTACAAAATTTCCGATTATCTTGTGAAATATACCCACTCGGATTTTAAAATATAAAATTGGAAAATTCCATGTTTCACTTCAAATTTTAATGTTTCAAATCACCATCAATATTTTCACACAGGGACTATAAGGAATTCTTTATTTTCATTTAGGAAAACATGTGTGCAGGTCTTAATGTCAGCAAGAAAGAGAAATCTATGTTTCATATAGAAATATTCTGGGGTTGATTTCCATTTTATGTGAAACATAAAAACTTCCAAAATGTATTCACAAAAATCAAGACCAATATAGTTTCATATGGGAAATTCAGAGATTTTATATTTCAAGTAGAAAATTCCATATTTTAAGAAAAAAATATTAGGACTTCATTTTATATTGGTAACATATAAAATTCTACATCTCATGTGTGAAAAGCTACACCTACATTTTTACATGTGAAATACAGAGATTGCACGTTAGTTGTAAGACTATCTTCCCTCAGTTTCAAATGTGAAGTGTACAAAATTCAATATTTCATGCAAGCAATATCCCCCCTTTTTATTTTGTCCAATTTTTTTTTTCTCTTTTTCACTCCCTCTTCAATCAAGTCAAGCACCTCTTCCACTTCTGCTAATTATCCTGGAAGGTTCCTAACCTGGGGCTTTGCTCCTGAGGAGGACAGCCTTGCAAAGAGGTTCAGCTTTTCATGTGCAAAATAGATGACAAAACCTATTTCATGGAGGAAAATCTAAAGTTTTCATAGATGATTTTTCCATCTTCATGTAGGAAAATCAGTGCACAGAGTTCACTGTGCAGGTTTGGAAGTGCTCACTATGGAGAGCTGAGAAATGAACAACAGTGTTCTGTATTCTCGCATCACCTTGGACAGATTCATAGTGCTATTCACGTTGGCATGATTCTATCATCTGTGCTTTCTTTCCAGAAACCACAGACAAATAGCATAGGGCTTTGTGCTCAGCTGACTTGGAAAAACCCCATCTCTTCCTGCACCTCTCAATATCATTATTTGTCAACGCCATGTCCTCATCACATATAAGTCATGTGCAGTTGAGATATCACACAAATTTGGGGCCAGGTCGGTGACAATAAAGTCAAACAAATGTAACTGATTCTAAACATGATAACGAGTAAAAATAAGACACCTGAGATATGGAGAGGGTGAGGTAGATAGAGAATGAAGCAGTTGAGAATAAGTAATGGTCTCAATCACAGAGGAGAGAATTTGTTGCTGTTCCAGGAAGTCACGTGCAACTCTTTGTAACCCCATGAACTAGTGCCTGTCAGGCTTCCTTTCACTATCTCCCAGAATTTGTTCAGATTCATGTCTATAGAGTTAGTGAAGTTATCTGTCTCAACATCTGCTGCCCACCTCTCCTTTGATCTTCAATATTATCCACCATCTGAGCCTTTTCTAATGAGTCAGTTCTTTGCATTAGGTGGACAAAGGAAGAAAGAACACTAAAAGACAACTAACTTTTAAGAGGAAAGATCTTGAAACAGTTTAGGATAGAGATGTAGTAAAAGGTTTTGACGAAATGCAAGACCCATTCATAATAAAACCTGTATATAACTTGTGGGAACAGACGGAACCATCTGCAAACTAATAAAGGCCACATATGGATAAACTCACTTCAAACATGATTCTCAGTGGTGAAAACCTGTAAATGACCCCTAATTCATGAATAAGACAAAAATACCCACTATCACCACTGGTATTCAGCATAGACTTTGGACACCTCATTATATCAATCAGATTAGAAGAAATACAATTTCAAACAAAAGGGAAATGGAGTAAAACTGCCACTGTTTACACGTGCTATGCTACTATGCCTGGAGATCCAAAGATGCCACCAGAAAATTACTAGAGCTGATCAAAGAGTTTAGGGGAGTTGCTAGATATAAAATTACTACGCAGAAATCTCTTCCATTCCTACACACTCACAACAAAATATCAAAAATAGAAATGAAGGAAACAATCCCATTCACCATGGAAACAAGAAGAGCAAAATTTCTGGTAATAAACCTACCGAGGCAGGGGAAAGACTGGTGTGCAGAAAATAATAAAGCATGGAAGAAACAAAGCAAAGCTGACACAAAGAGATGGAGAGATATACCATTCACATGCACTGGAAGAAACAATATTGTGAAAATGGCTACACTACAAAAAGCAGTTTATAGTTTCAATGCAGTTGCTATCAAGATACCGATGGCATTTTTAACAGAACTAGAACAAAATCTTTTTGCAACTAGTGAGGAAATGCGAAAGACCTTGAATAGCCATACAGGCTTGAGAAAGAAAACAGAGCTGAAGGAGTCAGGTTTCCTGACATAAGTCAATGCTACAAAGCTACAGTCATCAGTACAGCATGGAATGGGCACAAAGCAGAAATATAAGCCATTGGGATGGGTAGAAACCCTGATCATTGCTTGTCCAAGTGGTCATCTAATCTCTGACAAATGAGACAACACTATACAAGGGAGACTACATAATCTCTTTTATACTTGATGTTGGAATATCTGGACAGCTAAAAGAATGAAATTAGGACACTGGCTTGTTGTGACACCGTGGAGTGTGGCATGCCAGGCTTCCCTGTCCCACACCATCTCCTGAATGTAACTCAAGTTCATGTCCATTGTATCACTGACACAACCCAATCATCTCATCCTTCGTGCCCCCTTCTCCTTTTACCTTCAATCTTTCCCAGCATCAGGGTCTTTTCCAATGAGTTGTCTCTTCACATAAGGTGGGCAAAGTATTAGAGCATAAACTTCAGTAGCAATCCTTCCAATGGGTATTTGAGGGTGATTTTTTTAAGATTAACTGATTTCTTCTCTTTGCTGTCCAAGAGACTCTCAAGAGTCTTCTCCAGCACCATGGTTGAAAAGCATCCGTTCTTCAGTTGTTCTGCCTCCTTTATGGTCCCTCACACAACAGTATATGACTTCGAGAAAGACCATAGCTTTGACTGTAACAGACCTTTGCCAGCAAAGTGATTTCTTTCATTGTAACACTTTATCTAATTGTGTCGTAGATTTTCCGTAAAGAAGCATTTATTTTCTAATTTCATGATTGCAGACACAATCTGCCTTGATATCAGAGCCCACAAAGAGGAAACCTGCCATTGTTTTTTCCTTTTACCCCTTCTCTTTGCGATGAAGTGATGGGACCGGAGGTTGTGATCTGAGTTTTTATACCATTGAGTTTTATGTCTGCTCTGGCGGGACAGATGGTAAAGCGTCTGCTTGCGAGGCGGGGGAGCAGAGTTAGACTGTGGGTTACAAAAATTCCCTGGAGAAGAAAATGACAACCCACTCCAGTACTCTTGCCTTGCAAATTGCATGGACAGAAGAGCCTGTTAGGCTATAATCCATAGGCCTGTTAGGCTATAATCTCAAAAAGTGGGACACAACTAAATGACTTTCACTTTGCACTCTTCAAAAGCTTGTGCTTACTTCATTCTGTACAATGGGGGTTTTCAAGATGGGGAACACATGTACACCCTGGGCAAATTCATGTCAATTGGCAAAACAAATACAATAATATAAATAATTAGCCTCCAATTAAAATAAAGAAATTTAAAAAAAGAAAATAAAAAAAAAAAAGAAATCAGTAATAAAATAAACCACCCTGTCACCACTGCCAAAAAAAAAAAACTTTTGCACTCCTTAACCTTCATTAAGAGGTTCTTTAGTTCATCTTCTTTTTCTATCATTAGGAGAAGGCAATGCAAGCCACTCCAGTACTCTTGCTTGGAGAATCCCATGGATGGAGGAGCCTGGTGGGCTGCAGTCCATGGGGTCGCTAAGGGTTGAACACGACTGAGCGACTTCACTTTCACTTTTCTCTTTCACACATTGGAGAAGGAAATGGCAACCCACTCCAGTGTTCTTGCCTGGAGAATCCCAGGGATGGGGGATCCTGGTGGGCTTCCATCTATGGGGTCACACAAAATCAGACACGACTGAAGTGACTTAGCAGCAGTAGCAGTAGCAGAAGAGTGATAGTCACACACATATTTGAGGTTGGTGACATTGTCCCCAGCATTCTTGATTCAGCTTGTAAGTCATCCACCCTGGCATTTCTCATGCTTTGCTATGCGTATAAGTTAAATGAACGAGGTGACAATCAACAGCCTTATCATATTCCTTTCTCAACCCCGAGCTAGTCAGTCATTGCATACTTGACCCTATTGCTTCTGGACCTGCCTACAGGTCAAGTATGAAGGAGACAGGTAAAATGTTCTGCTATTCCCATCTCTTTAAGAGAGTTTTCCACAATTTATATGTTGCCCAGACTATGACTTTACAGTGGTCCATGAAAAACAAGCAGAGATTTTCTGGAATTCATTTGGTACTTCTATGATCCAGTAAACGGTGATCATTTGATCTGTGGTTCCTCTGATGTTTCTAACCCCAGCTCAAATTTCTGGAAGTTCTCAGTTCATGTAATGCTGAAGACTAACTTGAAGGAATTTGAGCATAACTTTACTAGCATGGGAGATGAGTGAAATCGAGTGGTGGTTTGAACTTTATTTAGTACTGTCCTTCTTGGAAATTTGGATAAGGATTAACCTTTTCCAGTCCTCTGATCACTGCTATGTTTTCCACATTTGCCGCCATTTTGATTGCAGCACTTTGAGAGCATTTAGGATTTCAACAGTTCCGCTGGAAGTCCATCACCTCCACTAGCTCTATGGTCAGAAATACTTCTGACCATAAGACTTGACTTTACATTCCAGAATGAGTGTCTGTGGGTGAATGCCCACACCTTTGTGGTTATCTGGGTTATTATGGTCTTTTTTTTTTTCTACAGTTTTTCTCTGTATTCTTTCTATCCTGCCTTGATCTCTTCTGCTCCTTTAGTGCTTTACTGTTTCTGTCCTTTATTGTGTCCATCTTTGGAGGAAATGATGTTTCGATCTTTTAAATTTTCTTGAATCAGTCAGTTCAGTTCAGTTCCGTTCAGTCGCTCAGTCGTGTCCGACTCTCCGCGACCCCATGAATCACAGCACGCCAGGCCTCCCTGTCCATCACCAACTCCCGGAGTAAACTCAAACTCATGTCCACAGAGTCGGTGATGCCATCCAGCCATCTCATTATCGGTCGTCCCCTTCTCCTCCTGCCCCCAACCTTTAATAGATCACTGGTATTTCCCTATCTGCTTGCTTTCTTCTATTTATCTCCATTGTTTATTGAAGATACCCTCTTCTCTCTTCAATTTCTGCATTTAGTTGGGCTATCTTTATATTTTTCTGTTGTTTTTTGCTTCTCATCTTTCCACAGCTATATATAAACCCTCCTCAGAAAATAAATTTATCTTCGAGATTTTATTTTATTTTATTTTAGATGGTTTTGTTCACTGCTCCCTGTACAACATTTTGAAACTTCTTCTGTAGTTCTTGGGGAACTGTTTACTAGATTTAAGCCCTTGAAACTGTTTGTGATTTCCACTGCATTTTGCAGAGGTAGTTTGATTTTTCTTGTACCTGGCTAGCCTAGCGGTTCCAACCCAATCAACTCGTTCTTTATTTCAAAGCTGAACTTTGTCATGAGAAGCTGATGATCTGAGCCACAATCAACTCTGATGACTCTATACAGCTTTTCCATCTTGATTGCTACCGAGAATAACCAAGCTGATAGTCCTTTCAGACCTTTTGTTGAGATTCATGTGTAAAGTCGGTTCTTCTGACGTAGTTAAAGAATGTTTGTTCTGATCAGTGCATTCTCTGGGCGTAATTCTATTTGTCTTTGCCCTGCTTCATTTTGTACTTCAAGGTCAAATTTGCTCCAGTTTGGTCCAGGTATTTATTGACTTCATTCGTTTGCATTGTACTGCCGTCTGGTGATGGGGACATCTTTCATTCAGTCTTAGTTCTAGGAGTTCTTGCAGTCTTCATAGAACTGATCAATTTCAATTTCTTTGGATCGGCTTTTGAGACCTAGACTTGGGTTACAGTGATGTTGAATGTTTTGCCTTGGAAACGAACTGAGATCATTCTGTCGCTTGTGAGACTGCTCCCAAATACTGCATTTAAGACTCTTTGGTTGATTATGAGGTCTACTCCTTTACTCCTATGAGATTCTTGCCCAGACAAAATAGTCATCTGAATTAAATTCACCCATTCCTCTCCATTTTAGTTCCATGAATCCTAGTTGATGTTTACTCTTGCTTTCTCCCATTTGACCCCATCCAATTTACCTTGATTCATGGGCCTATCATTCTGTGTTCTTATGCATTATTGTTCTTTGCACATCAGATTTTACTTTCATCATCAGACATATCCATAACTGAGCTTCATTTCCTCTTTCATCTTACCACTTTATGTTTCCTACAGCCATTTGAAATCGTCCTCTGCTCTTCCCCAGTAGTATTTTGGACAGCTTCTGTACAGGGAGAGACACCTTTCAGGGTAATATATATTTGCCTTTTTATAGAGTTAATTCATGAGTGTATTGGAGTGATTTGCCATTCACTTCTTCAGTGGATCATCTTTAGTCACTCCTTAACATCATGCAAGAAGATAAACTCAAACTGGATTAAATACCTAAATATAAGGTCAGTCACTCTAAATCTATATTATTAGAGGAAATCATAGATAGAACACAATTTGACGTAAAATGGAGAATGTCAATTTTTTTTTTCTTTTTAAATCTAGCTCCTAAAGCAATGAAGATAAAGTTAAGAATAACCAGTTAGGACCTAATTAAACTTAATAACTTTCAGACAGCAACACCATACGCAAGACAGAAAACAATTTTCATTGTGGGAGAAAACATTTGCAAATGAAGGAAATGAAAACAGATTAATGTCCAAAACAAGCAAATAGCACATGTGGCCGAATAGCAGAGAAACGAACAACCCCATTGGAAAAAAAATGGACCCAGATGAAATAGATGTTACTCCAAAGACTAACAGGTTTTCAATATCATAAGAGAAGATGCTCAACATCACTATTAGAAAAAGGGAAATAAAAATCTTCAATGAGGTAGCACCTAACACTGTCCTGAGTGACCCTTATCAACAACAACAACAAAAATCTACAAATAAATAAATTTTTCAGAGGGTATGGAGAAAAGGTAACCCTCCCAAGTGGCTTGAATGGAAAGAATCCAGCAGTAATGCAGGAGACTTGGATTCAATCCCGTGGTTAGGAAAATTCCCCTGGAGAAGGGAATTGCCCTGAATATTTTAATTGAGATTTTGAATTCAGGAACTCAGATTCCTCAGAAGAAACATTCTGGACTAGAGAATTCCAGTCTGTCACAAAGATTTAGACATGGCTACGTGACATTCACTTTCATTTTCTTTCAAGTTCTGCTGGAAGGAATATGCATTGATACAGCCACTATGTATGCAGATCAGCATGAAGAGTCTTTAAAAATCTAGGAATGAAGAAACTATATGATCTAGCAATTCCACTGCTGGCATTGTTGGGATTTACCTAAAGAACATCATAACTACAAAAGATGCATAGCAACAGTATTGATGGCTCCAGGATTTACAACAGCAGAACTCTGAAGCAACAGAAATGTCCATTTACAAAGGAATGAATAAAGATAATTTGGTATATATATAAAATAGAACATTACCCAATCAAAAAAGGAATGAAATCGGGTCATTTGTAGAGAGGTGGATGGATTGAGAAAGAGTCCTGTATAATGAAATAAATTAGAAAAAGGAAAACAAATACCACTTATTAACATATATACAAAATGTTAATACATTATATATATAACATTTTATCATATTATATTTACATATATAACTGTTTTATATATACATATATTATATATAATATATATATATATATATATTATATATATATGTAAAACTGAATGTTCATGGAAAGGACTGATATTGAAGCTGAAATTCCAATACTTTGGCACCTGATGTGAAGAACTGACTCTTTTGAGAAGACCCTGATGCTGGAAAGATGGAAAGCAGAAGGAAAATGGGATGTCAGAGGATGAGATGATTGTATGACATCACCTACCCAATGGACATGAGTTAAAGTAAACTCCAGGATTTGGCAACAGACAGGGAGGCCTGCCGTGCTGCACTCTATGGGGACGCAAATTGTCCGACACGACTGAGTGGCTGAACTGAACTGAAGGCTTAACACAAGGTAATTTGAGTGCCAGTTTTCCTACATAATGTATGGGATCTTCTGAATTTCATAGATGAAATTCCAAGTGCAAATTTTTCTACATAAATTGTAATTCTCTCTATGTCATAATTAGATATGTGGGCAAAATTTACCTATATGAAATAATGGGAGTATATACTTCACATATGAAAATATGTATGTAGTTTTCCTGAAGGAATGTGGAATTTTCTGTATTTCACATATGAAAATTTTGGCACATACTTTTCAAAAAGAAAATTCTGTATATTTCACAAGAAAATCTGTGTACCTATTTTCCTATATGAAATATGGAATTGTATGTGTTTCACATAAAAATTAATGTGGGATTTTCTACATGAAATTTGCAATTGTGCATATTTGACATATGAACATCTGACCATAGATTTCATTACACCAAATACCTTATTCTATTTCATGTATGCAAACCAGAGCACTCACATTTCTACATTTATACGGAATTCTCTATATATCAAATAGGAAAATCTTGGCACTGATTTAATTCAATGAAATATGTAATTATCTATATTTCACATAGGTAAATCTGCGTTAGGATTTCAAAGCAGGTATTATTGAAATCTCTATTTCACAATGAAAATCTGGTCAATGATAGTCCTTCATAAAATATGGAATTCTCTATTATTGACATGTGAAAATCTAGGCACTGAGCTTTTTCCCCTGAAATATGATTTTTTAAAATATTTCACATTGAATATCTGGATGTAGAATTAACCCCTTGAAAATTAGATTACCCATATTTTACATATGAAAAATATGATCGATTTTCCTACATGAAATATATATTCTCTAGATTTCACATTTTGGTGTAGATTATCCTACATGAAATAAAGAATTCTCCACATTTCACATATGAAGATCTAGTTGCCAATTTTATGTGAAAGATGGAATTCTCTGTATTTCACATTTGAAAATCTGAACGGATAGTTTTCCTAGAGGGAATGTGGAAGTCACTATTTTTTGTTGTTGTTGTTGGGGGCATTAACTATTAAAAAAAAAAAAAAAACAATTTTAGGAATCTTTACTTAAAAACAACTTTATCTTAAAATGGAATAACTTTGGTTTTATGAGCAGCAAGCAAAGTACAGAAGCAAAAATGCATTATAGGAGCTTTATGTTCTACATTAGGTCACAGCGTCTAATCTGAAATCACACTCATAATATAATTTTTCAGGATATCTGGGAAATAGTTATTTCCCAGGATGTCTGAACCATAGCTACTCTATTTTGACTTTTAATTGTAAAATAATAATAATAATAGCCAAAGCAGATTTCACCATTAATGACATTAGTGTTTTTCTAAGTATGAGAAGATGCAAGAGTTGGAACTCATAAAACCTTTTTCTGAAAAGATCTAACTATCTGAAGGCCTATTCTGCCAGTTGTTGTTGTTGTTGTTGTTGTTGTTTTTTCCAGAACACAGAGTGCCTCATTCCTGATTTTCACCCTGAACTTCTTTCAGGGGGTGTTGAAGGTCAGAAGCTTGCAATGGTCATGATGTAATCTTTGTAGAGGCAGCTGGCAAGGACCAGCTTCCAGCAGCAGGGTCCCTTCATAGCCACATATCTGACCTTGTGACACAATTTCATGGCCATTGTGTCCCGCGGTGCTGGGAAGACTCATTTCCTGGTCTAGGGAAGTGATGGGCCACTCAGTGTGCTAAACTTGGACCAGGCTTTGCAAGTAGCAAAAGTCTCTGGACCACTGTCTTACTAATCTCCTGGTCCAGGAAAATATTTCCTCTTGTTGCTTTTTCCCATACCCAGAGTCACATTATTACAAATATTGATCTCATATGGAACTGTCAGTTCAACATTATATCACAGGCTCAGTGAAACAAGTGACATAGAAAATAATATAGCCATAGCTAGCAGTTATTAGTAAAATAAGAATTATAACTCAAGATCTTTCATTAGATAAAACCTGGTATACCCCAAGTCACCTGACTTTATTCGTTAAATGATTATAATATGGTGTTAATCTCCTGGTTGTATATTATGGAGCATCTGACATTTATCTGAAGATTGGTTACTGAAATAAGCCTTAGCAACTAACCTAGAGTGTCCTTTTTAATAACTTAATTAAAACTTTTAGCAGTATCATGTAACAATGAACTGTCTCACCAGTGAGTCTTAGTAAACACTAGACATTAACAAAACTAGAAAATTAATTTAACAATTTACAAAACTTAATATTCCATGACTTTTCATTATGGAGGCCCTGTAGCCAGGGAGGCTTTAACCCATCAAATAAAAAATGAGGTTTGTCAGGGACCTGGGAAGTCACTATCTTTCACACGTACATCTGAATGTAAATTTTCCTACATGAAAAAAGGAAGTCTCTGTATTTCAATTCTTTACCATCTAAGCGACTAGGAAAATTGAACAGTTCTGTGAAGACCTACGAGACCTGCTGGCATTATCACCAAGAAAAGATATCCTTTTCATCACAGGGAGCAGAATGAAAAAGCAGGAAGTCAAGAGACACCTGGAGTAACAGGTAAGTTTGGCACTGGAGTACAAAGCGAGGCAGGACAAGGCTAACAGTTTTGGCAAATAGAAATGGTAAAAGTGGAAACAGTGACAGACAATTTTCTTGGGCTCCAAAATCACTGGGGACAATGACTACAGTCATGAAAATAAAAGACCCTTGCTCCTGGGAAGAAAAGCTATGACAATCCTGGGGGCGATGGATTGAAAAGCAGAGATATCACTAACTGACATTTGTCCACATAGTGAAAGCTATCGTGTTACAGGAGTTGGGTGTGGCTGTGACATTTCAGCTATAAAGAAGGGTGAATGCCAAAGAAATGAGTCTTTGGAACTGCGGTGCTGAAGATGACTATACAGAGTCCACTGGACCAACCCTACAAGATACTAACCTGAATATTCATTCCAATGGTTGATGTTGAAGCTCCAATATTTTGGGCATCTGTTGTGAAGAGCTGACTCATTGGAAAAGCCACTGATGCTGAGAAAGATTGAGGACAGAAGAAGAGGGTGATGGAGGATTAGATGGTTGGATGGCATAACTGACTCAGTGAACGTGTTTGAGCACACTGTGGGTCACAGTGAAGGACAGGGAAGCCTGGAGATCTCAATCCATGGTGTCACAAATAGTTGTGATTGACATCCAGGAGTAGATGTCTCTACGTCATATATGGAATTCCCTGTATTTCACATATTTCAATCTGCAAGCAGATTTTCTTCTTCAGCATGCAACATGTGGAGAAAATCGATGCCCTGAGTATATTAAAAAGCAGAGACATCACTTTGCCAACCAAGGTCCGTCTAGTCAAGGCTATGGTTTTTCCTGTGGTCATGTATGGATGAGAGAGTTGGACTGTGAAGAAAGCTGATCGCCGAAGAATTGATGCTTTTGAACTGTGGTGTTGGAGAAGACTCTTGAGAGTCCCTTGGACTGCAAGGAGATCCAACCAGTCCATTCTGAAGGAGATCAATCCTGGGTGTTCATTGGAAGGACTGATGCTAAAGCTGAAACTGCAATACTTTGGCCACTTCATACGACGAGCTGAATCACTGGAAAAGACTCTGATGCTAGGAAATGTTGGGGGCAGGAGGAGAAGGGGACGACAGAGAATGAGATGGCTGGATGGCACCACCGACTCTGTGGACATGAGTTTGAGTGAACTCCTGGAGATGGTGATGGACAGGGAGGCCTGGTGTGCTGTGATTCATGGGGTCGCGGAAAGTCGGACACGACTGGGCGACTGAACTGAACTGAACTGATTCAAAGGTGAAAGAGAGATAACTGCATAACTAACAAAGGAAAATCTGCACCCAGAATTTCAAATGTGGAATATAAATAATGACATGTTTAAGTCATAAATTATGTGCTTAGATTTAGACATTGAAAATGATGAGAATTTCATCTTTCATTGGGGGGAAAATCAATGCCCATATTTTCTCGTGTTAAATATACAGAGTCTCACGTTTTATGTAGGAAAACCTGCACCCAGATATTCATATGGAGAGTCCCATATTACATGTTTGAAAACTGGCATCCAGATTCCCATATGTGAAATATAAAGATTTCCAAATTTTCTGTGGAAAAATCAAAATCACGAAATTCAAATATTAAGAGAGAATTAAAAATCATATAGAAATATTGACAGTCAGTGTTTCAATTATGAAATATAGATCATGCCGTATCTCATGTAGGGAAGTCTTCAACCAGATTTTCATTATTGAAACATAGAGATTTCCAAATTACTTTAGAACAATCTGTGACCAAATGTTCGTATACGAAAAATAGATGATTCTTTATTTGGCAATTCAGGCCAGATTATACGTTCTGAATCATAGAAAATTCATACTTTATGTGTGAAAAATCTGTCCACAAGTTTTCGTATGTGATATACTGACATTCATATTTCACATAAGAAAATCTGTTACCAATTGTGAAAGAGACAGATTTTTATATTGCATGTTGGAAAGCATCCATTCAAATTTTCTTCACTAAAATAAAAATTTTATGTCTCAAGCAGGACACATTTTCAGATATAAAATATAAAATTCCATTATATCTTAAGGAAAATTAATGCCAATTTGTTCAAATGTTACATGTAAGGAATTCCATACTTCGTGAAGAAAAATCAACAGAGATTTTCAAATGAGAAATACGAAAAATTACACATTTCATGTTAGAAAATGTAGACTCTATTTTGATGTGTGAAATAGAGATTTTTCTTTGTCATGGTAGAAAATTTGTATCCAGAGTTTCAAAAGTGAAATATAAAGAATTCCACGTTTCATGCAGAAAGACCTGTATCCATATTTAATATGTGAAATATAGATTTATATAGATATGAAATATATATTTTATATTTCTGTATTTTCACTTGGAAAATCTGTCCCCAGATATTCATAAGTGAATTACAGAGAATTTCATATTTCATGTCCTAAAGTCTGCACTTACATTTCCATATGTAAAACTGAGAATCTCATCTTTCAAGTGGGAATATCTGGTGTCATATTTCAATACATGTAATATAGAAATTTCCATATTGCACCATAATCATATGTGAGATATATATAATTGATATCTCCTAGAAGAAAAATTTCTCTCAAACTTTCATGTGTGCAATGTACAATATTCCACATTGCATGCCAAAATTTTTATAGAGATTGCATAATTCTCATAGGAAATTTTAAGCCCAGATATTCATATATGACATGTATAATTCCATATTTTATCAGAATATGTATGCCTAGAATTCAATACAGGATACATACAAAATATAATCCACGTACTTAAATCTTCATTCATATGTTCATATGTAAAATATAGAGATCTCATTTTTCATGTATGAATATCTCACTTCGGAATATCATAAGTAAAATGAACACCGTTCTGTGTTTCATTATTCAAACTAATCATTCAGATTTTCATAGGCAAATAAGGGTAATTAATATTTAAATAGAAAAATATGAACAGGTTTTCACTGTGAAATATAGAGAGGTTCATGTTTCCTTTAGAAAAATGCATGTCTAGGCTTTCAAATGTTAAGTACTGAGCCGTCCATATTTTATATGGGAAAAACTGTACTCAGGTTTCCAAATATAAAATAAAGAGTATGCCATATTCATGCAAGAAATTTTTTGTCCAGATTTTCATACACGGAACAAAGATCATTTGAATCTTGGAGGAAGCTGCCATTTGACCCATCACAGAGCCACCAAGCAGATGATCCACAAACTGCAAAACGATTATACCAAAGAAATTCTCACACTGTTACTAAAGTTCTAAGACCCACAGACGATATCCAAACCTGGGTATCTATAAAAAGGGACAGAGAACCTCCAGGGAATTTGACTCTGCAGGCCAGTGGGATTTAATTACAAAACTTCCACATGACTGGGGAAACAGACTCTAGGAAGGCACAAACAAAACCTTGTGTGCAGTAGGAGCCAGAAGGAAGGAGCAGCGTTCCCACAAGTGACTGAGTTGGACTTTCTTGTGAGAGTCCTGGAGTTCTCTGGTGGAAGCGTGTGTCAACACTTTGGCCTCAGACCAAACCACCTGGAGGGAACACAGCCTCCCCCATCAACAGAAAATTGGATTAAATATTACTGAGTGTGGCTCCGCCAATCAGAATAAGACCCAGGTTCCCCCAGGCATTATGTCCCATCAGGAAGCTTCCATAACTCTCTTTTCCCTATCCATAAGAGGGCAGACAGAAAGAAAACCACAAACAGAGAAAACTAAACAAACTGATCACATGGACTACAGCCCTGTGTATCTCAATGAAACTATGAGCCATGCTGTGTAGGGCTGCCCAAGATGGAAGGGTCATGGTGGAGAGTTCAGACAAAAAGTGGTCCACATTTTGAAGAAGGGAATGGCAAATCACTTCAGTATTCTTACCTTGGGAATCCCATGAACAGTATGAAAAGGCAAACAGACATGACACTGAGAGATGAACTCCCCACGTCAGTACATGCCCAATATGCTCTTGCAGAAGAGTGGAGAAGTAACTCCAGAAAGAATGAAGAGTCAGGGCAAAAGTGAAAACAGTGTCCAGTTTTGGATGTGACTGGTTGGTTATGGAAGCAATGTCCGTTACCATAAAGAACAATATTGCACAGGAACTGGAATGTTAAGTCCATGATCACGGTAAATTGGATGTGATCAAATAGGAGATGGCAAGAATGAACACTGACATTTTAGGAATCAGTGAACTAAAGTGGAATGTAATGGGTGAATTTAATTCAGATGATCACTACATCTACTATTGTGGGCAAGAATCCCTTAGAAGAAATGGAGTATCCCTTATAGTCAACTAAACAGTCCAATATGCAGTTCTTGGGTGCAGTCTCAAAAATGACAATGATCTCGGTTCATCTTCAAGGCAAACCATTTAATATCACAGTAAGCCAAGTCTAAGCACTAACCACTAATTCCAAAGAAGTTGAAGTTGAACGGTTCTGTGAGGACCCACAAGACCTTCTAGAACTAATACACCCAAAAAACTTGTCCTTTTCATCATAGGGAACTGGGATGCAAAAATAGGATGTCAAGCCGACAATACTACCAAGCTACAGTCATCAAGACAGTATGGTACTGGCCCAAAGGCAGAAATATAGATCAACAGAACAAAACTGAAAGCCCAGAGTTGAATCCACACACCTATGGACAACTGACCTTGGACAAATGAGGCCAAAATGTACAATGAGAAAAGACAATCTCTTGAGCAAGTGCTGCTGGGAAAACTGGTCAACTATGTGTAAAAGAGTGAAACTAGAACCAGAACACTTTCTAAGTCCATACAAAAAAATAAACTCAAAATAGATTAAATATCTAAATTTAAGACCAGAAACTAAATCACCTGAGGAAAACATAGGAAGAACACTCTCTTACATAAATCACAGCAAGATCCTCTATGACCCACCTCCCATAGTAATGGAAATAAAAGCAATAATAAACAATAAGCACCTAATTAAACTTTAAAGCCTTTGCACAAGGATGGAATCTATAAGCAAGGTGAAAAGGCAGTTTTCAGAATGGGAGAAAATAATAAACAGCTAACAAAGAATCAGTCTCCAAAATATACAAGCAGCTGATGCAGCTCATTGCCAGAAAAGTAAATGACGCAGTCAAAAAATGGGCCAAAGTTCTAAGCAGACATTTCTCCAAAGGAGACATACACATGGATAACAAAAGCATGAAAAGATGCTCCATGTCATTCATTATTGAAGAAATGTGAATCAAAACCACAAAGAGCTACTATCTCATGCCAGTTAGAATAGCTGCCATCGGAAAGTGCAAGGAACATGCACTGGTCATAGAAAACACCATCTCCCAACAACCCAAGAGAAGACACGACACATGGACTTCAGAAGATGGTCAGCACCAAAATCATACTGGTTATGTTCTTTGCAGCCAAAGATGGAGAAGCTCTATAGAGTAAGCAGAAAGGAGACCAAGAGCTTACTGTGGCTCTAACATGACCTCTTTATTGCAAAGTTCAGATTTAAATTAAAGAAAGTAGGGAAAACCCATAGGCCACTCAGGCATGACTTAAATCAAATCCCTCAGGTTATACAGTAGAAGAGAAAATAGATTCAAGTGATCAGCACAGGCACAGTGCTGAAAAACAATGGTTGGGGGTTCCTAAACTTGTACAGGAGGCCATGATCAAAACCACCCACCAAAATGAAGTGCTGAAAGGCAAAAGGGTTGTCTGAGGAGACCTTACGAATAGTTGAGAAAAGAAGAGAAGCTAAAGGCAAAGGAGTAAAGGAATAAGATGTATATTATCATAAGTGACCAGTCCAGGTTCGACGCATACATTTTCCTCTGTTCATTTCTTTGCATTTGTGCTTTTTTAATAAAATTATTTTCTAGAAATAAAAAAAAAAAAAAGATGCACCCATTTGAATGCAGAGTTCCAAAGAATAGCAAGGAGATATAAGAAAATACCACTTCAGTGAACAATGCCCGCCCCCCCCCCAAAAAAAAAAAATGAGGGAAAAAATAGAAAGGGAAAGAATGGAGATATCATTAAAAAAATTAGAGATACCAAGAGAATATTTCGTGCAAAGATGGGCACAGTAAGGACAGAAATATTATGGACCGTTTCTGAAGCAGTAGCTTTTATTTATTTATTTATTTTTATTATTTTTTTTTCCAATTTTATTTATTTATTTTTTTCAAGTTGAACAGACTAAATTTCTTTAAACAAACTTACTTATACTCCAGAGTCCTTTAAAAACTTAATAGCATTTATACATTGAAAGTATTTGATTTTCTTGTAACTAGCACTTCAAATGCAACAAGCATTTGAAGCAACAAGCATTTGACCCAACAAGTAAAACTTTCTACAGTTCATAACTTTTATAAATAAAATAAATTAAATGTACAGTGAATAAGTTCTCTGAAATATTTCAATATTTCTGCAGGTTAAGTAACATCGTAAAATACATTTCAACTAAAATTCACAAATCTAAAAACCTGTTAGGCATTTTTAGGCGTTTTAAGATGGAAATGAAGACCAATGTTACATCGTAATATGCCAATTACAAATAGTACTTCAAATAGCAAATACTACAGTTTGTCCCAAACTTTAAAAACTATTCAAGAACTCAACACTGAACTATTGATGGCTATGAGAATTGTTTCCTAGCCTTTTTGAAAATTTCAACCCATTTATGTTTAAGGTAATTATTGATAAGTACGATCCCGTAGCCATTTTCTTTATTGCTTTGGGTTCAAGTTTATACACTCTTTCTGTGTTTCCTGTCTATAGAATATCCTTTAGCATTTGTTGGAGAGCTGGTTTGGTGATGTTGAATTCCCTCAGCTTTTGCTTGTCTGTAAAGCTTTTGATTTCTCCTTCATATTTGAATGAGATCCTTGCTGGGTATAGTAATCTGGGCTGTAGGGTATTTTCTTTCATTACTTTAAGTATGTCTTGCCACTCCCTTCTGGCCTGAAGAGTTTCTGTTGAAAGATCAGCTGTTATCCTTATGGGAATCCCCTTATGTGTTATTTGCTGCTTTTCCCTTGCTGCTTTTAATATTTGTTCTTTGTGTTTGATCTTTGTTAATTTGATTAATATGTGTCTTGGAGTATTTCGCCTTGGGTTTATCCTGTTGGGGACTCTCTGCGTTTCTTGGACTTGGGTGATTATTTCTTTCCCTATTTTAGGGAAGTTTTCAACTATTATCTCCTCAAGTATTCTCTCATGGTCTTTCTTTTTGTCTTCTTCTTCTGGGACTCCTATGGTTCGAATGTTGGAGCATTTAACATTGTGCCAGAGGTCTCTAATATTGTCCTCATTTCTTTTAATTCGTTTTTCTTTTTTCCTCTCTGCTTCATTTATTTCTACAATTCTATCTTCTAGTTCGCTTATCCTGTCTTCTACCTCTGTTATTCTACTGTTTGTTCCCTCCAGAGTGTTTCTGATCTCATCTATTGCATTATTCATTGTATATTGATTCTTTTTTATTTCTTCTAAGTCCTTATTAAATCTCTCTTCCATCTTCTCAATCCTTTTCTCCAGGTTATTTATCTGTAACTCCATTTTGCTTTCAAGATTTTGAATCATTTTCACGATCAAAATTTGAAATTCTTTATCAGGTAAATTCCCTATATCTTCTCCTTTTGTTTGTGTTGGTGGGCAATTATCTTGTTCCTTTACTTGCTGGGTATTTCTCTGCCTCTTCATCTTGCTTATATTGCTTTGCTTGGGGTGGCCTTTCCCTCTTCTTGCAGTTTGTGGAGTTCTCTTTATTACGTAGTTTCTTCGCTGTGTGTGGGGTTGGACGGGTGACTTGTCCGGGTTCCCTGGTTAGGGAAGCATGTGTCGGTGTTCTGGTGGTTGGAGCTGGATTTCTTCTCTCTCCTTTAGAAGACAATGGGCTGCTTTTCTGGGAGCCTGATGTCCTCTGCCAGTATTGAATACTTCTGAGAAGTTGTTTTGCGGACTTTACTCCGCGTTCAAATGTTCTTTTGATAAATTTGTGGGGGAGAAGGTGGTCTTGCCATCTTATCCCTCCGCCATCTTGTTCCTTCCTCCCCAGAACACTGGATTCTTATATTCCACTTGGTCGAGGAGTATCTCTTCCCAGCTGCTCCAACAAGGCGCAGCCGCTGTACCTTACCTTGGACGAGGGGTATCTCCTCAAGGCCGCGCCTCCTGCTTTGAATGTAGATCAGCTCCTCTTGGCCCTCTGGTGACCAAGCAGCCACCGCCTCCTGAACGTGGTACAGCTCCTCTCGGCCACCACCCTAACCCTGGGCTCGGGGTAGCTCATCTCAGCCACGATTCTGCACGTGGTCGGTTGCACCGGAGCCGGGCGTCTCCCGCGTCTGCGCCGCCGGAGCCAGGCCTCTCCCGCGTCTGCCTGAAGCAGTAGCTTTTAAAAAGAAGTGGCAAAAACAGAAGAACTATATAAAACCGAAGAATTATGAAACAGAAGAACTACATAAAAGAGATCTTCAGTTCAGTTCAGTTCAGACGATCAGTGGTATCCGACTCTGTGCGACCGCATGAATCACAGCAGGCCAGGCCTCCCTGTCCATCACCAACTCCCGGAGTACACTCAAACTCATGTCCACAGAGTCGGTGATGCCATCCAGCCATCTCATTCTCGGTCGTCCACTTCTCCTCCTGCTCCCAACCTTTCCCAGCATCAGAGTCTTTTCCAATGAGTCAACTCGTCGCATGAGGTGGCCAAAGTATTGCAGTTTCAGCATTAGCATCAGTCCTTTCAACGAACACCCAGGATTGATCTCCTTTAGAATGGACTGGTTGGATCTCCTTACAGTCCAAGGGACTCTCAAGAGTCTTCTCCAGCACCACAGTTCAAAAGCATCAATTCTTCAGCGATCAGCTTCCTTCACAGTCCAACTCTCACATCCATACAGGACCACGGAAAAAACCATAGGCTTGACTAGACGGACCTTTGTTTGCAAAGTGATGTCTCTGCTTTTTAATATACTATCAAGGTTGGTCATAACTTTCCTTCCAAGGAGTAAGTGTATTTTAATTTCATGTCTGCAATCAGCACATGCAGTGATTTTGGAGCCCCCCAAAATAAAGTCTGACACTGTTTCCACTGTTTTTCCATCTATTTCCCATGAAGTGATGGGACCAGATGCCATGATCTTTGTTTTCTGAATGTTGAGCTTCAAGCCAACTTTTTCACTCTCCTCTTTCACTTTCATCAAGAGGGTTTTTGGTTCCTCTTCACTTTCTGCCATAAGGGTGGTGTCATCTGCATATATGAGGTTATTGATATTTCTCCCAGCAATCTTGATTCCAGCTTGTCCTTCTTCCAGCCCAGAGTTCCTCATGATGTACTCTGCATATAAGTTTAATGAGCAAGGTGACAATATTCAGTCTCGCTGCTGCTGCTGCTGCTAAGTCGCTTCAGTCGTGTCCGACTCTGTGCGACTCCATAGACGGCAGCCGGCCAGGCTCCGCGGTCCCTGGGATTCTCCAGGCAAGAACACTGTGGGTTGCCATTTCCTTCTCCAATGTGTGAAAGTGAAAAGTGAAAGTGAAGTCTTGACATGCTCCTTTTCCTATTTGAACGCAGTCTGTTGTTCCATGTACAGTTCTTACTGTTGCTTCCTGACCTGCATACAGGTTTCTCAAGAGGCATGTCAGGTTGCCTGGTATTCCCATCTCTTTCAGAATTTTCCACAGTTTATTGTGGTCGACACAGGCAAAGGATTTGGCATAGTCAATGAAACAGAAATAGATGTTTTCCTGGAACTCTCCTGCTTTCTCCGTGATCCAGTGGATGTTGGCAATTTGATCTCTGGTGCCTCTGCCTTTTCTAAAACCTGCTTGAACATTTGGGAGTTCATAGTTCATATATTGCTGAAGCCTGGCTTGGAGAATTTTGAGCATGACTTTACTAGCGTGTGAGAAGAATGCAACTGTACGGTCATTTGAGCACTCTTTGGCATTGCCTATCTTTGGGATTGGAATGAAGACTGACCTTTTCCACTCCTGTGGTCACTGCTAAGTTTTCCAAATTTGCTGGCATATTGAGTGCAGCACTTTCACAGAATCATCGGAGCAGCTGTGCAGAAATATCCCATGCCCAAGGTAAGAGAATCCCAAATAAGACGGTACGTATTTTGAAGGGGTATCAGAGGGCAGACACACTGAAATCATAATCACAGGAAACTATCGGGGACCAGCCTCAATATGGCCTTGGGTATCCTCAGGATGAACGGCGTCGGTGTCAGCGAGAGAGAGAGAGAAAGAGAGAGAGACAGGGGCTGATAATTCCTTGGTTTATGCAGGAAACCAATAAAACCTCAGCACGGGGTTTGCTCTGTTTACGTAGGCCGCAGGCGCCCTCTCGAACCACTGGAGGTACCCCACCAGGGCACCCCCTCGAGTGGGTCTTAGAAGCTCAGGCAGATAAGTAAACTCAGAGGGCCCAGCGCTCCAAGGATCTCAACCACAAAAAGGAGAATAGAGAAAAGGACGGAAAAAGAGAAAGAACGACACGGGGAGACCAAGCTTCAAGGCCCCAAACTTTATTTTCCAGTGCTGCTTTTATACCCTAAGTTGTGCACGTAAAAAATAGAGAAAGAAAGGTATAGAGTCACGCCAAAATCACGCGGGGTCAGCAGTCTTGATCCTTATCAGGATCAGGGCTCATTTTTGTATGTCTCGTGATATACAAAAGTTTTGGGTGGCTTACATCATCTTCTGGCCAGGTGGCCTGCTAACAGTTTATGGCCCTCTCTCCTAACAATAGGTTAGGTAGCTAGAAAAAGTCTTATATTCATTTAAGATGATTTTCCTAAAGTCAGGTGCTAGACACATGACAAAGTTACATTCCTATAAGGCACAAGTGTAGTGAGCAACAAGAAAGAAATTTATTAACTTAAGATCTGATGTGGTTAAATCAAAGGCTACTACTTATATTCTCTATATGTGATTAACATATTTCCAAGGATACAATAGATAGATAAACTTTGCAGCAAGAATTGATTCAACAATGAAATCTTTTTTAGTATTCTTCTAATGATTTTAACTTCTTCAACAGATTCCTGTATTTTAGAATATTAGGCTTTCTGTCCTTGCATGGCTGGGAGGCTATAAACAGTCACACTCATAGTTGTAAGAGCCCGGACAAACTTGTCATACTAGTTAGAAAGCTATCAGAGGGGCTTGGATTGGAACACTCCTGTTAAGCCGAGGAGAACTTTTTAACTACAGTTCTGAACTAATATTTTCAGAGAAAGGTGGTTGGGGGAAGCCCCCGTAAGTATTAGAGGACTTGATAAGAGGCGTAAGATAGTAAGGGAGTCAGACTACAATTTTCTTTGGGGTAGATGCTCAGGTAAGTCCAGGGGGTTCCTCGAGTCCTGATTAGCCTTTGTCCGTCAGGCCTCTTCCCCAATTGATCTTTGCCACAGGTAGTGTTTCCCTCGCTGGCTCCCGGCAGGAAACTAGTCGATCTGATCACATGGGCCACAGCTGAATATGGTCCACTAGAGAAGGGAATGGCAAACCACTTCAGTGTACTTGCCTTGAGAACCCCAGGAACAGCATCAAAGGGCAAAATGATAGGATACTGAATGAGGAATTCCTGAGTTCGCTAGGTGCCCGGTATGCTACTGTATATCAGTGGAGAAATAACTCTAGAAGGAATGAAGGGATGGAGCAAAAGCAAAACCAATACCCAGCTGTGGATGTGACCGGTGATAGAAGCAAGGTCCTTTGCTGTAAAGAGCAATATTGCATAGGAACCTGGAATGTTAGGTCCATGAATCAAGGTAAATTGGAAGTGGTCAAACAGGAGATGGCAAGAGTGAACATAGACATTCTAGGAATCAGTGAATGAAAATGGACTGGAATGGGTGAATTTAACTCAGATGACCATTGTATCTATTACTGTGGGCAGGAATCCCTTAGAAGAAATGGAGTAGCCATCATGGTCAACAAAAGTCTGAAATGCAGTACTTGGATGCAATCTTAAAAATGACAGAATGATCTCTGTTCGTTTCCAAGGCAAACCATTCAAGATTACAGTAATCCAGGCCTACCCTTCAAGCAGTAACGCTGAAGAAGCCGAAGTTGAACGGTTCTTTGAAGACCTACAAGAACTGATCAACACAAGCATGCCCTAATTCGAAGCTGTTTTCATGAGCAACAGTTTCAAAGTGCAAATAGGGGAGGCAGCTGTTTCAGTAACTGAAGACTCAGTGGTTCTTATGAAATATAGAGATTTCCATATTTTTTACAGGAATATCTCATTTCTGATCTTCAACTGTGAAATATAGAGAAGCCCTACTTCCATGAAGGAGGATTAACTGAGATTTTTATACAGGAAATACAGAGAATTCCGTATTTCAGGGTGAAAGTTGGTTCTCTTGATATATGTTTGAGCAATAATAAGAATTCCATATCTCTTGAAGAAAGAGTGATGGCCTGATTTTCATTTGCAAAATAGAGATGACTTCAATTCCATAACAATTCTCTGTATCTTAAGAAAACCAATGCAAAGGTTTTCATATGTTAAATATACATATTTCATTTAAGAAAATCACCACCCAGATTTTCGTATATGATATATGGAGAACTCCATATTTGGCGTAAGAAAATAGCATGATACAGGATGCTCGGGGCTGGTGCACTGGGGTGACACATGGGGTGACATGGGGAGGGAGGTAGGAGAGGGATTCAAGAGGGGGACACATTTAGACCCGGGGCAGATTCATGTCAATGTATGTATGGCAAAACCAATAAAATAATGTAAAGTAATTAGCCTCCAATTAAAATTTAAGAAACTTAAAAAAGAATATGATAGAACATGAATAAAAAAGGAACAAAACGAATGTCAAGGTTTTCATATGTGAAATGTAAAGGATTCCATGTTTCATTTAAGAATATCACCACCCAGATTTTCATATATGATATACAGAAGCATCCACATTTTGGGTACGAAAAAATAGCATTCAGATGCTTATAACGTGAAATGCGAGAAAATTCAATGTATTGTGGACTAAAATCAGCATCAAGGTTTTCCCATGTAACATATACAGAGTTTGATATTTAATTGAGTAAAATTGTCACCATGATTTTTTCAGATGTGAAATATACAGAATTCCATATTTTATGTAGGACTATGACTGCACTGATTTTGGTGTCTGAAATGTACAGAATCCTAGATTTCGTGTGGAAATGATTTTTCATATGTGATGTTCATAAATTTCAGTCTTCATCTATGAAAATTTTAGCAGATATTTTTGTATCTGATATAGAGAGTATTTGTATCTCATGTAGATACTATGTCGTCAGATTTCAAATGTGAAATACAGAGAATTCCATATTTCATGTGGGCATTTTCTTATAGGAAATATAGAGAATGTTTTCCATGGTTTTTGCAGTAATAACTGGGCCAAGATTTCCATATGTCATAGATGAAAAAATTCATATTTCTTGCCTGATAATCGGTTCACACATTTCTTTAGGAGACATGGAGACTTTTCATATTTCAATATGAAAGGTTATCTCCAGATTTCTATATGAGAATTATAGAAAATTACATATTTATGTCAGAAAATAATAATACAGATTTTTTATTATGAAATATTCAGAATTGCATATGTCAAGGAAATATATATATGTATATATATATTCTAGCTGTCATCTGTAAAATAGACCTCATCCCATGTTTCCTCTAGGAAAATCTATACTTTGATTTCCACATGTGAAACATATCGAATTCCATATTTCACATTTGAAATTAAATGCCTCGAAAACGCTTGCTAATATTTAATTGTGTGAAGTATAGAGAATTCAATATTGAATGCAAGAAATATGAATGCCCATATTTTCAATGGTAACACAAAGAATTACACATATCATGTAGGGAAATATGCACACAGACATTCATAAATGTATTGTAAAGAATTCAGTGTTAAATGCCTCTATATAACATATCCACTAAATACCATACCATAACTCCATATTTTATGCAGGAAAATCTGTGCCTGGATTTTCAAGAGATTTTTAGAGAATCCCATCTCATTATCTATTTTCCTTAAAGTAACATCACCCATATGTTCGAGAGTGAACTTTAAAGAACCACATATTTCAGAAAGTAAACCTGTGCTCATATTTTGATAAGGGTCATACAGAGAATTCCTTATTTCATGCAGGGAAATCTACACCCATCGTTTCATATGTAACATGTAGCAAATTGTGGAGAAAAATCAGTGTCCAGATTTCATAAATAAAATTATAAAGATTTTATATTTCATGTGATTGTATCTGAGATATTTCCATATTTGATAAATAGAAAATTCCATATCATGTACAAAAGTTGCACTCAAGTTTTCATATCTGTATGATACACAGCCTGTGTGCTTTTTCAGAAAATCTGCACCCTGGTTTTTTATGTGAAATGAACAAGAATCCATATTTCTGTGTCAAAACTTGCTCAACAGGTTTTTATATTTGAAATATAGAGAATTCCATATTGCACACAGGTAAATCTGCTTGCAGATCTAAATAGTCAGATACAGAGAATTCCATATATCAGCTAGATAGAGCTGCACCTAAATGGTGAAATATGAAATGGAAAGAATACCATATTTCATGTAGGAAAGTCTGTGCCTTGATTTTATATGTGAGATTTAGAGGATTCCAAAATGCACATGAGACTGTCTACACCCATATTTTCCTGAATGAATTACAGAGATTCTGTATTTCATGTGAGAAATCTTCGCTCAGATTTTCAAATGAGAATTAGGAATGATTCCATATTTCATGCAGGGAAAATGACATCCACATTTTCGTATGTGAATTATACAGGTTTCCATAGTGCATGTGGGAAATCCAAAACCTAGAAATCCAACTGTTCCTATAGCAATGTACACATTTTCATGTAGAAACTTGGCACCCAGATTTTCATGTGTGAAATATAGTTGATTACATATTTCTTTTTTGCTGCTTTATTTCTTTTTTTTTAATGTAAAGTAATTAGGCTCAAATTAAACTAAATAAATTTAATAAATAAATAAATATTACATATTTCATGTTGTGAAATCTTCACATGGACTTTCATAAGAGAAATCCAGAGAATTGTAAATTTCAATAGGGAAATCAGGGACCAGACAGTGATACAAGAAATAAGTTGATCCTATGTTTGATTGTGTGTCCCAGATCTTATTTCCTGAATCATGGACAATTCCAGTTTTAGTGTGAAAATCCTGACACAGGTTTTCAAATGTTAATAATAAAGGCTCTATAATTCACATGAACAAACGTATCCTCAGATTTTCAAATGTGAAAAATACTGAGTTCCATATTTCATGTTGGAAGACCTTTACAGTGAAATATAGAGACTTTTATAGCTCAAGCATGAAAATCATATTTTCTCAATCAGACAGAGGATTCTGTATTTCTTGTAGCAAAATCGATGTCGTTTTTCAAATATGAAATCCACAGCATTCTATATTCACGAAAGAAAGTAATACACAGATTTTCAAATGAGAAATATGAAAATTACATTATAATTACATTATGTGATTGAACTCTGGGAGTTGGTGATGGACAGGGAGGCCTGGCGTGCTGTGATCCATGGGTCACAAAGAGTTGGACATGACTGAGTGACTGAACTGAACCTAATTGAACTGAATTACATTTAGATAATTGCAATGTCAATATTTTCATCTTTCATGCCAAAAGTTCTGTGTGCATACTTACATATGATATACAGATATACCCAGATTTTCATATGTGAAATATAGAATTTCATATTTCATGTAATAAAATCTGCACGTAGAGTGTCTTATGTGAAGCTGAGAATTTCATCTTTTATGTAGTACTATGGCAACCCACTCCAGTGTTCTTGCCTGGAGAATCCCAGGGACAGGGGAGCCTGGTGGGCTGCCGTCTTTGGGGTCACACAGAGCGACTTAGCAGCAGCAGCACCAGATTTCACTATATGAAACATAAAATTCGATAGAGCATCCATAATCATATGATATTTCATATAAGGAAATCTACCCCTAGATTTTCAAATTTGAAATGTAAAATATTTCATGTCATTTTTCATATCCATATTTCATGTCAATATATTTTTATTCAGATTTTGATGCATGAAGTGTTGAAACTCTTTTAGTTTAAGAGGGAAGTTCTGCATGCAGATGTTCATTAATGAAACAGAGAAAATTCCTTGTTTCAAGCAGGAATATTTAATTTTTCTACGGAAAATTCCATGTTTCAGGTTCGATTGATATATGTGAAATAAAGTCGTTGATGTTCAGTCATTCAGTCATGCCTAACTCTTTGCAACACTGTGGACTGTAGCACACCAGGCCTCCCTGTACTTCACTGTCTCCAACATTTTGCTGAGACTCATGTTCACTGAGTCAAGTGATGCCGTCCAACCATCTAGTTCTCCTGTCTTCAGTCTTTCCCAGGATCAGGGTCTTTTACAGTGTCAGCTGTTCATACCAAGTGTCCAAAATTTTGAATTTTCAGCTTCAGCCTCCGTCCTTGCATTGAATACTCATGACCAATTTCCTTTAGGATTGACTGGTTTAATCTCCATGCAGTGCAGGACTGCTGAGTCTTCTCAACACTATAGTTCAAAAATGTCAGTTCTTCCAGTGTTCAGTTTTCTGGTCCAAAATTCACAGCCATACATGACTCCTGGAAACACAATAGCTTTGACTAGATGGACATTGGTCAGTAAAATATTTTTTTTTTTTGTTTTTTCAATAATGTCTATATTTGTCACAGATTTTCTTCCAAGGAGCAAGCGTCTTTAATTTCATCGGTGCAGTCACCGTCTACAGTGATTTTGGAGCCCAAGAAAGCAAAGTCTGACACTGTTTCCAGTGTTTCCCCATCTATTTAACATAATGTGGTGGGACCAGATGCCATGATCTTCATTTTTCCAATAGTCAGTTATAAGCCACCTTTTCAACTCCTCTCTTTCTCTTTCATCGAGAGGCTTTTTAGTACCTCTTCACTTTCTGCCATGAGAGTGGTATCATCTGCATATCTGTGACTATTGACATTTCTCCTAGCAAACTTGATTCCAGCTTGTGCTTCATCCAACCTGGCATTTCACATGATGTAGTCTGCGTTTGAATAAATTGGTGACAATATAGAGTCTTGAGGTACCACTTTGCCCAACTCTGGAACCAGTCCATTTTTCCAAGTCCATGATACTGTTGATCCTTGATCTCCATACAGATTTCTCAAGAAGCAGGTCAGGTGGCCTGGGATTCCCATCTCTTGAAGAATGTTCCAGTTTTTCATGTTCCACAAGTCAAAGACTTTGGCATAATCATTAAAGCAAAAAAAGATGTTGTTGTTTTTTTCTGGAACTGTCTTGCTTTTTCAATCACACAATGGGTGTTGGCAATTTAGTCTCTGGTTGCTCTGCCTTTCCTAATCCAGCTTGAACCTCTGGAAATTCTTCATTTGTTGAAAACTTCCTTGGAGAATGTCAGGCATTA
This sequence comes from Moschus berezovskii, assembly GCF_049115385.1. Lineage (NCBI taxonomy): Eukaryota > Metazoa > Chordata > Mammalia > Artiodactyla > Moschidae > Moschus > Moschus berezovskii. The sequence continues at coordinate 82,133,456 of NC_142489.1, forward strand.
CATTTTGTTCTGTGTGAGATGAGTGCAATTGTGCATTAGCTCAAACAGTCTTTGGCATTGCCTTGTTTGGGATTGGAATGAACTGATATTTTCCAGTTCTTTGGCCACTGCTGAGTTTTCCAAATTTGCCTGCATAATGAGTGCAGCATTTTCACAGCATCATCTGTTAGAATTATACATAACTCAAGTGGATATTCATCACTTCCAACAGCTTTGTTCTTGCTGATGCTTCCTAAGGCCTACTTTTGCATTCCAGGATGTCTGGGTCTGTCAGGATGTATTCAACTTTAAGGAATCCAATATATTGTCTTCTCTGTGTGCTGTTTCTCAAGGATTCTATGTTCCTTATCAGTTCCTGCAATGCAGGAAAGATCAGAGCTGCACGCAGTTCTCAGGACTGAGATCATGGGAAAAGACACCTGTTTGGATTCCCTTCAGTGACACTTCAGTGACTCCCTTCGGTGACTTTGTACTGAAACGACTGTCCATTTTGTTGCAACTGGTGGAATTTCATTCTTTTTCATGACTGAGTAATCATTTTACTGAAGATATATAAGCATGTGTTTCTTCAAATAAAGTACCCTTGTTTCACTCAACACTTGGGTCCCCTGCAGCATTCTCATCAACTCCAGTCCCAATGTCCTGGTCTACGCTGACCATGACAACTGGCGCCCGAACAGGGACCTGGGGAACGCCCTTGGCAAGCAGACTGAGTGACGTTAGGTCCTATGGAGTTTGGTAAGTGCGTGGTTGTGAGAGAAACGGCTGGAAATCCCCACCACATTTCTACTTTGCTTCATCATTTATTTAAGGTTCAACGACTTTTGGTTTTGCATCAGCAGATAAAGGCTTATCTCCAAACATTGGTTGAATAGAATCCCTGGTTCCCTGATGAAGACAGTGTGGATTTAGAAATTTGAAACCGGGTTAAAGAAAATGTTGAATGAGACACAAGATGGGGAGTAAATAGTCCAACAAATTTCTGAGCCTTGTAGGCCCACATTAAAGCCATGATCTTTTCATTTCAAGGCAATTCTAACCACAACCTCTATATTCATCAAGAGGTTAATGCTCATTACACTTATACAAATTAGATGATGAGATTTTACAAAAAGCCCAATTAAAGCAACATAGAATATTTCAAAACTTTCCCACCATCTTTTTACCAGCTGTCCCAAGTTCTCCTCTTCCTCTTTTAATGGATACGAAACAGAAGGTCCCCCGATTCGAGGACAAGATGAATCTGATGTTGGTATTTCTGATGCTGTCTTTGACACTAAAGCCAACTATATACGTATGTGTATGTGTACGGGCATGTGTATGTGAATGTGTATATGTATATGTATATATAGCAATGATAACCCCCTAACACGACCTCATATTTATGAAAGCAGAAGATCCACTCATTCTCCTTCACGACAAAGGCTTTCTGAATTACTGGATTTGCAATTTCGAGTCCCTGAGGCCGGTGATTTTTTTCTCTATCCTGTGTTAAGAAATGGTAATGCTCAAGGGTAACAAATGCCTCAATACAAAGGCGTTGATTTTTCTCACATACAGCAAGTGAAAAAGGCTGTAAATATGTACAGCCCTCCTTCACATTTTACTAAAGAACTTCTAAACACTATGGCGTCTTCCTCTGTAAATTTTATTTTATTCTTTAGAGAGACTGGGAGTTGTTATCTCTTGTAGAGTTGTCCAAAATGAGGCCAAAATGCAATTTGAAAAACTGCTTGTATTTGGAAAATGAAAATCAGGAATGTGAGAGAGACTGATTGTCAGGAATCACTCTGATTTGTGAGACCAGGAATGTTCTTGATTATTTGAAGTCTTGTTGCAAGTTAGGGTCAGAAACTCAGAAAATGCAAATGTTAGCTGAAGCAATGGCTACCTCCTTTAAAAAGGGGAATGAAGGGCGTTTTTATGTGGGGATAAGAGCTATTAAAAACTAAACAAAACCAACTGATTGCCCTAAAAACACACAGAAAAAAATAAAACTTCTAAAAAGCCTCAAGGAGTCTGCCCTCGATGTTGTAAAGTGATACATTGGACTAAAACCTTGATCTAAATATGATGTTGAAGGGAACCCTATTTTGGGAACCTCAAAGTTGGGGACTCCTTGGGTCCCCATCAACAAAAATCAAGGGCAAATTCCATCCTTTCCCTCAAACCTTCAACATGTGGCAGGGCTGTTGTCGATATACAAGCTTTGAATGATTTTCTTTTTTTTCCTCAAACAGTCCCTTCTAGAATACCTACCACATTTTATGGACACTTAACTCCCACAAATCTTTGGCCTTATATTTGACTGATATAGCCTGAATTCTAAGGGAAATTCTATTCATTCTGGAAGAATTGATTCAGATTATAAGGGAGAAATTAAAATTGTATCATCTCAGAAACTATGGAAATTCAAAAGGGGGAACAAATTGCCCAATTACTTCTTTTAACTTACATTTCTATTAACTCGTTTACTGAATCCAGTTCAATCACCTAATGCAAATAGATAGGGAAACAGTGGAGACGGTGGCTGACTTTATTTTTCTGGGCTCCATAATCACTGAAGATGGTGATTGCAGCCATAAAATTGAAAGACGCTTCCTCCTTGGTGGGAAAATTATGACCAACCTAGAAGGCATATTAAAAAGCAGAGACAGTACTTTGCCAACAAAGTCGGTCTAGTCAAGGCTGTGCTTTTTCCACTGGCCATGGGTGAATGTGTGAGTTGGAGTATAAACAATGTTCAGCATTGAAGAATTGGTGCTTTTGAACTGTGGCGTTGGAGAAGACTTGAACACCACTTGGACAGCAAGGAGATCCAACCAGTCAGTCCTAAAGGAGATCACTCCTAGGTGTTGATTGGAAGGACTGATGTTTATGCTGAAACTCAAGTATTTCAACTACCTGATGTGAAAGGCTGACTCATTTGAAAAGTCCCTGATGATGGGAAAGATTGAGGGCAGGAGGAGAAGAGGACGACAGAGGATGAGACCGTTGGATGGCATCACTGACTCGATGGATACGATGGGTTTACTCTGGGAGCTGGTGATGGATAGGGAGGCCTGGTGCGCTTCAGTTCATGGGGTCTCAAAGAGTTGGACACGACGGAGAGACTGAACGAAACTGAACTGAATGATATACAGACAGGAGAATTAGGTAATACAGATCAAAAGCAATCCTTGTGGACATCAACAGTATCTGAATATGAAAGACCAAATATAAGTATCAAAATTAATTTCAAAAGATTTTCTGGTCTTCTTGCTACTGGATCCGATATTACTATTATTACAAAGCATTTATTGCCCAAACCTGGGTCTTTACAAATACATTCTTGCCAAATTACAGGAGTACCTCAAACTAAAGTACAGGTGGTTTACTAAAATGTCCAAATATATCCATGTGAGGAAACAGAATGCCAACCTGCAACTTTACCACCTTATGTGATAGATGCGCCACTTAATTTAAAAAGAAGCAACTTACTTATGCAATGACAAACTCAAATATATATACCACATTTTCCCTAGCGGCCAGTGCTCATTTAATAAACAATACAATTATTAAAATAACTTTGAAATATGACGAACCTATTTGGAGAGAGCAGTGGCCCCTTACGAAGTTGGACTGTGAAGAAAGCTGATCACCTAAGAATTGATGCTTTTGAACTGTGGAGCTGGAGAAGACTCTTGAGAGTCCCTTGGACTGCAAGGAGATCCAACCAGTCCATTCTAAAGGAGATCAGTCCTGGGTGTTCATTGGAAGGGCTAATGCTAAAGCTGAAACTCCAATACTTTGGCCACCTCATGCGACGAGTTGACTCACTGGAAAAGACTCTGATGCTGGGAGGGCTTGGGCGCAGAAGGAAAAGGGGACGACAAAGAATGAGATGGCTGGATGGCATAACCGACTCGATGGACATGAGTTTGAGTGAAATCCGGGAGTTGGTGACGGACAGAGAGGTCTGGAAGCTGTGATTCATGGGGTCGCAAAGAGTCAGACATGACTGAGCAACTGAACTGAACTGAACTGAAGGATCTACAATGGAGGATACACAGCTGAAATTAAAACATATTGAGGAATCATGGAATATTCCCATTTCTGTGATAAAGAAGGAATCTAACAGATGGCGTATTTTAACTGACATTCAAAAGTTTAATGTATCCATGAAACATATCGGTGCATTGCAATCATGAATTCCATCACCTGAGACTATTCGTCAAAGCTAGCATATTATTATCATAGGCTTGGAGGATTGATTTTTTACTATGCTTTTACCAACCCTCTAGACCGAGAAAGATTTACTTTCTCCCTTATTGTAATCATATCGGGCCTCACAGTATCAATGGACTATATTGCCACAAGGAATGATAAATTCTCGCACCAAGTTTCAATATTGTGTAGCCAAAGCTCTTGTACCTGTGTGAAAGCAATTTCGTAACTTTGTTACTGTTCACTATACAGATGATATATTGTTTTCAGCTCCCTCTATTTTAGAAAGTCAGCAGGTGTTTGACGTAGCTCAACAATACTTAAAAGATTCGCGATTAATCATTGCCCCTGAAAAGATTCAAACCACTGCACCTTACCGTAAAGTTCGGTTCAGTTCAGTCACTCAGTCATTCCCAACTCCTTGCGACCCGATGAATCACAGCACACCAGGCCTCCCTGTCCATCACCAACTCCCAGAGTTCACTGAAACTCATGTCCATCGAATCAGTGATGCCATCTAGCCATCTCATTCTCTGCCGTCCCCGTCTCCTCCTGACCCCAATCCCTCCCAGCATCAGAGTCTTTTCCCGTGTGTCAACTCGTCGCATGAGGTGGCCAAAGTATTGGAGTTTCAGTTTCAGCATCAGTCCTTCCAATCAACACCCAGGCTTGATGTCCTCTAGAATGGACTGTTTGGATCTCCTTGCAGTGATTTAATGCTAAGAGACAACGTATCACTCCCCAACTTGCACTGATTCGTGTTGATGACTTATCCTCCTCGTCTGATTTTAAAAATTTTAAAGCATATAAACTGGAATAGACCAGCTTTGGGTATTGCAGATTTTCAACTGACTTATTTAACACTTTAAAAGGAGATGCTGATTTAAATAGCCCTCGTTCATTCCTCTCCCAAGAGGCACGAGAAGAACTCTGCGTAATGCAAAATAAACTGCAAAAACAATTTCTTTCTCCTATCAGACTTGAGTTACCTTTAGAGTTATTTATCCTTCCCTCTCTCCAGTCCCCTACAGGACTCCTTGTCCAACAAGAACACCCAACAGAATGGATATATACCCTTTTCTAGAGGGATAATGTCACTTACACTCTCTCTTGATTTGATTGCTCTAATAATTTTCAATGGGAGAAATAGAACTGGAGCTCTAAATGGCTCTGATTCTTATAAAATTGGAGTTTAGTTCAGTTCATTTCAGTCTCTCAGTCTTGACCGACTCTTTGCAACCCCATGAAACACAGCTTCCAGGCCTCCCTGTCCATCACCAACTCCCGGAGTTCACTCAAACTCATATCCATCGAGTCGGTGATGCCATCCAGCCATCTCATTCTCTGTCTTCTCCTTCTCCTCCTGCGCCCAATCCTTAAATTGTAGTACCTATTAGTAAATCTCAATTTGAGAATGGTTTGCAAACTTCCACTGACTTCCAAATAGATTTTTTGAAATCAATCTGATTTCAGTATTAACCATATGATGATGTACATTTGTAGTATTCTCTCATGTTCCCAGAAGAGGGTGCTTGCTATGAGCAGTGTGTTCTCTTGGCAAACCTCTGTTAGCCTTTGGAAGACTTCATTTTGTCCCCTAAGGCCAAATTTGCCTGTTACCCCAAGTATCCCTTGAATTCCTACTTTTGCATTCCATTCCCCTATGATAGAAAGGTCATCTTTCTTGTCTGTTAGTTCTAGAAAGTCTTGTAGGTCTTCACAGAATTGTTCTAATTCAGCTACTTCAGCATGACTGGTCAGGGCACAGACTTGGGTTACTGTGCTCTTGAATGGGTTCCCTTGGAAAGAAACAGAGATCATTCTGTCGTTTTTCAGATTGCCACCAAATACTACATTCCAGATTCTTTTGTTGACTATAATGGCTACTCCATTTCTTCTGAGGGATTCTTTCCCACTGTAGTAGACATAATGGTCATCTGAGTTAAATTCATCCATTCCCGTCCATTTTAGTTCACTGATGCTTAAAATGTCAATGTTCACTCTTGACATCGCCGTTTTGACCCCTTCCTGTTTACCTTGATTCATGGACCTAACCTTTAAAGTTCCTATGCAATCTTGCTCTTTACAGCATCGGGGTATTCTTCCATCGCTAGTCACATCTGCAACTGGGTACTGTTTTGGCTTTGGCTCCATCACTTCATTTTTTTGGAGTTTCTTCTGCACTGATCTCCCATATCATATCGGGTAGCTACCAACCTTGGAGTTTCCCTTTCAGTATGCTATATTTTGTCTTTACATGCTGCCCATGGATTTCTTCAGGCAGGAATACTGGCAAGGTTTTCCATTCCATTCTCCGAGGACGACAATTTGTCAGAACCCATTACCATGATCCGTCCATCTTGGGTGGCCCTACAAGCATGGCACATAGTTTCATTGACTGAGTTAGACAAGGCTCTGTCCCATGTGATCAGTTTGGTTAGTTTTCTGAGACTATGGTTTTCATTCGATCTGACTTCTGATGGATAAGGTCAAGAGGTTGTGGAAGCTTTCTGATGGGAACGACTGACTAAGGGAAACTGGTTCTTGTTCTGATGGGTAGAGCCATGCTCAGTTCAGTGCAGTTCAGTGGCTCAGTCATGACAAATCTTTGTGACCCTATGCACTGCAGCATGCCAGTCCTTCCCGTCCATCACCAACTCATCGAGTTTACTCAAACTCATGTTCATTAAGTCGGTGATGCTCTCCAATCATCTCATTTTCAGTCTACTGTTATCCTCCCACTTTGAACCTCTCCCAGCGTCAGGGTCTTTTCCAGTGAGTCAGTTCTTCATACCACATGGCCAAAGAATTGGAGTTTCAGCTTCAGCATCATTCCTTCCATTGAATATTCCGGACTGATTTCCTTTAGGATGGACTGCTTGGATCTCCTTGCCATCCAAAAGACTCTCAAGGCTCTTCTCCAACATCACACTTCAAAAGCATCAATTCTTTGACTTTCTTTGTAGTCCAAATAGCTCAGCTTTCTTTATAGTCCAAATCTCCCATCCATACATGACTACTGGTAAAACTATAACTTTGACTACACAGAAATATTTTGGAAAGTAATCTCTCTGATGTTTGATTTGCTGTCTAGTTTGGTCATATTTTTCTACCAAAGAGAAAGCATCTTTTAATTTTATGGCTGCATTTCCAATCTGCTGTGATTTTCAATACATCTCCACACACCAAACCCTACTCCTGGCCAAAAAGAAAAAAAGGTCTCTCATACTTCCCATTGTTTCCTCTTCTCTTTGCCGTGAAGTGATGAAACCAGTTGACATCATCATTGTTTTCTGAGTTTTGAGTTTTATGTCATCTATTTCACTCTCTCCTTTCATTTTCATCAGGGGCTATTTAGTTCATCTTCCCTTTCTGCCATAAAAATGGTGCCATCTCCAGATAAGAGATTATGGGTATTTCACATAGCTATCTAGATTCCAGCATGTGCTTATGCAACCAGGCATTTTGCATGATGTAATCTGCATTTAATATATATCATCAGCATGTCAGTATACAGCCTTGATGTACTCCTTTCCCATTGGATTCAGACTGTTGTTCCATTTCCAGTTCTAACTGTGGCGTCTTGACCTGCATACAGATTTTTCAGAAGGCAGGTCAGGTGGTCTGGTATTATCATCTCTTGAGGAATTTTCCACAGCTTGTTGCGATTCAGAGTCAGTGGCTTTGGTGTAGTCATTGATGCAGAAGTAGACTTTTTTGTTCTGGTACTCTCTTCCTGTGTTGTTGATCCAAAAGTTATTGACAATTTGATCTCTGGTTCCTCTGACTTTTAAAAATCAAACTTGAACACCTGGAATTTCAGGGTCTATGTACTGTTGAAGCCTATTTTGGAGAATTTCGATCATTATTTTGCTAGTGTGTAAGAAGGCAATGGCAACCCACTCCAGTTCTCTTGCCTGGAAAATCTCATGGACAGAGGAGCCTTGTATGCTGCAGTCCATGGGGTCGCTAAGAGTTGGACACAGCTGAGTAACTTTACTTTCACTTTTCACTTTTATGCATTGGAAAAGAAAATGGCAACCTACTCCAGTGTTCTTGCCTGGAGAATCCTGGGGACAGGGAAGCCCGGTGGGCTGCCATCTATAGGGTCGCACAGAGTCAGACACGACTGAAGTGACTTAGTAGTAGTAATAGTAGTATGATTGCAATTGTGTGGTAGTGTGAACATTCTTTGGCAGTGGCTTTCTTTAAGGTTGAACTAAAACTGCCCTTCTCCTTCATAATTATGGGTCATTAATATGTGTATATTACAAAACCCATCCCAATATTCAATTATGCTTACTTATCGTCCACTTAATTTTTTTAAACTAATTTATGAAAAAGGAGTGAAGATGATAAAATAATTATACTTGGTGCTCTCTGTTGACCTAAATGTGAAGGAAGTCTAAAAATGCAGGGATTTATGTATACATAAGTGTCATTCATTTTGATATATTACAAAAAAATAAGAGAAGATTGTATAATTTTTATAAAATAAAATTGCTTAAAGCAATATTACAAGTCAACTGTACCTCAAGCAGTGAGCAAATAAATGGTCCCACCATTTGCAATATTTGGGTCCTTGAGAACAAGATGACAAGTAAAATATTTTAGTTACAAGGTGACAGAAACTTTAATCAGGTGATGGTGTAAGTAATAATATATAAATTTAGAAAAAGTGAGTTGAACTAGTTTTCATTCCCACCAACAGTGTAAGGTTCCTTAAAAAACTGGAAATAGAACCTCCATATGATCCAGCAATCACACTCCTGGGCATACACACTGAGGAAACCAGAATTGAAAGAGACACATGTACTCCAATGTTCATCGCAGCACTGTTTATAATAGCCAGGACACGGAAGCAACAGATGTCCATCTGCAGATGAATGGATAAGAAAGCTTTGGTACATAAACACAATGGAGTATTACTGAGCCATTAAGAAGAATGCATTGGAATCAGTTCTAATGAGGTGGATGAAACTAGAGCCTATTATACAGAGTGAAATAAGCCAGAAAGAAAAACACCAATGCAGTATACTAACGCATATATATGGAATTTAGAAAGATGGAAATGATAAACCTATACACGAGACCGCAAAAGAGACACAGATGGATAGTCTTTGGGACTCTGTGGGAGAGGGTGAGGGTTGGATGATTTGGAAGAATGGCATTGAAATATCTGTATTATCATATGTGAAACGAATCGCCAGTTCAGGGTCAATGCATGCTACAGGATGCTCGAGTCTGCTGTGCAGGGATGAATCAGAGGGAGGATAAGGGGAGGAGGGAAGTGGGAAGGGGGTTCAGGAAGGGGAACTCATGTACACCCGGGGTGGATTATGTCAAGGTATGTCAAAACCAACCAATATAACATTGTAAATAATCCAGTTCAGGTCAGTACGGTTCAGTCGCTCAGTCATGTTCGACTCTTTCAGACCCCATGAATCACAGCATGCCAGGCCTCCCTGTCCATCACCAACTCCCAGAGTTCACTCAAACTCATGTCCATCCAGTCGGTGTTGCCATCCAGCCATCTCATTCTCTGTCGTCCCCTTCTCCTGCCACCCCCAGTCCCTCCCAGTGTGAGACTCTTTTCCAGTGAGTCAACTCGTCGCATGAGGTGGCCGAAGTATTGCAGTTTCAGCTTTAATATCAGTCCTTCAATGAACACCGAGGACTGATCTCCTTTAGAATGGACTGGTTGGATCTCCTTGCAGTCCAAGGGACTCTCAAGAGTCTTCTCCAGCACCACAGTTCAAAAGCATCAATTCTTCGGCGATCAGCTTTCTTCACAGTCCAAATTTCACATCCATACATGACAACGGGAAAAACCATAGCCTTGACTAGACAAACCTTGGTTGGCAAAGTAATGTCTCTGCTTTTTAATAAGCTATCTAGGTTGGTCATAACTTTCCTTCCAAGGAGTAAGCGTCTTCTAAATTGCTGGCTGCAATCAGCATCTGCAGTGATTTTTGAGCCCTAAATAATAAAGTCTGACACTGTTTCCACTGTTTCCCCTTCTATTTCCCATTAAGTGATGGGGCCAGATGCCATGATCTTCGTTTTCTGAATGTTGAGCTTCAAGCCAAAGTTTTCACTCTCTTCTTTCACTTTCATCAAGAGGCTTTTGAGTTCTTCTTCACTTTCTGCCATAAGGGTGGTGTCATCTGCATATCTGAGATTATTGATATTTCCCCCGGCAATCTTGATTCCAGCTCGTGCTTCTTCCAGCCCAGTGTTCCTCATGATGTACTCTGGATAGAACTTAAATAAGCAGGGTGACAATATACAACCTTGCTGTACTCCTTTTCCTTTTTTGGAACCAGTCTGTTGTTCGATGACCAGCTCTAACTGTTGCTTCCTGACCTGCATTCAGGTTTCTCAAGAGGCAGGTCAGGTGGTCTGGTATTCCCAATTTTTTGGAATGTTCCACAGTCTACTGTGATCCACACAGTCAAAGGCTTTGGCATAGTCAATGAAGAAGAAATAGATGTTTTTATGGAACTCTCTTCCTTTCTCCATGATCCAGCCGATGTTTGCAATTTAATCTCTTGTTCTTCTGCCTTTTCGAAAACCTGCTTGAACATCTGTGAGTTCGTGGTTCACATATTGCTGAAGCCTGGCTTGGAGAATTTTGAGCGTGACTTTAGCAGAGTGTGAGTAAAATAATTAGCCTCCAATGAAAATAACAAAAATAAAAGAAAATGTGAGTTGAAAGTCATTATCTGAGCCTATTCAAAATGGACCATGATTGTTCAAGTTACCAACTTGTATCGTAGGTCAAATATTTATTCAAGGAAGATGTTCTAATAGAGACATGACGGACATAGATCTGCAGATCTTAGCTCAAGATTATTAGTGAAGTTGGAAATACAACTCCTATCACAGTCACACGTTCAATGGTGTGTACTAGAATATATGTTGCTCCCATTGATTAGGGCTTTCTAGGCCTTCTACCCTAGGACCAGGTAGTGAAAGGCAGAACTTCGGGATAGGCAAAAGTCTGTGTATTGCAGAGGCACAGTTCCCTTGATGGAGCCATTCACTGAGGACTTTACCACGCTTCGAAAAAGTAGTCAACCTGTCCGATGCTCACCTCCATGATCTAATGGTTGTGGCAAACTGTAGGAGTAACAGTCTACGACACCCAGCCCTCTTCTGGATAGTTTGAGAAGACAGAGTCCCAACTGCCCTTTGGGCACCTGACTCCCTCATTAAAATAACTGGCCAATGTATGAGAACCTTGGAAAGAGAAGGACAGAGAGAAGAGACAGCTTCCCCTTCAGCTGGGACTGGGCACTGATGGGAGACCCAAGATCAGACATTGAGATCTAGCCTGATCCCAGACAAGATAACCAGCCTTCAGAAAGAAACCCTCCTCTTAACCAGGATGTTGGATGATGAAAGTCATTTTAGCATACTTCTTTTCAGGATACGGATTGATATTTGCTTCAGTACAGGTTTACAGAAACAGTATTACCTGACCGTGACTTTACCTCAATAACAGAGGTTCTGACAACAAGATAGATTCAACACCTAATCACAACCCTCGCTTACGTTTCCTCTAAGTGTGCTGTGTTGAAAGCTTTGAGGAGTTTGGTGTAATTAAAGGCATAAGCCACACATCTTGCTTTGTTCTGCAATGAAAACCTCTAGTATTAAATGGCAATCTTTGGAAATAACGTAGCCTAATAATATTGCATATTTTTAGCAGTAACATCTTATGTCTCAGTTATGTGGATCAGAGAATGCCTCATTTCAAAACCACATTCTCTCAGGTGTACAAGAGAAGATTACCCTTTTCCAGTATAAAGCAAATTAGCTGGTGCACTGGGATGAACCAGAGGGATGGGATGGGGAGCGGGGTGGGTGGGCGGTCTAGATGGGGACGGGGGTGGATTCATATCAATGTATGGCAAAACAAATACAATATTGTAAAGTAATTAGCCTCCAATTAAAATAAATACATTTAAAATAATGATAAAATCAGATTAGCAAACACTTATGGCTATCCCGATTATCAAGTTAAATAAGGACGAAATTACTGTGACAAATGTCATCAGGTCTGCTTGAAGAATACTTATAACTTTGGAAATATTGTAATGAACTGATTTGCTAGTATACATATATAATATTTATGGATTTTGACTTTACACAAATTTTGTCGTTTGTATAGGTGCATCACAGTTTGGTTTAATACTGATAAAAAATAAATATTCTTCTTTCCCTAATGTCTTTATGTAGACGACATCGAAGTTGGCAAGAAACTCTGAATCTTGTTTACAGTTGTATGAGTCCCAAACAACCCATTTTTCTTAACAATCTTCATTCTGAATTGGGTAGATCTGATTAGTGGGGTGAACACTCAGAGACAGATTAGTATACAACAGTCACAAGTCAAAAGACGAAAATCAATATTGCAGAATAATTTTGTTCTCTCAAAATGTATATTTAGAAGCCGATGGCATCACCGACTCGATGGCCATGAGTTTGAGTGAACTCCGGGAGTTGGTGATGGACAGGGAGGCCTGGCATGCTGTGATTCATGGGGTCACAGAGAGTCGGACATGACTGAGCTACTGAACTGAACTTACTGTACTTTGTACAGAGTCAAAATTGTGAGCAATGTATAATTTCTTTCTGAAGCTTTTTGCGAATAGGGTTTTTAGGTAGATATTTTGATACATAGAACTGGGTTTTTATAAGGAAAGGAGAGCAGACACAGAAAAGACAGAGACATTTATATGGGAAGACAAAGCCGTGTGATGATGTGCCACCATCCAAAAGTGGCCTCAGAAGAAAGCAAATCTGGTAACCCTTTGATTACTGGCTAGGTCCCTGGAAGTATGAGAAAACATTTAATGAAGCTACCTGCTTTGTGGCATGCCTTTACAGCAAACCTTGAAAAGACTTACACCACTGCCTCTTGAAAATAAGCTTTCAAGTTCAAACGAAGACTACAGTTCGTACCCAGGTTCTCACGGAAAGGAAAATGTTAAAGAACTCTGACCCATTAACTGATAATGCTTCAGAATTTTAATGGAAAAAATCCCATTCTCCATTGCAAAGAGAAGTATAAAGTACTTAGGAATAAACTTACGCAAAGAAACAAAAAACCTGAATCTATATATCGAAACCGAAAACACTGCAGAAATAAACATAATAGAAACAGACAGAGAAATATATCAGGTTGTTAGATCAGAAGAATAAATATGTGAAAATGAGTACACCAGCCAAAACACCATAGTTTCACCGCTATCTCCCAGTGTTGTTGCTGTTGTTGTTGTTTTTTCCACAGAACAAGAACAAACAATTTCAACCTCTGATAGCCAAAGCAATCTTGAAAAAGAAGAATGGAAATAGTGGGATCAACCTGTCTGACTTCAGGTTATACTACAGTCATCAAGAAAGAAAGGTACCGTCACAAGACCAAAGTATAGATCAATGGAACAATATAGAAAGCCCAGAGACATATCCACACACATATGGACACTTTATCTTTGACAAGGAGGCAAAAATGTATAATGAAGGAGAGACAACAACATTAAAAAGTGCTGATGGGGAAAATGTGCAACAACTGTAAAACAATGGCGCTAAAACACATCCTACCACCCTATACAACAATACACTCAAAATGGATTAAAGAAATAAACATAAGTCTAGAAACTATATAACTCTCAGAGGAAAACATAGGCAGAACAGACTCTAACACGAATCACAGAATGATTCTCTGTGACCCACCTGAGTGATGGAAATAAAAACTAAACAATGTGGGACCTCATTAAACATAAAAGTTTTACACAATGAAGGAAACAATACTCAAGGTGAAAAGGCAGCCTTCCAAATGGGAGAAAATAATAGTAAACAAAGTAACTGACAACAAATTAATCTCCGAAATATACAAGCAGCTCATGCATTTCAATACCAGAAAAATAAGCAATCCAATCAAATCGTGGGACAAAGAACTAAAGAGATTTCTCAGAAGGAGACATAAAGATGTCTAACAAACACACGAGAATCTGCTCAACATCACTCATTATCAGAGAAACTCAAATCAATAGTACAGTGAGGTACCATTTCACACTGGTCAAAAAGCTACCATCAAAAACTGCCATCAAAAACTCTACAAGCCAACAATGTTGGAAAGGGGGCGGAGAAAGGGAACCTTCTGACATTGTTGGTGGGAAGGCACACTAGTATGGGCACTATGGAGGAGAGTGTGGAGATTCCTTAAAAAGAAAAAGAAAATAGAATTACCATATGACCCAGCGACCCCACTTCTGGGTATACACACCAAAATAACTAGAATTCAGTGAAAGATATGTACTCCAATGTTCATTGCTTGAAACAACCTTGATGTCTGGCTCGAAGATGAATGGTTAAGGATAATGCTATCCATATACACAGTGGAATATTCAGCTATTAAAAAAGGGACACGTTTGAGTCATTGCTATGAGGTGGATTAAACTGGAGCCTATTATACAGAGGGAAACAAGCCAGAAAGAGAAACACCAACACAATATATGAAACTTTATACATGAAATTTAGAACGAGGTAACAACGATGCTATAAGCGAGACAATGAAAGTGACACATATATAAAGAAAATAATTTGGGACTAGGTGGGAGAAAGTGAGGGTGGGATGCTAGGAAAGAATATCATTGAAACACAAAACACTGAAACATGTATGTTATCATATGGAGAACAGATAACCAGTTGAAGCTCATTACATGAAGCAAGGCATGCAAAACTAGTGCTGTGGGACAACCCAGAAGGAGGAGTCCATGAGATGGTTGACTGATACAGTAGTGTGGAGGAAGCTCTGATGAGAATTCAGTAATCGCGAAAGTAGTTCTCTTGTATTACAGTAATATATATATATATATATATATATATATATATATATATATATATATATATATATATATATCTTTTTCTCTCAGCTAGCTCTCATTGAATCTATCCACTCATTGATACCCAGCCTAGCGGGGATGAACCAGCTTGATCTCAAATCTAAACCGGACTTTCTAACTTCTGCCTTAGGCTCATGAGATGAATGCTTATGACTTCATTGCCATCCACTTTTCTTTACTGTAGCAATGAGTAGTCTAACCCACTGTGACTGAGACCTTCAAATATGTCACTGTGGAGCCCAATCCTTTCTTCTTCCTAACATCATCTCCATGCTCCCCTGAGCATCAGGTACCTCCATAAGTACTTCTTATCTGTTGCTCATGAAGGCAATTGAACAACCCTCATGACCTCTTATCAATCTCATTAAAGTGTTAAATAGACAAATATGCTCAAAAGGTCTGGAAAACTTCACTAATACTGAGAACTCCTTCAGAAGAGGGAGTCTCAGCCTTCCTGATAAATTCTTGGTAAAGGTCATGTAACTCGTGGGAAAGAATATGAGGAATGTGCTCACTCTTGCCATGGAAAGAAGTAGGTAATACGATGGAACTAATAAGCCCTTTCATATGTGACATAAAAAATGATGAGACAGCATAGGAAAGACAGGACTCAAGGCCACACATATGTGGGGGAAAGTTTTTGGGGTTCTTTTTTTCTATAACAGACCTGTACAATGCATAAAGCAGCCTGCTCCTGGAAAGGAAGAGATATATATGGGTATCAAGATTATCATTTCCTCTCAGTGCCAGATCTTTCCGTTGTGCTCCTTACTGGTCTAGACAAGGGAAATTTTAAATTAGAGTTTATCATTCCCAAATAGGAAAAGAAACGTCCCAGTGGACCAATTTCTATCAAGTCAAAACAGTGTCTTTATTTCATATCCTAGGAAAGAAGTTTCAAATCTTGGATGGAGAAAAAGAAGCATAAGACCCTCCACATAGGATACATTTTCGTTTATTTCTTCTTCTTCTTTTTTCTTCTTTTTGAAGGTAAAGAAACAGCCAGTGGACTTTAATAAAGTCACAGAGATAATTTAGAAAAATGTTAAGCCCTTCAGTGTGAGTGACACAATATCCTAGGAGACAATAAATGGAACATAATTGCATCTGACACTAAGTTACATGTATGTTTGTATGTTCAGTCTTGTCTAACTCTGCAACGAAATGGAATGCAGAACACCAGGGTCCTCTGCTCATGGGATTTACCAGGCAAGAGTGTTGCTTTCTGTGGCCATTTCCTACTCCACCGTTAGATGTGTAGAATGAATAAAAACATTATCCATGATTTTCTTGCATCTCTTTCAATACAAAACAAATTATACAGGCTCTTTGCTCCAGGAATCTTTCTGAAATTCCAGATTCCATTGTGAATGAAAAATGGTTAAAATATTGTGGACTCTCATGATCACAGCAAGGCAGATACAAATTAAAGGAAAAGGTATACCTCGAAACCTGGCCTACCTTATGATTCAGTGAAGCTCATTTTTTGTTAAACAAATAACAAAAGTTCCCTTCTTTATGTCCTTTTAACAGCTAAAGATGGAGAAATAGGTAGATAGACAGAGTAGAGCTCAGAGTAGTGGGACAGAAATCTCTGTATATGACCCAGTCAGTTTTCAAGGGTTTCACCTTTGTTTGCTTGCCTGTTTGCTTGCTTGTTTTTAAAGAACTCATTTCCCGGAACTTCATAGCAATGTTAATGATGCTGAAGATCTTGTGTCACCTTGGTATTGGTGGGAACCATGACCACGAGCAAGTGGCACTGATTTCCCTTAGGGCTCCAGGTATAAATCAGTACGTCCAGTGTTTTTGTTCTCCGTAAGAGGAGCCACAAATCAAATATCCAAAATCTGTGGGATCACGAAAATAACAAAAGAGCTCCAGGAACAAACAAACAAATAAACATATTCTTCTACTTCATTGTTTATAACAAAGGTTTTGACTGTGTGGATCACAACAAACGGTGGAAAATTCTTAAATTGATAGGAACACCAGGTCACCTGACCTGCCTCCTAAAATATCTGTATGCAGATGAAGAAACACCAGTTAGAACCGGATGGAAAACAACAGACTGCTTCCAATTACGGTAAGGATTATGACACGGTTGAATTTTGTCACTCTGCTTATTTAAATTATATGTAATGTTCACTTCAGTCGCTCAGTCATATCCGACTCTTTGCGACCCATTAACCACAGCACGCCAGGCCTCCTTGTCCATTACCAACTCCTTTGGTTTATGCAAACTCCTTTCCATTGAGCTGGTGATGCTATCCAATCATCTCATCCTCTGTCATCCCTTTCTCTTCGTGCCCTCAATATTTCGTAGCATCAGGAAATTTCCCAGTGAGTAACTTAATGGCCAAAGTATTGCAATTTCGTCTTCAAGATCAATGACTCCAATGAACACCCAGGACTGATCTCCATTAGGATGGACTGGTTGGATCTCTCTGCACTCCAACGGACTCTCAAGAGTCTTGGCCTAGACAACAGTTCAAAAGCATCAATTCTTCAACGCTCAGACTTCTTTATAGTCCAACTCTCACATCCATACATGGCCACTGGGGAAACCATAGTCTTTACTAGATGGACCTTTGTTGGCAAAGTAATGCCTCTGCTTTATAATATGCTGACTGGGCTGGTCATAACTTTCCTTCCAAAGAGTAAGCGTCTTTTAATTTTATGGCTGCAATCACCATCTGCAGCAATCTTAACGCTTAAGAAATAGTCAGTGACGGTTACCATTGTTTCCCCACCTATTTGCCATGAAGCGATGGGACCGGATACCGTGATCTTAGTTTTCTGAATGTTGAGTTTCAAGCGAACTTTTTCACTATGCTCTTTCACTGTCATCAAGTGGTTCTTTAGTTATTTTTCACTTTCTGCCAAAAGGGAGGTGTCATTGGCATATCTGACGTTATTGATATTTCTCCCAGTAACCTTGATACCAGCTTGTGTTTCCTTCAGTCCAGCACTTCTCATGATGTACTCTGCATATAAGTTAAATAAACAGGGTGATAATATACAGCCTTGACGTACTCCTTTTCCTATTCGGAATCAGTCTGTTGTTCCATGTCCAGTTCTAACTGTTGCTTCATGACCTGCACATAGGTTTCTCAAGAGGCAGTTCAGGTGGTCAGGTATTCCAATCTCTTTCAAATTTTCCACAATTTATAGTGATCCACACACTCAAAGGCTTTGCCATAGCCAGGAAAGAAGATATAGATGCTCTTCTGGAGCTCTCTTCCTTTTTCAATGATCCATCGGATGCTGGCAATTTGATCTCCGGTTCCTCTGCCATTTTTAAAACCAGCTTGAACATCTGGAAGTTCACAGTTCACGCATTGCTAAAGCTTGGCTTGGAGAATATAGAGCTTTATTTTACTAGCATGTAAGATGAGATTTGGTGATGGGCAGGGAGGCCTGGCTTGCTGTGATTCATGGGGTCGCAGAGAGTCGGACATGACTGAGCGACTGAACTGAACTGAATTGAAGATGAGTGCAATTGTGTGGTGGTTTGCATATTCTATGGCATTGCCTTTCTTTGGGATTGAAATGAATATTGCCCTTTTCCAGTCCTGTGGCCACTGCTGAATTTTCCAAATTAGCTGGCATATTGAGTGAAGTATTTTTAAAGCATCATCTTTCAGGATTTGAAATAGCTCAACTGAAATTCCAACAGCTACACTAGCTTAGTTCGTAGTGATGCTTCCTAAGGCCAACTTGACTTCACATTCTAAGATGTCTGGCTCTAGGAGAGTGATCACACCATCGTGATTATCTGGGTGGTAAAGATATTTTTTGTACAGTTCTTCTGTGTATTACCACCTCTACTCAATAGTTTCTGCTTCGGCTAGATCCCTACCGTTTCTGTGCTTTATTGAGAACATCGTTACATGAGATGTTCTCTTAGGATCACCAATGTTCTTGAGGAGATCTCTAGTCTTTCCCATTCTATTGGTTCCATTCTTTTTTCGCACTGATCCCTGAGGTAGGCTTTCTTTTCTCTCCTTGCCTTTCTTTAGAAATCTGCATTCAAATGGATATATCTTTCCTCTTCTCTTTCGCTTTCTGTTTTCCTTGTTTTCAAAGCTATTTGTAAAGACTCCTCAGACATCATTTCAGTTTTTACATTTCTTTACCTGGGGATGGTCATGATCCCTGTCTCCTGTACAATGGCATGTACATCCATCCATAGCTCATCAGGCACTCTGTCAATCGAATCTAGTCCCTTACATGTATTTTGCACTTCCAGTGTATAGTCATAAGGGATGTGATTTAGTTCATACTTGAATGGTCTAGTGGTGTCCTCCAATTTCTTTAACTTTTGTCAGAATTTGGCAATAAGGAGTTTACGATCTGAGCCACAGTCAGCCTCCTGTTTTGGTTTTGCTGACTGTATAGAGCTTCTCTATGTTGGCTACAAAGAGTATAATCAATCTGATTTCAGTGTCGACCATCTGGCGATGTCCATGTGTAGAGTCTTCACTTGTGTTGCTGGAGGAGGGTGTTTGCTTGATCAATGCGTTCTCTTGGCAGAACTCTCCTAGCCTTTTACCCTGCTACATTCTGTACTCCACGGCCAATTTGCCTCGTACTCTAGGTGTTTCTTGACTTCCTACTTCTGTTTTCCATTCCCCTATAATGAAAAGGACATCTTTTTTGGGTGTTAGTTTTAGAAGGTCTTGCAGGTCTTCACAGAACTTTCAGTTTCAGCTTCTTCAGCATTACTGATCAGAGCATAGATTTGGATTACCATAATATTGAATGGTTTGCCTTGGAAAAGAACAGAGATCATTCTGTCGTTTTTGAAATTGCTCTCAAGTACTGCATTTTGGACTCTTTTGTTGACTATGGTGTTTACTCAATTTCTTCAAAGGGATTCTTGCCCAAGGTTACAGATATAATGGTCGTGTGAGTTAAATTCTCCCATTCCAATCGATCTTAGTGCACTCATTCCTAGAATGTCAATATTTACTCTGGCCATCTCCTGTTTGGCCACTGCCAATTTGCCTTGATTCATGGACCTAACATTCCAGGTTCCTATGCAATATTGTCCTTTACAGCATAAAACCCTGATTCCATCACCAGTCCCATTCACAACTGGTTCTTGATTTTGCTTTGGCTCAATTGCTTCATTATTTCTGGAGTTATTTCTCCACGGATCTCTAGGAGCATATTGGGAACTTACCGATGGTTCATCTTTCAATGTCCTATCTTTTTGTTTTCATGGTTTTCACGGGGTTCTCAAGGCTAGAATACTAAGTGGTTTGCCATTCCCTTCTCCAGTGGACCACATTCTTTCCACCTTGGTGAAGGGCTGTCATCAAAGTAAAAGACAATTTCTCCTTGGAGAAAACTCTATTTCAAACCTAGACATTTTATTTAGAAGAGACATTCATCTTGGTAACAAAGGCCTCCACTTCACAAGTCCCTGTTGTTTAACCAGTAGTCATGTGCAGCTGTGAGAGCGGGAATATCAACAAGACTGAGAGAAGGAGATTCTATGGCTTTCAACTGTGCTGCTGCCAAAGACGCTTCAGTTCAGTTCAGTCGCTCAGTCATGTTCAACTCGTTGTGACCCCATCAACCGCATCACGCCAGGCCTCCCTCTCCCAAAACAACTCCCAGAGACCACCCCAACACATTTCCATTGATTAGCATTGCCATCCAAGCATCTCATCCTCTACCGTCCCCCTCTCCTCCTGCCCTCAATCTTACCCAGCATCAGGGTCTTTTCCAATGAGTCAGCTCTTCGCCTCAGGTGTCCAAACTATTGGAGTCTCAGCTTCACCATGACACATTCCAATGGCTACCCAGGGCTCATCTCCTTTAGGATGGACTGGTTAGATCTCACAGTGCAAGATGCTCACAAGAGTCTTCTACAGCACCACAGTTAAAAGCATCAATTTTTCGGTGCTCAGCTTTTCTTACAGTCCAACTCTCACATTCATACATGACCACTGAATGATCCATAGACTTGACTTGATGGATCTTTGTTGGCAAAGGAATATCCCTTCTTTTTAGTATGCTATCTAGGTTGGTTGTAACTTTCCTTTCAAGAAGAAAGTGTCTTTTAATTTCATGGCTGCAATCACAATCTGCAGTTATTTTGAATCCCCAGAAAGTAAAGACTTGTAGGGGTCACTTTGAATGCATTGAGATTAAGCCAATTCATCCTAAAGGAAGTCAACCCCTAAGAATTCATTCGAAGGACTAATGAATTTGAAACTTCAGTTTTGGCGAGATGATGCAAAGTGTCAATTCACTGGAAAAGTCTATGATGCTTTTCAAGATTGATGACAGGAGAAGAGTGGAGTAATAGAGGACGAGATGGTTGGACCGTATCAGAAATACAATGGGAATGCATTTGAACAAACTCTGTGAGATAGTGAAAGATAGAGAGGCCTGTTGTGCAACTGTCCATGGCGTCACAAGAGTTGAAGACAACTTGTTGACTGAACAACGACACTCTATGTCTCTAGAGTTACTTTTTCAAATCACTCTAAAATATACTTAATAAAAGTAGTAAAAAATAACAACTAATGTTGTATAATAGAAGATGGTGTAATGCATTTTAAAGATATATATATATATATATATATATATATGGGAACGGTGGGCTCTGAAAGAAACAAATCTTAGAATGGAATAAATTTTAAGTATTAGTGTGAGGGAGGAGACATGAAAATGGAGGAGGCAAAGGATGCGGAGACAACTTTCTCCCCCACAAATTCATCAAAACGACATTTGAACGCTGAGTAATTCCCACAAAACAACTCTGAATGCCGGTAGAGGACATCAGCCACCCAGAAAAGCAGCCCATTGTCTTGGAAAGAGGTAGGAAATAATATAAAAAATAAAAAGAGAGACAAAAAAGGGAGGGATGGAGGTCTATCCAGGGAAGGGATGCTTAAAAAAGAGAGAAGTTTCCAAACACCTGTAAACACTCACTGGTGAATCTGTGGCAAACTTTGGAACCTCAGAGGTCAACAGAACCAGGAGGAACAATAAATAAATAATTAAAACCTACAGACTACGTGTCTAGCAGTAACCCCAGGGGAGAAGCAGTGCAGCTACCCACACTCCCCACTAGCAAGCGGTGGCTGGGCAGGGAGGCGCAGGTTGCATCCCTTAGAGTAAGGACCAGGCCTGAATGCCCTTAAGGCAATCTGAGGGAGCTAAATTAAAAGCAGACTGTGTGATAGCTAACCCGCGAAAAGGCAAAAAGCCCCAAGCTAAGACACCGCCAGACCCACTCACAGAACAAAGGACTGAACAGAGCTAGCCAGCTGTGGTCAGCCCATCCACCATCCCCCGCCGAGACAGATAGGGGAGGGCAGCCAGAGCTGGAAGTGGGCAATCGCGGCTCCAGAGAGGTATCCGATACCAAGCTGAAACCAAGACTTCTTGGGTTCTGGCCGGTCGATATCCACCTGAGAAGGTGCGCTGGTTGTACACCCAGAAAACCGAGCAGCAAGGATGGGGGAGGCAATAAGTCGTAGCGACTGTGCTGGCCAAACACCTGGTTACCTGAGCTGCTTGGACCGGGGAAGGGCACACAATGCAGGCCCAACCAAGTCTGCACCTTTGTGTAGTACCCGAGAACCAGAACCTGAGTGGCTTAGACCAGGGATGTACATCCAACCCAGCGCCAGCCTCGGACGGTTCCTGGCAGAGCAACCCAAAGCCTGTACAGTGTAGACTGGGACAACACACACGCTGTGAGCGGGGGAAATCCCAGTGTGGCCGAGAGACTGCAAGCACTCTCCACAGATGCTACTGATATTTGTCTGCAGGTTACCTCCCTCCCCACAGCACGACTGTACAGGTGAGCCTAAAAAAGGGTCTACCACCGCTCCTTGTGTCAGGACGTGAATTAGACATTGAAAAGACCAGCAAACAGAAGAAGCTTAAACAGAAGGAACTGCCTTGGAAGAGACAGATGGAGAAGTCTTGAGCCTATTGCAAGAATAAGACTGAAATCAAGAGGCAGAGGCTTAAGTCCAAATCCTGAGAACACCGGAGAACTACTGTTCCAAGGAACATTAATTGAAAGGAGCTCATCAAATGCCTCCATACCTACACTGAAACCAGGCAACACCCAAGGGTCCACAAGTTCCAGAGAAAGACATACCACACAAATTCTACAGCAACACAGGAAAATAGACCTGAGCTTCAATATACAGGCTGCCGAAAGCCACTCCAAACCAAATGACATCTCATAATTCACTACTGGACACTTCATTGCACTCCAGAGAGAAGAAATCCAGATCCACCCACCAGAACACCGACACAAGCTTCCCTAACCAGGGAACCTTGACAAGCCAGCGTCGAAGGACACACAGAGCAATGAAACTACACAATAAAGGAAACTCCACAAACTGCCAGAAGACGGAAAGGACACCACAAACAGAGCAATATAAGCAAGACAAAGAGGCAGAGAAAAATCCAGCAAGTAAAGGAACAGGACTAATGCCTTCCCCAAAAAATGAGTAAGATATAGGGAATCCACCCGATAAAGAATTTCGAATATTGATAGTGAAAATGACTCAAAATCTTGAAAACTAACTGGAGTTACAGATAAGTAACCTGGAGACAAGGATCAAGAAGATGCAAGAACGGTTTAATAAGGATCTAGAAGAAATAAAAAAGAGCCAGTATACAATGAATAATGCAATAGATGAGATCAAATACACTCTGGAGGGAACCAACAGTAGAATAACAGAGGCAGAAAACAGTTGATAATTGAGATAGAAGATAGAATTGTAGAAATAAATGACTCAGAAAGGAAAAAAGAAAAACTAATTAAAAGAAATGAGGACCATCTCTGAAACCTCTGAGACAGTGTTAAATGCCCCAAGATTGGAATCTTAGAAGTCCCAGAAGAAATGACAAAAAGAAAGACCATGAGAGAATACTTGAGGAGTTAATAGTTGAAAACTTCCCTAAATTGGGACAGGAAATAATGACCCAAGTCCAAGAAACACAGAGAGTGCCCAACAGGATAAACCCAGGGGAAATACTCCAACACAAAAAATAATCAAACTATCAAAGGTCAAACACAAAGAACAAATATTAAAAGCAGCAGGGGAAAACCAACAAATAACACACAAGGGGATTCCCATAAGGATAACAGCTCATCTTTCAACAGAAACTCTTCAGGCCAGGAGGCCATGGCAAGACATACTTAAAGGGATGAAAGAAAATATCCTACAGCCAAGATTACTATACCCATCAAGGATCTCATTCAAGTATGAAGGAGAAATCAAAAGCTTTAAAGACAAGGAAGAGCAGAGAGAATTCAGCATCACCAATCCAGCTCTCCAACAAATGCTAAAGGATCTTCTTTAGAAAGGAAACACAGAAAGGGTGTATAAACTCGAACACAAAACAATAAAGTAAATGGCAACGGGATCACACTTACCAATAATTATCTTAAATGTAAATGGGTTGAATGTCCCAACCAAAAGAAAAAGACTGGCTGAATGGATACAAGAACAAGACCCATATATATGTTGTCTGCAAGAGACCCACCTCAAAACAAAGGACACATACAGACTGAAAATGAAGGGCTGGCAAAAGATATTCCACGCAAATAGAGACCAAAAGGAAGCAGGAGGAGCAATACTCGTATCAGATAACATAAACTTTAAAACAAAGGCTGTGAAAAGAGACAGAAAAGGACATTACATAATGATCAAAGGATCAATCCAAGAAGAAGATATAACAATTATAAATATATGCACCCAATATCGGAGCACCGCAATATGTAAGACAATTTCTAACAAGCATGAAAGGTGAAATTAACAACAATGCAATAATACTGGAAGACGTTAATACCCCACTCAAACCTATGGATAGATCAACTAAATAGAAAATTAACAAGGAAACACAAACTTTAAATGATACAATAGACCAGTTAGACCTAATAGATATCTATAGTACATTTCATGCCGAAACAATGAGTATCACCTTTTTCTAAAGCGCACACGAAACCTTTTCCAGGACAGATCACATCCTGGGTCATAAATCTAGGCTTGGTAAGTTCAAAAAAGCTGAAATCATTCCAAGCAACTTTTCTGACCACAATGCAGTAAGATTTGATCTCAATTATAGAAGAAAAAATATTAAAAATTCCAACATATGGAGGCTGAACACCACACTGCTGAAAAACCAACAAATCATAGGAAAAATCAAAACGTGTATAGAAGCGAATGAAAATGAAAACAAAACAACCCAAAACTTATGGAACAGTGTAAAAACAGTGCTAGGGGGAGGTTCACAGCAATACTGGCATACCTCAAGAAACAAGAAAAAACTCAACTAAATAGCCTAACTCTACATCTAAAGAAACTAGAAAAGGAAGAAATGAAGAACCCCAGGGTTAGCAGAAGGAAAAATTCTTAAAATTAGGGCAGAAATAAATGCAAAAGAAACAAAAGAGACCATAGCAAAAATCAACAAAGAAAAAAGCTGGCTCTTTGAGAGGGTAAATAAAATTGACAAACCACTAGCCAGACTCATCAAGAAACAAAGGGAGAACAGCCAAATCAATAAAACTAGAAATGAAAAGTGAGAGATCACAACTGACAACACAGAAATACAAAGGATCAGAAGAGACTACTATCAGCAATTATATGGCCATAAAATGGACAACTTGGAAGAAATGGACAAATTCTTAGAAAAGTACAACTTTCCAAAACTGAACCAGGATGACATAGAAAATCTTAACAGACCCATCAGAAGCACGGAAATAGAAGCTGTAATCAGAAATTTTCCAGCATACAGAAGCCCAGGGCCAGACGGCGTCAGAGCTGAACTCTACAACAAATTTACAGAAGAGGTAACAACTATTCTACTCAAACTCTTTCAGAACATTGCTGAGGAAGGTAAACTTCCAGAGTCATACCATGAGCCCAATATCACCCTAATCACAAAACCTGGCAAAGATCCCACAAAAACAGAAAACTACAGCCCAATATCACTGATGAATATTGATGCAAAATTCCTTAACAAAATTCTAACAATCAGAATTCAACAACACTTTAAGAAGATCATACATCATGACCAAGCGGGCTTTATCCCAGGAATGCAAGGATTCTTCAATAGCCGCAAATCAATCAATGTAATACAGCACATTAACACATTGGAGAAAAGCAAACCAACATAAGATTATCTCAATACATGCAGAGAAAGCCTTCGACAGAATTCAACATCCCTTTATGATAAAAAATCTCTAGAAGGTGGGAATAGAAGGAGCATATCTCAACATAATAAAAGCTATATATGACAAACGCACAGCAACCATTATCCTCAATGGTGAAAGATTGAAAGCATTTCCCCTAAAGTCAGGAACAAGACAAGGGTGCCCACTCTCACTACTACTGTTCAACTTAGCTCTGGAAGCTTTGGCTACAGTAATCAGAGCAGAAAAAGACATAAAAGGAATCCAAACTGGAAAAGAAGAGGTAAATCTCTCACTGTTTGCCGATGACATGATCCTCTACAGAGAAAACCCTACAGACTCTACCAGAAAACTACTAGGGCTAAACAAAGAATACAGTAAAATTGTAGGATATACAATCAACACATAGAAATCCCTTGCATTCCTATACACTAATAATGAGATAATAGAAAGAGAAGTTAAAGAAACTATCCATACGCTGTTGCATCGAAAAGAATACAATACTTAGGGATATATCTACCTAAAGAAACAGAAGGCATATATATAGAAAACTGTAAGACACTGGTGAAAGAAATCAAATAGGACACTAATAGATGGAGAAATATACTGTGATCGCGGATTAGAAGAAGAAATATTGTGAAAATGTGTATACTAACTAAAGTAATTTACACCTTCAATGCAATCCCCATCAAGCTATCAAAGGGATTTTTCACAGAGCTAGAACAAATAATCTCACAGTTTGTATGGAAATATAAAAAAATCCTCGAAGAGCCAAAGCAATCTTGAAATAGCATGGAACTGAGGGAATCAACCTGCTGGACTGCAGGCTCTACTACAAAGCCACAGTCATCAAGAGAGTATGGTACTGGCATAAAGGCAGAAATGTAGATCAATGGAAAAAAATAGAAAGCCCAGAAATAAATCCACGCACCTATGGACACCTTATCTTTGACAAAGGAAGCAGGAATATAAAATGGAGAAAAGACAGTCTCTTTAACAAGTGGTGCTGGGAAAACTGCTAAAAGAATGAGTCTAGAACACTCCCTATCACCATACATGAAAATAAACTCAAAATGGATTAAAGATCTAAATGTAAGACCAGAAACTATAAAACTCCTAGAGGAGAACATAGGCAAAACCCTCTCCGACATAATTCACAACAGGACCCTCCATGACCCACCTCCCAGAATATTGTAAGTAAAAGCAAAATAAACAAATGGGACCTAATGAAAATTAAAAGCTTCTGCACAGCACAGGAAACTATTAACAAGATGAAAAGACAGCCTTCAGAAAGGCACAAAATAATAGCCACTGAAACAACTGACAAAGAATTAATCTCCAAAAGATAGAAGCAGCTCCTGCAGCTAAATTTCAGAAAAATAAACGACCCAATAAAAAAATGGGCCAAAGAACTAAATAGACATTTATCCAAAGAAGACATACAGATGTCTAACAATCACATGAAGAAATGCTCAACATCCCTCATAATCAGAGAAACGCAAATCACAATCACAGTGAGGTACCATTTCCCTCCAGTCAAAATGGCTGCTATCCAAAAGTCTACAAGCAATTAATGCTGGAAAGGGTTTGGAGAAAAGGGAACCCTCTTACACTGTTGGTGGGAATGCAAACTAGTACAGCCACTATGGAGAACAGTATGTTGATTCCTTAAAAAACTGGAAAAAGAACTGCCATATGAGACAACAATCCCACTCCTGGGCATACACACCGGAAAACCAGAATGGAAAGAGACACATGTACTCCAATGTTCATTGCAGCACTGTTTATAATAGCCAGAACATGGAAGCAACCGAGATGTCCATCTGCAGATAAATGGATAAGAAATCTTTGGGACATATACACAATGGAGTATTACTTTGCCATTAAAAGGAATATATTTGAATCAGTTCTAATGAGGTGGATGAAACTGGAGCCTATTATACAGAATGAAGTAAGCCAGGAAAAAGAAAAAAAACACCAATACGGTATACTAATGCATATATGGAGATCTATCCTGGGTGTTCATTGTAAGGACTGATGTTAAAACTGAAACTGCAATACTTTGGCCAACACATGAGACGAGTTGACTCCCTGGAAATACTCTGATGCTGGGAAAGGTTGGGGGCTGGAGGAGAAGGGGACGACAGAGAATGAGATGGCTGGATGGCATCACCGACTCTGCGGACATGAGTTTGAGTGAACTCCGTTAGTTGGTGATGGACAGAGAGGCCTGGCGTGCTGTGATTCCTGGGGTCGCGGAGAGTCGGACACAACTGAGCAAATGAACTGAACTGAACTGAGCTGAATGCATACATGTGGAATTTTAAAAGTTGATAATGATAGCCCTTTATACGAGACAGCAAAAGAGACACAGGTGTATAGAACAGTCTTATGGACTCTGTGGGAGAGGGAAGATTTGTGAGAATGGCATTGAAACACATATATTATCACATGTGAAGCGAATCACAAGACGAAGTTCGAAGCATGATGCAGGATATTTTTGGCTGGTGCACGGAGATGACCCGAGGGAGTATAAGGAAAGAAAGGATGTGGAAGAGAGGTTCAAGAAGGGGAACACATGTACACCGGGGGCGGATTCATGTCAATATACTGCAAAACCAGTATAATATTGTAAAGTAATTCAGTTCAGCTCAGTTCAGTTGCTCAGTCGTGTCCGACTCTCCGCGACCCCATGAATCACAGCACGCCAGGCCTCCCTGTCCATCACCAACTCCCGGAGATCACTCAAACTCATGTCCACAGAGTCGGTGATGCCATCAAGCCATCTCATTCTCTGTCGTCCCCTTCTCCTCCCACCCCCAACCTTTCCTAGCATCAAAGTCTTTTCCAGTGAGTCAATTTGTCTCATGAGGTGGCCAAAGTATTGCAGATTCAGCTTTAGCATCAGTCCTTCCAACGAACACCCAGGATTGATCTCCTTCAGAATGGACTGGTTGGATCTCCTTGCAGTTCAAGAGACTTTCAACAGTCTTCTCCAACACCACAGTTCAAAAGCATCGATTCTTCGGCGATCAGCTTTCTTCACAGTCCAACTCTCTCATCCATACAGGACCACGGGAAAAACCATAGCCTTACTAGACGGACCTTTGTTTGCAAAGTGACGTCTCTGCTTTTTAATATACTATCAAGGTTGGTCATTACTTTCCTTCCAAGGAGTAAGTGTATTTTAATTTCATGTCTGAAATCAGCACATGAAGTGATTTTGGAGCCCCCCAAAATAAAGTCTGACACTGTTCCACTTATATCTTTTAAACTCCTTTGCTTTTCGCTTCTCTTCTTTTCACAGCTATTTGTAAGGCCTCCTCAGACAGTCATTTCCCTTTTTACCTTTCTTTTCCATGGGGATGGTCTTGGGCCCTGTCTCCTGTACAATGTCACGAACCTCCGTCCAGAGTTCATCAGGCACACTATCTATCAGATCTAGTCCCTTAAATCTATTTCTCACTACCACTGTATAATCATAAGGGATTTGATTTAGGTCGTATCTGAATGGTCTAGTGGTTTTCCCTACTTTCCTCAATTTAAGTCTGAATTTGGCAATAAGGAGTTCATGATCTGAGCCACAGTCAGTTCCTGGTCTTGTTTGTGCTAACTGTATACAGCTTCTCCATCTTTGGTTGCAAAGAATATAATCAGTCTGATTTCGGTGTTGACCATCTGGTGATGTCCATGTGTAGAGTCTTCTCTTGTGTTGTTGGAATAAGGTGTTTGCTATGACCAGTGCATTCTCTTGGCAAAACTCTATTAGCCTTTGCCCTGCTTCATTCCGTGCTCCAAGGCCAAAATGGCCAGGTGTTTCTTGACTTCTTACTTTGGCATTCCAGTCCCCTATAATGAAAAGGACATCTTTTTTGGGTGTTAGTTCTAAAAGGTCTTGAAGGTCTTCATAGAATCGCTCAACTTAGGCTTCTTCAGCGTTACTGGTTGGGGCATAGGCCTGGATTACTCTAATATTGAATGGTTTGCCTTGGAAACGAACAGAAATCATTCTGTCGTTTCTAAGATGGCATCCAAGTACTGCATTTTGGACTCTTTTGTTGACCATGATGGCTACTCCATTTCTTCTAAGGGATTCCTGCCCACAGTAGTAGATATAATGGTCATCCGAGTTAAATTCACCCATTCCAGTCCATTTTCATTCACTGATTCCTAGAATGTCTATGTTCACTCTTGCCATCTCCTGTTTGACCACTTCCAATTTGCCTTGATTCATGGACCTAGCATTCCAGGTTCCTGTGCAATATTGCACCGGACCTTGCTTCTATCACCACCTAATTAGTAATTAATAATAATAATTAAAAATAAATAAAATGATTAGTGTGAAGGTAAAATTTCATCCAAGCAATAAATAATTAAGGGACCCTAATGGCTATACTAATAGTAGACAAATAAGTCTTTTAATCAAAAAATGTTTGACACAAATGACATTCAATATTATTATACAACCATTTTTAAATTTAATTTGTTTTTATTTGGATGATAATTAAGGTATTGTATTGGTTTTTGACATTCATTGATATGAATAAGCCATGGGTTTAAATGTGTTCCCCATCCTGATCCCCCACTCAGGATTAGAAAACACAATTCTCAGCTTTTTGGCTGTGAAGTTTTCCCAGTCAGTAGCACAAATTCCAGGATTTTCAAATAAGTGATGCTTGTACAGCACCTCAACTTTCAAACTGCATTTATAATTTCCTACTTAACATAGTCCTGAATATCAGAGGCTTACTGTTAGGTACTAAAATATGAAGGGATTCATGTTTCTATAAATTGTTGACATCAACTGATAATCCTTCTTTACTTTTAGAAAAAAAATG
Source organism: Moschus berezovskii (assembly GCF_049115385.1). NCBI lineage: Eukaryota > Metazoa > Chordata > Mammalia > Artiodactyla > Moschidae > Moschus > Moschus berezovskii. The sequence goes on from NC_142489.1 coordinate 82,164,598, forward strand.
GAGGGAGGGAAAAAGTTGGCAGAGGAATAGGATGCTGAGAGCACTTTTTCCCAAGAATTCAGCAAAAGAACATTGGAACACTGAGTAAATTCCACAAAACAACTTCTGAAGGCTAGCAGAAGACATCAGGCACCCAGAAAAGCAGCCCATTGTCTTCCAAAGAGGTGGGAAAAAACATAAAAGATAAAAAGAGAGATAAAAGAGGTAGTGACAGAGCTCAGTCCCGGGAAGGGAGGCATAAAAAAGAGAGAAGTTTCTGAACACCAGGAAACACTCTCACTTGTGAGTCTGTGGCAAGCCGTGGAACCTCAGAGGGCAACATAACCAGGAGAAAAAAGAAAGAAACAATCAAAACCCACAGATTATTCTCTCAATGGTAACTCCCAGCGGAGAAGCAGCACATATGCCCGCATCTGCCATTAGCAAGTGGGGGCTTGGCAGGGAGGTGTAGGCTGCATTGATGACCCGGCCTCTGGTCCTCAGGGCCTCAGGGAAATCTGAAAGAGCTAACTGGAGATAGCAAAGCAGACTGTGGGATAGCTACCCCGCGAAAAGGTGAAAAGCCCTGAGCTAAGACTCCGCCAGACCCGCTCACAGAACAAAGGACTGAGCAGAAATAGCCAGCTGAGAAGGCCCGCCCCCACAGAGACAGGCAGGGGAGGGCAGCCAGAGCCAGAAGGGGCAATTGTGGCCCCAGAAAGGCATCGGATACCAAACTGCAGGCAGGCTTCATTGCTGGCCAGGACTTCTTGGGTTTCTGGCTGGTCTACATACGCCTGAGAAGGTGCACTGGTTGTATGCCCAGAACACCCAGCAGCAGGGACCACGGAGGTGATAAGTCACAGCGATCGCATTGGCCAAACACCTGGTCACCTGAGTTGCTCAGACCGGGGAAGGGCACAAAACGCAGGTTCAACCAAGTCTGTGCCTTTGTGGAGTACGCAAGTACCTGAACCTGAGTGGCTCAGACCAGAGATGTGCATCCAACCCAGCACTTCTGTGGGAGAGGGTGAGGGTGGGATGATTTTGGAGAATGGCACTGAAGCATGTATATGATCATATGTGAAACAAATCGCCAGTCCACGTTCGATGCGTGATGTAGGATACTCGGGGCTGGTGTACTGGGATGAACCAGAGGGATGGCATGGGAAGGGAGGTGGGAGGAGGTTCAAGATGGGGAACACATGTGCACCCGGGGCAGATTCCTGTCAATGTATGGCGAGACCAATACAATAATATAATTAGCCTCCAATTAAAATAAAGTTTAAACATATCAAAAACATAAAAGAAAAAAATGGCAGTCAAATGAAGTGAGGAATACTTATATCTAGAGTCTGAATTTATTCTGGCTCTTTTAGCTCTGAATTTGAAGTTTGTGCTCTATGGTTTGTCTATACATAAAAAGCAGTCCTTGGTGCAGATTCTACTTGACAAACGCACCGGTACATATTTTACTTGACATGTACACTGTGATGCATTTCTTGTCACTTGCCCAAGTTGGCCAAACACTGACTTTCATTTTTCAATTTAAGAAACAATTTGAAATTGGAGGACAATAACTTTACAATGTTTGTTACTTTCTGCTGTACCACAGTGTAAATCGGCTATCAGTATATATACAAAAGCCTCCCTTTTGAGCAGGCCTCCCATCTACTCTTGAACCTACTCTGCTACCCGACAATCCACTCGTCTAGGGCACCTCAGACCCCTGAGGAGGAGCTTCTCATCAGCTCACTACTTCATACTTGGTATTGTACATATGTCAGGGCATCTGGCTCAAACTGTCCCACTCTCTTCTTACACTTCTCTGTCTAAGTCGGTTCTCTACCTCTGCATTTCCTTTTCCACGCTTCCGAGAGATTCTTCAGAGACAGGTTTCTAGATTCCACATATATGCATTAATCTACAATGTTGGACTTTCTTTTTCTGAATTACTTGACTCTATATAATAGGCTCCAAATACATCCATATCTCTAGAAATAATCCAAGTGTTTCCTTTTTCTGGATGAGAAATGTTCGATCCTGTGGATGAACTATAACTTCTTTATCCATTCTTCAGTAGATGGACACCTAGATTGTTACGTAACTTGTTTAATGTAAATGGTATTGCAGTGGATACTGGGATACACATGCTTATTTTTTTCCAATGGTGGCTTCTTCTGTATATATGTCAAAGAGTGGGATTTTGGGCATGTGGTATTTTTATTAATAATTTTCAAAAGAACATTCATATTCTGCTCTCAGTGAGAGCTGGTGATAGACAAAAGAGTCTGACACGACTGAAGGACTGAACTGAACTGAACTGAAAAACAATGTAGAGTGTTCCCTTTCCTTCACATCATCTCCTTCATTCATTGTTTTCATGTTTATGTGTGTGTGTCTATATATATATATATAAAATAGTTGTTAATTCATATTATAAACATTTAAAAGTTTTATTTATATTATAAATATGTATATAATTTAAATTATATTTTATATATTTTATTTTATTTATATATTTTAATTATATTTGTACTGTATTTTTAATGTGTATATATTTATTATATATATATATATATATACACACACACATATTTCCTTCATTAGGTGGTTACACCAGGCCTTCAATGCTGCATATGGAGTCTAGTTCCGTGACCAGGGATCAAATATGGAACCCCTGATTTGGACTTATGGTGTCTTAGCCATTGGACCACCAAGGAAAATCGACCCTACTGTCGATTTTTATGATGATCACCACACAGAATAGTGTGAAATGATACCTCATTGTTGTTTGGATTTGTATGCCTTTACTATGTCGAGGTAATTTTTGCTGTGCTCAGTTTCTGGAAAGATTGTTTATCACACGTTTGTTGAAGTTTATCAAAGCCTTTTTTTTTTTTTTTAATTTTTGGCATCTATTGAGGTGATCATTAAAAATAGGTGGCAAAAATACACGGAAGAACTGTACAAAAAGATCTTTACGACCAAGTTAATCACGAAGGTGTGATCAATTACCTAGAGCCAGATTTCTTGGAATGTGTATTCAAGTTGGCCTTAGAAAGCATCACTATGAACAAAGCTAGTGGAGGTGATGGAATTCCAGTTGAGCTGTTTCAAATCCTGAAAGATGATGCTGTGAAAGTGCTGCACTCAATATGCCAGCAAATTTGGAAAACTCAACAGTGGCCACAGGACTGGAAAAGATCAGTTTTCATTCCAATCACAAAGAAAGGCAATACCAAGGAATGCTTGAACCACCGCACAATTGCGCTCATCTCATATGCTAGTAAAGTCATGCTCAAAATTCTCCAAGCCAGGCTTCAGCAATATGTGAACCGTGAACTTCCAGATGGTCAAGCTGGTTTTAGAAAAGGCAGAGGAACCAGAGATCAAATTGCCAACATCCGCTGGATCATGGAAAAAGTAAGAGAGTTGTAGAAAAACATCTATTTCTGCTTCATTGACTATGTCAAAGTCTGACTGTGTGGATCACAATAAATTGTGGAAAATTCTGAAAGAGATGGGAATACCAGACCACCTGACTTGCCTCTTGAGAAACCTATATGCAGGTAAGGCAGAAACCGTTAGAACTGGACATGGAAAAACAGACTGGTTCCAAATAGGAAAAGGAGTACATTAAGGCAGTATATTGTCACCCTGCTTATTTAACTTATATGCAGAGTACATCATGAGGAACGCTGGGATGTAGAACCAGAAGCGGGAATCAAGATTGCTGGGAGAAATATCAATAACCTCAGATATGCAGATCACACCACCCTCATGGCAGAAAATGAAGAGTAACTTAAAAACCTCTTGAGGAAAGTGTAAGAGGAGAGTGAAAATTTGTTCTTAAAGCTAAACATTCAGAAAGCCAAGATCATGGCATCTGGTCCCATCACTTCATGGCAAATTGGTGGGGAAACAGTGGAAACAGTGTGAGAGTTTTTTGAGGGCTCCAGAATCACTGGAGATGCTGATTGCAGCCACGAAATTAAAAGACGCTTACTCCTTTGCAGAAAAGTTACCACCAAACTAGATAGCATATTGAAAGAGTAGAGACATTACTTTGCCAATAAAGGTCCATCTAATCAAGGCTGTTGTTTTTCCAGTGGTCATGTACAGATATGAGAGTTGGACTGTGAAGTAAGCTGATCGCCAAAGAATTGATGCTTTTGAAACGTGATGTAGGAGAAAACTCTTGAGAGTCCTTTGGACTACAAGGTGATCCAACCAGTCTATTCTAAAGGAGATCGGTCCTGGGTGTTTATTGGAAGGACTGATGGTAAAGTTGAAACTCCAATATTTGGCCACCTCATGCAAAGTGTTGACTCACTGGGAATGACTTTGATGCTGGGAGGGATTGGGGTAGTAGGAGAAGGGGACGACAAAGGATGAGATGGCAGGATGGCATCACCGACTGGATGGACATGAGTTTGAGTGAACTCCAGGAGTTGGTGATGGACAGGGAGGCCTGGTGTGCTGTGATTCATGGGGTCGTAAAGAGTCCAGACAGACAGAGACTGAACTGAACTGAACTGAACTGAGGTCATCATATGGTTTTAGTCCTGAAATTTGTTATGCTGTATCTCATGGTTTGATACCCAGCTACTGGAGAATGTCTGCAGTTCTGGGGAAAATCTCACATATTAAAGCAGTTCGATACTTTTAATGTGTTGTTGGATTCTTCTTGGGATTATTTTATTGAGGATGTTTGCCTCTATGTTTGTCTATATGATACTGGTCTATAATTTTCCTTTTCTGTTTTAACTTAGTCTTTGCTATTAGGTGATACTGTACTCATAGGATGAGTTTGTGGGTTTTCCTACCGTTGTAGTATTTTGGAAAAGGTTAAGAAGCCCATATGTTAACATTTAACTTAATGGTTCATAAAACATCTGTGACATCAACTGGTCTTTGAATGTTGTTAGCTGACAGATTTTTCAAAGCAGTTTCAATATTAGGGGTTGTAATGTTGTGTTCATATTTTCTGTTTCCTCTTAGTTGAGTTCCTAAGAAGTAGTCTGTGGCTTCCATATTCTACATTTTATTGGCTTAAAGTTCTTTGTTGTAATCTATCATGATCCTTTGATATTTCTGTGCTGTTGGTTATAATGTCTTCTTTCTCATGTATAACTTTATTGATTTGTGTGATCTCCCTCTTTTGTTGATGAATCTGGCTCATGCTTTATGTATTTTCTTTATTCTCTCCAAGAGCCCCCTTTTAGTAGTATTGATCTTTGCTACTATTTTCATCGTTTTTGTGTTTTTTTTTTTCCTGTCCTATTCTTCATGTTTCCTTTTTTTCCCAAAACCAATTTTTGGTTTTGTGTTTATTCTTCTTTCTCTAATTGCTTTAGTTGTAAGTTTAGTTAGTGTTTTATCCTGTTTATTGGGTTTTATGCAATCAAAGATTCATTGTCATTAATTTGTATGAGTATATACTTCATGGGAGATAGATGGGGAAACAGTGTCAGACCTTATGATTTTGGGCTCCAAAATCACTGCAGATGCTGATTTCAGCCATGAAATTAAAAGACGCTTACTCCTTGGAAGGAAAGCTATGACCAACTTAGTTAGCATAAGAAAAAGCAGAGACATTACTTTGCCGACAAAGGCCCGTCTTGTCAAGCCTATGGTTTTTCCAGGGGTTATGAACAGATGTGAGAGTTGGACTGTGAAGAAAGCTGATCGCCGAAGAATTGATGCTTGAATTGTGGTGTTGGAGAAGACTCTTGAGAATCCCTTGGATGCATGGAGATCCAACCAGTCCATTCTAAAGGAGATCAGTCCTGGGTGTTCATTGGAAGGACTGATGCTAAAGCTGAAAGTCCAATAATTTGGCCAACTCATGTGACGAGTTGACTCACTGAAAAAGACTCTGATGCTGGAGATTGGGGACAGAAGGAGACGAGGAAGGCAGGGAATGAGATGGCTGGATGGCATCACCGACTTGATGTATGTGAGTTTGAGTGAACTCTGTGAGTTGGTGATGGTCAGGGAGGCCTGACGTGCTCTGATTCATGAGGTCGTAATGAGTCCTACACGACTGACAGACTGAGCTGAACTGATACACACACACCCACACATATTTTTCTCTCTGATTTTTTCATTGATTTCTTGACCATGAAGAGGTGTGTACATGAGCCTCAATATATTCATGCTTTTCAGTTTTTTCTTTGTTATTTATGCTTTTATTTTTTTTTTTTTTTTTGTTGTTGTTGTTGTTTTTTCTCACCCACCCGTGAATGACATGTAAATCATAACACTGTGGTAAAAGAAAGAATGATAAGGCCTGATACAATTTTGATTACCTTAAATTTATCAAGTCCTGATTAGTGATCCAGTTTGTGATTTATTCAGAAATATTTCATTTGACCTTGGGAAGAAACTGCATTCTTCTGGTTTTGGGTGAAATCTACTTCAGTATCAATTGAATTGTCAGGTCTGCTTGTTATTTAAAGTTTGGTTTCTTTTATCACTTCATTTAACACTTGGAAGATAATTGTTTTCCAATATCGTTCTGGCTATGCTGTACAAAGGCATGGAGAAGCCTACAGTACACGTATGGCAGTTATTGTGCTATCATCCATTTCTTGTTGATGTTTAGTTGTTCCATGACCTTTTGAAATGTTTCTTGCATGGTCCCCATTTATTTTCAGAGAGGTTTGATCATCTTTACTATCGTTACTCTCAATTATTTTTCTGCGACAATGTCTATTTCCTCTTTAATTATGTCTTATGTGGTTTTACCTTGTTTCTTTGCCTGCAAAATGCTTTACTGTGTTCAGATTTGCTTAGCTTACTATGTAACTAGTCTTTTCTGCCCGGGGTTCAGGATGGTAGTACTTGCTTCCAGTCTGTGTCGTGAGTGTATAAGTTTGGTCCAGTGGTTTGTGTGTCTTTGGAGGAGGAGGGACTGGCAACTACATTCTTGTAGCAACAGGTGATGCTTCTCTCTCTCATGGCAGAACCGTGTCAGAGCGGTCTTTTGCAGGTGTGTATGGGTTTAGTGGACTTTAGACAGTCGATCTGGGGATGATTTGGCTTGTGTTTCTGTCTTGCATTTTGTGTGGTGTGAGGCAGCAGCTCTGGATAGTATAGGCTTTTTGGTGGAATGGTTTTTCATTTTAGATGGAGGCCTTCACGGAGAATCTCACCAATTAAAATTCATTGGAGCCAGGAATTCTCTGGTGGTCTATGATACAGTGCTGAAGCCCTAGGTGATCAGGCCCAACGTTCGGTCAGAGAACCAAGACCACATAGTAAAATCTAAGACAGAAGGAACAAAGGAAGACAGACAAATGGTAAGAAGTCAAAATCAAACCACAAGTGAAATAATAGAAGCAGTAATGATATTAGGGAAGAACACAGAATCAACAAGAGAACCTAACAAATAACTTGGAAGACAAAAAACAACACCAGAGCAGAGTGACACATGAAGAATAAAGGCTAAAACTCTGACAAAAATGATAAGGCTTTTCCACAGAACAAGAGAAAATCATAGTTAATATGGAAATATATATTTATTAAAACCAAAATGACAAGAAACAGCATCAACAAAAGGCACAGAAAGCAGGAAACGAAAGTACACAATATAGACATACAAAAAATATATAGGATATAAACAATCTTAAAACACCAAGTAAGCAAGAATAATAAGAATGCTTTCAAGTGAGACAAAGAGTGAACCACCACGTGGCATAGCAGAACATCAGAGGTACAATGAATGTTACCTCGGATCCCTGCTGTCAGGGTTCTGGTCCTGATCATGAGCCACAGCACAAATCCACCTCTCTAGAATACTCGCCCAAATGTGGGCAGAACTTAACTCTGGATATTCAGTAAGGACAGGTCAGACTCTAAACTGGGATAACTCCTATTGGTTCTGAGAGCAGCAAGAGCCTGGGCATCTTCATTCTTTGGCAATCTATTGTCCTTTTTTATCCCACAGTGAAAGCATCTGCAGAGTTGATTGCATGTATTTCATCTGTGGCTTACTCAGCTGGTGGGAAAGTTTTCAATCCCTTTCCTTCATTTCCCTGATCCTGAGTCTCAGATGTAGTTTTATAACAACCTCTCCGTGTGGTCACCAGAGAAGGCTGCCCCCAAGACCCTTGTGGAACACTTCGGCCTGCCTTGGTGAACAAGGAGCAAGAGGTACAGCTGTTGGGACTTTAGAAACCCTGGTGGTATCAGTTTTTCAGAGAAGCCAGCGACCATGGGCAGTAAAATCATGGCCTTAATGGGATAGGATTCTAGCCTGTGGTGGCAGAAGCATGCATGATAGTTCTAGCTAGTCTTTTTCTATTGCCTGATAGTAAGTCTTAGCATGTGGCACGAGGGGGAAATTTAATGTGTCACCACCTCCTCTGTGTGACTGAGCCCTAAGTTCCCACTTCTTTGTCAGTTTGGAATTTTTCAAAATGCATTCCTTTCTACACAATTTGTCATCCCAGATGCATACCTCCATCTCCACAGTCAAAAGCACTTCCCTCCCAGGTTGTCTTTCGAACCCCATGTTTGATCTTCCAGGCCCTGTTACACTAGTTGGCCTGCACTGCCGTATGGGGCATGCAGGACCACACCACACATTCTCTGTTCGATTTTCACTCTAGGCAAACTATATTTCATCAGCTTCGTCACCTTGCTTCCTTTCAGTCAAAATTAAATTAAGTTTAGTCAGGTGACTTGCCTGGATCCTCAATCTATTCCCTGCTTCTGCATCTCCCACCCCAAGACACAGGCTTGCTTCTATTCCTCTCGTCCTCCTCCCATCTTCCCTCTATTCTTCCAGTTATGTCTAGTTTCCATATAGACCTCACTGTTGAGCAAGGTCTTCTGCTAATATCCATTTGATGCTCTGGAGGAAGTGTTTCCTTTATCGAATAATTATTTGTGATGCCTCCACGGAGAGAGTTGCACTCAATGTCCTCTTATTTTCTGCGAAATCAGAAATTCTGATCTTATTTCTAGGCTAGCTCTGTAATTCCTTTATGCATGCCGGGGAAACAACAAACTTTAGTTGACATGAATTAATCAGTTTAATGGGAGGTTATACACATATATACATATTTGGTACATCATTGATTTTGAACGTGCAAATAAACAGATTTACTTTTCCTGAAATGTCTGCTAATGAAGAATTGCAATCTGCTTAAGGAAATACAGTTCTTTCCAGGATGAGAGGTGGTACAGGAATTGGCTCAAAAGTCAGTCCCTGAAAATATCTAGCTATTTGTCAAACTGTGCTGACATTTTCCCAGAACACAGATTCCTTATTTCAGCTCTGGAAACTTAACTGTTTTAAGTGGGTGTCAAAGGTCAGAGAGTGGCATGGGCATAATTTAATTCTTGTATGGGAAGATGGCAAGGGCCCAGGAATGTAACAATTGGTAGATCACAGCTTGAAAGAGAGAGCCAGAGAATAAAAGGGCAGAACAAAGCAAAGCAAAACAGGGAGGTGTAGTTAGTTATTTAATCTTAATGTAAACCTGAATTGGAGTTTGGATCATAGAAAAAGCAAGGAGATTTCATAAATTATTTACATCTACTTTATTGTCTCTCTTACATGCACTGCTTGTGAAAATGAGGTCTTTCAGTTGTTTCTGACTCTTTGTGACCCCATGGACTGATCAAAACTGGGTCTGCCCCATTGCAGGCAGATGCTTTAGCATCTGAGCCACCAGGGAAGCTCTTCGACTGTGTCGGTCACAACAAATTGTGGGACTTTCTAAAAGAGATAAGAATATGGGACCACCTTACCGGTTTCCTGGGAAATGTGCATGCAGGTGAAGACACAACAGTTGGAATTGGACAAGGAACAATGAAATGGTACCTAATAGGGAAGGAAATACATCAAGGCTATATATTGTCACCCAGCTCATTTGACTTCTGTGCAGAGTGCATCATGGAAAGTAATTTGCTGAAAGAATCTGAAGTTGGAAACAAAATTACTGTGAGAAGAATGATTAACCTCAGTTATAAGATGACAGCACAAAAATGGGTAAAATATACCAGGAAGTAAAGATCCTTCTGATGAAGGTTAAAGGCGAGAGTGGAAAAGATGGATTAAAACACAATATAAAGACAAACACACACAAAAATTAAGTCATGGAATTTGGTCCCATCATTTTGATACAGTTGGATTAGTGACAGGTTTCTCTTTCTTGATCCCCGATATCACTGCCGAATTGACTGCAGCCATGAAATTTAAAGGAACTTGCACTTTGATGAAAAGCTGTGACCAATCTAGACACCATGTTAAAAGCTGAGAGCTTACTGAGAAAGACCTGACTAGTCAAAGTTGATTTTCAGGAAGAACGAGTGGAGGAATGAGCAGAACCACATGAACTGAGTGCCATAATATTGATGCTTTGCAACAACACTTGGAGAAGATGTGTGAGAGTTCCGTGGTGAGCGTGGAGTTTAAACTGGAAAAGCGTGAAGGAAACCATCTCTGACTGTCTGAGAAGGACTGATGCTGAACATGAAGAGCCAATATATCGGCCACATGAGTCCTAGAGCAAAATCACTGGGAAGAAACCGATGGTGGGAAAGATTGGGCACCGGAGAAGAAGGGAACGGAGGAGGGTGACATGGCCGCAAAGCATCACTGACTCAAAGGTCATGGATTTGAGAAAGCCTTGGGAGATTTGAAGGGCAGGCGGGCCCCGGGTTCTTGCTGTACATGGAGTCACAAAGAGTCAGACAAGACTGAGTGACTGAACTACATCAAAAAATTAGTCTTGGCAGTGCTGGGAGATAGTTCATATAGCATGTTAAGCCTGTCATTGTACCTGGGATGATAAGTGATATTCAGGACAATTAGAAAGAACAAAGCTCTTATCAGTTTCCTTCTTTCCCTCCCTCACATTGTACTTCTCACAATGTTCTTGGAGAGCTTCCCAGGAAAGGAGAACTCCTGCGGAGTCATGCGGTATCCTGAGACAGAAACCTTACCGCATCAGCCACTTGGATCTACAACCTTGGTCTTAGGCAGAAGCAGGTATTGTCTGTAAGTGTCTGCTAGAACTGCCTATCTTCTGATGTGTTAACAGGCTGATATTTGAGCTGAAGGATGAGGTGAGAGTTAAGCAAACTTATATGTTCTCAATCAAACTCTGTAATCCTGGGAGAAGCATCTCTGACTTGTGTATTCTAGTTACCCTTAGGAAAGCTTACAAGGGGATCACATTACTAAGCAAGGATGTAGGTAGGAGACTGGATTCATTTAAACTTTGCTACTTGCCTTCTCTGTACATAGACCATTCCTCTTTTAATGTCACAGTTTTTGTCTTCAGATGAAGGTTGAGAATTGTGGAACTGTGTGAATGCATGTGAAGTCCCATGAAACTGAAGACAGGGAGTACACAGTTTTCCGCTTTGAATCAGATCTCAAGACTATTGCCTTAATCGATTTGCACTATCAGTGCATCTCAAACATTCATACATTCTTTTTCTTTATTTATTTATTTTAATTGGAGGCTAATTACTTTGCATTATTGTATTGGTTTTGGCATTCATTGACATGAATCTGCCCCGGGTGCACATGTGTTCCCTATCTTGAACCCCAATCCCACCTCCCTCCCCATCCAATTCCTCTGGTTTATCCCAATACACCAGCCCTGAGCATCCTGTATCATGCATCGAACCTGGACTGGAGATTCGTTGCACATATGATCATATACATGTTTCAGTGCCATTATATGATGATTGCCACACAGAGCTGAAACCAGAATTCCTGTATAGTCATCATCTTATCAGTGTGGTAGGGCTTGGATATTGAAGATTTTATCTACCAAGTATGCGGGCCATGTTATCACTTCCTTCTATTTAACTGTCTATTTTAACTGATACCCTTGTGAAGGAGGAAGGCCACTTCTGCCATGTGAGAATAGAATTACAGATTTCATCATTAGTTTCTTTGATCCCTAAGAATGTTATTCATATTGGTGAGTGTGCCACCTCCTATAGGAAGATAGTAACTTATTATACGAAGGCCTGGTTGAAACTCCACACATCTACTTAGCTTCTCTGGTATTGCCAAAGTAGTAGGTGGGTGTTTTTGTTATTGACAGACATCACAGACTACTAAGGCCCCTCTCAACTTTTGGTGGGCAGATTGTGACAGTGCCATAGATTTAAAGTATGTTAGGGTGGAGTAGCTTGGTTATTATCGAAATGCTTTCAATCTCTGAGACTCATCCATTTGTCTTGTACTTTGAAATACTAAAGCAGACTTTTGAATGGGCATTTTAGTTTGTGCCTCTTTATACTATTGAATTAGCCATTTCTTCAGCAAAAAATCTCTAACATAAAAGTCCAAAAGAGAACCCAGACATACACTCACAATCACATTCCTAGTCTGATAAACACACACACACACACACACACACACACACACACACACACACACACAAAGAGAGTCACAATCTTACATGCCCAAAACACAATTATGAAAGGAAAAGAAAACCGAAGGACTCACTGAAGGACACCTATGAAATGCACAGAGTTCTCTGTTCTCTGTTTCTAGGCCTAATGTTGGAAGTCATTTTGTAGTTAAATAATTTCACTATAGTGACATTTTAAATCAGAATGTTTCAAAAGTTAGAACATTGATCTACATCCCATGGGATCTTAGAATATTTTGCATGAAAAACTATTGTGTGATTTGATGAAAATAAAGTTGTAGTGTAACCATACTGAAGTCATATTCACCTCTTTAGACCCTTCAGTGACACATTTGCTTGCTATACTTTAAGCATCCCATTTCATCCCCTGACCTTCTCCCATCAAATTTTCTACTTTTTGCCCCAATCTTCTGTATTTACCTCACCTATTTTTTTGTTTTCAGTTTTACAATTTTCGGCACCAATTATAAAGTAAATACATAAAGGATAGAAAATTGAATTCATGTACAATGCTTCCCTAAGGTATTGAGCTATTTTCTCTATAAGCTTTGGAGAATGGCAGGTACTGATATTTTAAAGCCATATGGGAATTGATAACAAAGGTAATGAACCATGTAACCAGATTTCCCTTGGTAGGACAATTGAAGTACAGGTTAATGCTGTTAGTACAGTTTAGTACTGTTTTTGCTTCAGGAGGGAACAAAAACAGTAGATTTTCAACATGATATATTGAATGTCCTTGTCCTTGTCTTTTCCAGGTTATCACAGAGGACTAAATGGATTATTCCTGTTCTTTTTGAGAAGGACCTGCCAGTCAAAGCAGAACATGAAAAGAAGGTAAAAGGGACTGAGAATGAATAATCCGTACATGGAAATGAAATAGCTAATGGAATCACATTTAAGGTGATATTGCTCAAACGATGCAAATTTGACAACATCGTCAGTCAGTCAGTTCAGTCGCTCATTCTTGTCTGATACTTTACGACCCCATGAATCACAGCATCCCAGGCCTCCCTGTCCGTCACCAACACGTGGAGTTCACTCAAACTCATCTCCATCAAGTCGGTGATGCCATCCAACCATCTCATTCTCTGTTTTCCCCTTCTCCTCCTGCCCCAAATCCCTCCCGGCATCAGAGTCTTTTCCAATGAGTCAACTCGTCGCATGAGGTGGCCAAAGTATTGGAGTTTCATTTTCAGCACCAGTCATTCCAATGAACAATCAGAACTGATCCCCCTTAGAATGAACTGGTTGGATCTCCTTGCAGTCCAAGGGACTCTCAAGAGTCTTCTCCAACACCACAGTTCAAAAGCATCAATTTCTCGGCGATCAGCTTTCTTCAGAGTCCTACTCTCACATCCATACATGACCACTGGAAAAACCATAGCCTTGACTAGACAGACCTTGGTTGGCAAAGTAATGGCTCTTCTTTTTATATGTTATCTAGGTTCATCATAATTTTCCTTTCAAGAAGTAAGAGTCTTTTAGTTTCATAAAATACCTGAAGTCTAAAACAAGAGCATTGAACTTTGGGCCTGAAATCTTAACTAAGGACACCAATTTCAATAACACTTACCACAGCTTCAAAATGCTCACCTCTCTAAGCATGGCATTCTCAGCTACATTGAATGTAATTTTTCAGTGAAAGAAAAAGTGTGTTTGTGGACCACACCCTTATCTACACAGATATTCCACAGATTTTACTGTTCATTAGCTGCAAGAATGAGAGTGGGCAACTTAATTTGGGGTTGTCCTATGTGGGTAACCATCCCATAAAAGGGATCTGACTTGATGTTGCCACCATCATCTAAAGGAATGACCCCAAATTTGAGATTTCAAAGATTTCTAGGTAGTGTTCATGCTATTTGGATACTGCAACAAACAGACACTTTGTTCAGAGTATTTCGTTGTGAAATATATTAGGGATCAACCATGGATATCGATCCCTGCTTACTCCATGACGTTTCTAGATTATTAAAATTAATGATTCTCTTTTTATATACATGTCTCCACAAGTACTGTTGAATTTTAGGGTACTGGGGCCTGAAACTGCATGCTTAGAATGGGTTCTTATAGACTGTAAATTTCATGAGAGCAGCAGTCTTATTATAATTTGAATTCCCACATTTAACATTCGTGTAAATATAATAAATATTTATCAACTTGGCAAAAGTTATCAGTAAAGAGGAAAGGCCATTTATGATAATACTGAAGGTTATAGGAATATGTTGAGTAATGTATATAGCATTTGATTTGTTATGACATTTCTTTATTGATAACTTAGTGAGTACTTAAAATGTATCATTTGCAGGCTCTAATTTTAGCTGATGTGAAAGATACGTAAAGAGAGTAGCCCCAAAACACACGGAAGTCCTGATATCTGGGCTCAACTTGGTAGGAGGGCAAATGGCAGTTCCTTCCAACCCCACGAAAGAGTTGAGACAAAATTGTGAGAAGGGGCTTAGCATGGCTGAAATTAGGTTGAGAGATTGTAGCTCCGGAAGCACAATATAAGAGAAAGATAATGAAGTTTTTAAGGAAAAAATATACCATGTCTTCACAGAACTTGTTAATCACACTGATGTGCTACAATCACCACCAGGAATTTATTCTGTCTCTGTGGGAACCGATAAGCAACATCTAAACATGCATTAGGAAATATAGGGTGGAATCCTGGTGTCAGCAAATAAGGGCTTCCTTAAGGACAGCGTCTTCCCTGGTGACTCAGAGAGTAAAGCGTCTGCCTGCAATGTGGGAGACCCGGGTTCAATCCCTGGGTCGGGAAGATCTGTGAAGAAGGAAATGGCAACCCACTCCAGTATCCTTGCCTGGAGAATCCCATGGATGGAGGAGCATGGTAGGCTACAGGTCACGGGGGTCGCAAAGCGTCAGACACGAGTGAGCTACTTCACTGTCGCTTTCACTGAAGGACAGCAGAACAGAAATGACCCTATACAATATCACTTGTAAAATACATATCTTGTGCTGACCATGGGCCAGTCACTGATTATGTCATCTTATCTTTGCTTTCACAGTGACAGTACAGTGATGATCATGATTTTATAATTTCAAGCACATAATGAATTTCTATACTGAAGATAGCCTGTTGTCTACCCTTTTAAGACTCTACAAGTATCTAATAGAATATAACGTAACTGTGAATGCACTAAGGTACATATATGCATTTCCATTTTTTAAATTTTATTTGTATCTCTTCCTTCACCCATAAACTCCTAATGTAGACACCCGTTCATTTCATCAGGGATGATTGCAGAAATCACGTTACATCCATTACCTCTTTTCCCTTTGTTCTCATTTTCTTGCTTACCAATATTAGATTGGTGTCATTGACCTAGGATGCATAATGAATATTTTCTTGTTCTGAAGATTTTTTAAAACAGTGCAGTAAATTAGCCAGACATTAAAATAAAGCCTCATTTTTCTCTTCAGTGTTTGAACAGAGAAAATGAAATTATGAAGGTGAACATGTAATTTTATTGTTCAAATACAAGAATGAAGGTATTTGTTGACATCTCCCAACCAAAATTTCAATCTTCTTTAGGCTCCATAATCTGACATTTATTTAATAGGTCCGTTTTAATTAGCATGGTTTTCACATAACAATGATTCTTAATGAGTTGACTTTAAAGAGAGGAGGCAGATGTATAAGTGATCCTTGCCACTGAGGGCCATGAGTTGCCTCTCTTTTGAAGGTCACAGAAAGGACTGTCACGGGCTGACGTATCACTATATCTATCTGGAAACTTAGAAGGCTCCACCATCAGTCTAGAATAACTGCCCTTAAATGGAGATACGATGTGGTTCTGAGAGTTGATGTAGTTGTAGTAGGCAAGTCCTCAACGTGGCCATTTACCTGAGTGTAGCTGCTATGTGAGTGCCACTTAAACATGCTCAACTGATTTAAAACAGCAGGTTGATCTCCCACAATCTGTTCTGTTTGGCTAACTGATATTGATGATGGGAAAGGTAAGTCACACAGAGCTAGAGCTCTTGTATTAGCGACTATCTGGCTGGTGTGAGGCTTTTGTATGAAAGGCACAATTAAACTGGTGGCGGCTGACTCTCTCCACTAGTTTCAGGAAGAAAATCAGAGTTACGATCATCTATGTTGACACTTGCTTTAACATACTTCTCCTTGCAATCTCGAAATAACGAAGATATTGCAGACACATTGTTAATCCCAAATCTTCTTTCTATTCTTCCTAAAAATTGAGGATAGCCTCTTTTGAAGTTTGAATTATAGTAGATCTGTAACTAAAGACAAAGGATACAATTATTTAGTTTCTTTATAAACCAAGGTAAAACTGCCATAAAAGCTAAACTATAAAAGTTTATTCCTTCATACAGATGGCTAACAAACACATGAAAAGATGCTCAGCATCACTCATAATCAGAGAAATGCCAATCAAAACCACAATGAGGTACCATTTTGCGCCAGTCAGAATGGCTTATATTCCCAAGTCTACAAGCAATAAATGCTGGAGGGGGTGTGGAGAAAAGAGAACCCTTTTACACTGTTAGTGGGAATGCAAACAGCACAACCACTATGGAGGAGAGTGTGGAATTTTCTTCAAAAACTGCAAATAGAGCTGCCATACGACCCAGCAATCACGCTCCTGGGCATACACACTAAGGAAACCAAAATTGAAAGAGACACATATATGCCAATATTTATCGCAGCACAGTTTGTAATAGCCAGGACATGGAGGTAACCTACATGTCCGTCTGCAGACGAATGGATGAGAAAGCTGTGGTGCATAAATACAATGGAGTATTACTCAGCCATTAAAAATACATTTGAATCAGTTCCAAAGAGGTGGATGAAACTGGAGCCTATTATACAGAGTGAATTAAGGCAGAAAGAAAAACACCAATACAGTATACTAACACATGTATATGGAATTTAGAAAGGTGATAACGATAACCCTGTAAATGAGACAGCAAGAGAGACACAGATGTATAGAACAGTCTTTTGGTCTCTGTGGGAGAGGGCGAGGGCGTGATGATTTGGGAGAATGGCATTGAAACATGTATATTATCATATGTGCAACGAATCAAAAGTCCAGGTTCGATGCAAGATACAGGATATGCGGGGCTGGTGTACTGGGATAGGATGGGGAGGGAGGTGGAAGGGGATTCAAGATGGGGACACATGTACACCCAGAGCAGATTCATGTCAATGTATGGCAAAACCAATACAATAATGTAAAGTAATTAGCCTCCAATTAAAATAAATAAAATTAGAAAAGAGAAAATAATTCCTTGAATGATACCAATTAAATTCCATCAAATTAAACGCCTCCAGAGTAGTTTTAACAGCTAACATGTGTGAAACAAATATGCTCCTCAACTAAAAATATGTTGTATATATATATAGTAAATACCATAGACTCATATCTTGTTTCAAGTTGATTGGAAAGTTTGTTTAACATCAAATATTATATCCTCTAGCTGTCTCAACTTCAAACAATAAAGCTTTTTCAACAAATTGCTATGTTGAGTTCCGTTTTAGCTACATATGGTAACATGTTTTCTAGGTCACATGATTTAATCTTACATATTGCTACTAAGTGTAAATTTTGGGATATCTTGCTCAAAAGAGAGATGCTGTTTTCTTCTTCCAGAGAGTCAGAGAGTGAAGAAGATCTTTGAAGAGGTTGTCGCTTTTTACTAAACCCATAACAGTTCAGCTGTCGAACTAAACTTTTCATATTATTGGCTTCAAATATTCTGAAAGGCGCCTTTCTTTCCAAGACTTCTTTCTTGAAGAGTTCATCATTGATCACTAAACAAGTGCCACTCTCATCCCACCAAATAGATTGAAACTGATCTATTTCCACTATATTCCACAAATTTTGTGGAAAAGTGAGTGAAAGAAAATCATTCAGCTCACCTGTTTCAGAGACAGAAAATGTGTAACGTGGCCTTTTCATCAGAACTTCCTCAGACAAAGCCTGAAAAGCATATTCTTCAATAAGAAATCGCAGAACCAAGTCCCAGCAAGTGTATAATCATGCAAAGGTCTGATGGAGGTTTCTGAGCCAGTGGATTCATCGTTAGGAGGCACATCTTTAATTTCTGAAGAAATATGTGCCATGTCAGAAAACTCTTTCTTCAGATACTTTTCTCATTTTTCTGGTTTTACACACAGCAAATTCAAACGCTGCTTGGAAGGCCTAAGGGGGAAACTCCCTAGACCATCACAGAGGTTCCAAAAGGCACTGGTCTCCTAGCAATGGAAGGGTAGCTGTGACATCACAGCATCACTGGTCTCCTAGCAAGTGAAGGGTAGCTGTATCATCACAACGTCACTGGTCTCCTAGAAATTGAAGGGTAATTTTCAACCAGCGTTTACTTCAGAATCAGCTTAAAATACAGGCTCCTTGCATAAATAGCAACCAAAACCATAAACCTGCAAAATCTCATTCCTAAAGAATTTTTATACGGATAAGTCACATCAGTAATTTGGTTTCTGAAATAAAAGTGATTCTCGGTGGCGGCCAAGAGAAGCTACCCCACGCCCGAGGCCAGGGTTGTGGCGGAGAGGAGCTACCCCATGCCCGAGGCCAGGGACAGCGGGCGAAAGGAGCTACCCCAGGTCCAAGTGGCGCCTGCTGCGCAGGCACAGGAGGGCCGAGAGGAGCTACTCCACATTCAAGATCAGGAGGGGCAGCTGTGAAGAGACACCCCTCGTCCAAGGTAAGGTGCAGTGGCTGCGCTTTGCGGGAGCAACCGTGATGAGATACCCCACAACCAAGGTCAGAGAAACCCAAATATGATGGTAGGTATTGAGAGAGGGCATCAGAGGGCAGACACACTGAAATCGTATTCATAGAAAACTAGTAGATCTGATCACATGGACCACAGCCTTCTCTAACTCAGTGAAACTAAGCCATGCTGTGTGGGGCCACCCAAGATGGGCGGATCATGGCGGAGAAGTCTGACAGAATGTGGTCTACTGGAGAACGGAATGGCAAACCACTTCAGTATACTTGCATCGAGAACCCCAAGAACAGTATGACAAGGCAAAAAAATAGGATAGTGAATGAGGAGCTCCCCAGGTCGGTAGGTACCCAATAAGATACTGGAGATCAGTGGTGAAATAACTTCAGGAAAAAACGAAGGGATGGAGCCAAAGGAAAACCAGTACCCAGTTGTGGATGGGACTGGAGATGGAAACAAGGTTCAATGCTGCAAAGAGCAACATTGCATACGAACCTGGAATGTTAGGTCCATGAATCAAGACAAATCGGAAGTGGTCAAACAGGAGATGGCAGAAGTGAACGTAGACCTTCTAGGAATCAGTGAATTCAAATGGACTGGAATGGGTGAATTTAACTCAGATGGCCATTATATCTACTACTGTGGGCAGGAATCCCTTAGAAGAAATGGAGTCGCTATCATGGAGAACAAAAGAGTCCGAAATGTTGTACTTGGATGCAATCTCCAAACGATCAGAATGATCTCTGTTCATTTCCAAGACAAACCATTCAATATTACAGTAATCCAAGCCTATGCCCCAACCAGTAACACTTAAAAAGCAGAGGGTGAATGGTTCTATCAAGACCTACAAGACCATTTAGAATTAACACTTAAAGATGACGTCCTTTTCATTATAGGGGACTGGAATGCAAATGTAGGAAGTCAAAAAACACCTGGTGTAACAGCCAAATTTGGCCTTGGAGCATGGAATGCAGCAGGGCAAAGACTAATAGAATTTTGCAGAGAGAACCCACTGGCCATAGCAAACAACCCCTTTCAGCAACAGAAGAGAAGACTCGACATATGGACATCACCAGATGGTCAACACCGAAATCAGATTGATTGTATTCTTTGCAGCCAAAGATGGAGAAATTCTATAAAGTTAGCAAAAACAAGACCAGAGCTGACTGTGACTCAGATCATAAACTCCTTATTGCCAAATCCAGACTTAAATTTAAGAAAGTAGGGAAAACCACTAAACCGTTCAGATATGACCTAAATCAAATTTCTTATGATTATACTGAGGAAATGAGAAATAGATTTAAGGGACGATATCTGATAGACAGGATGCCTGGTGAACTATGGACGAAAGTTCATGACATTGTACAGGAGACAGGGACCAAGACCATCCCCAAGGAAAAGAAATGAAAAAAAGGAAAATGGCTATCTGGAGAGGCCTTAGAAATAGCTGTGAAAAGAAAAGAAGTGAAAAACAAAGAAAGAAGAAAAAAAAAAGTATAAGCATATGAACGCAGAGTTCCAAAGAATAGCAAGGAGAGATAAGAAAGCCTTGCTCATCTATCAATGCAAAGAAATAGAGGAAAACAACAGAATGGTAAAGACAAGAAATCTCTTCAAGAAAATTAGAGACACCAAGGGAACATTTCATGAGAAGATGAGCTCGATAAAGGACAGAAATGGTATGGACCTAAGAGAAGCAGCAGATATTAAGAAGAGGTGGCAAGAATACACAGAAGAACTGCAGAAAACTGATCTTCACAACCAAGATAATCATGATGGTGTGATCAAAGACCTAGAGCCAGGCATCTTGGAAAGTGAAGTCAAGTGAATATGAAGTCAAGTGGGCGTTAGAAAGCATCACTACGAACAAAGCTAGTGGAGGTGACAGAATTCCAGTTGAGCTATTTCAAATCCTGAAAGATGATGCTGTGAAAGAGCTGCACTCAATATGCCAGCAAATTTGGAAAAATTAGCAGTGGCCACCGGACTGGTAAAGGTCAGTCTTCATTCCAATTACAATGAAAGGCAATGCCAAAGAATTATTTAAACGACAGCACAAATTCACTCATCTCACACACTAGTAAAGTCATGCTCAAAATACTTCAAGTCAGGCTTCAGGAATACGTGAACCGTGACCTTCCAGATGTTCAAGTTGGTTTTAGAAAAAGCAGAGGAATAAAAAATCAAATTGCCAACATCCCCTGGATCATGGAAAAAGCAAGAGAGTTGTAGAGAAACATTTATTTCTGCTTCATTGACAATGCCAAATCCTTTGACTGTGTGGATCACAATAAAATCTGGAAAATTCTGAAAGAGATATGACCTTTCAGACCACCTGCCCCGCCTCTTGAGAAACCTGTTTGCAGGTCCGGTAGCAACAGTTAAAACTGGACATGGAACAACAGACAGGTTCCAAATAGGAAAAGGAGTACGTCAAGGTTATATATTGTCACCGTGCTTATTTAAATTCTATGCAGAGTACATCAAAAGGAACGCTAGCTGGAAGAAGCTCAGGCTGGAATCAAGATTGCCTCGAGAAATATCAATAACCTCATATATGCACATGACATCACTCTTATGGAAGAAATCAAAGAGTATCCAAAAAGGCTCTAATGAAAGTGAAAGAGGAGAGTGAAAAAGTTGGTTTCAAGCCAACATTCAGAAAACTAATATCATGGCATCTGGTCCCATCTCTTCATTGAAAATAGACGGGGATACAGTGTCAGACTTTATTTTTTGGGCTCCAAAATCACTGCAGATGCTGATTGTAGCCATGAAATTAAAAGATGCTTACTCCTTGGATGTAAAGTTATGAGCAGCCTTGATAGCATATTAAAGAACAGAGACATTACTTTGGCAACAAAGGTCCGTCTAGTCAATGGTATGGCTTTTCCAGTGGTCATATATGGATATGAGAGTTGGACTGTGAAGAAAGTTGATCACCGAACAATTGATGCTTTGGAACTATGGTTTTGGAGAAGACTCTTGAGAGTCCTTTGGACTACAAGGAGATCCAACCAGTCCATTCAAAAGGTGATCAGTCCTAGGTGTTCATTGGAAGGACTAATGCTGAATCTGAAGCGCCAATACTTTGGCCACATCATGAGATGAGTTGACTCACTGGAAAAGTCTCTGATGCTGGGAGGGATTGAGGGCAGGAGGAGAAGGGGATGACAGAGAATGAGATGGCTGGATGGCATCACAGACTCGATGGAGGCGGGTTTGAGTAAACTCCAGGAGTTAGTGATGGACAGGGAAGACTGGCATGCTGTGATACATGGGGTCATAAAGAGTCGGACTCCACTGTGCGACTGAACTTAACTGAACTGAACTGAACTCTTAGCCAACCAAACTTGATTTACTCACTTCTGTAAAATAATTTATTGTAGAACCAAACAAGTTGTCCTAGCAGCTGGTGCTTCAAAGACCCGCACTCCCAGAATCCTTTCAGGGGAATGATTTTAATGACAGTGAGGTTGGGTATGGGATGTGTGATATAGTTGATTCAAACTATATTTGGAGTCAACATCATTGACCGTCTGGTTCCAACTACTCAGTGGTCTAGGCACTTACATTTCAGCCTGGTTGGGGATTTAGTATCTCTAAAACCGTTCACAGGATATTGCTCAGAATGTTATCTATGGCCCTTGAGGAGAAACTAAAAATCCTTGACTTTGCTTAATGGCTAAATCATGATTATTCTATATCACTTGATTATTTTCCTTTGTTTCTGTCTTTTCTAGTTTCTTCTATTACAATTATTTTTGGAACATGAGGCAGTCTAGAATCTCCTTTTTTCTCTCTCTCGGTTTTCATACTTTTCAATTTTAAGAAGGGACTTCTTAGAACAATAAAGGAAATAAAGTGTTGGATTTAGAGCGTGGTCATATGTGATTGAGAATCCCAGTTGCAGGTTCGATTTGTATTCAGGTTCCCCAGCACTTGGAGTGTTTGATTCAACAACAACGTTGGCTCTTTCATGATGAGAAAGAGTGGGAAATGATTCTGTCATCTAAGCTTGGTATCAATATTTTCTGTTATGCAAACATATCTGTCTATTTTATATAGATATTTGTATATCTATTATGTATATATATATGTGTGTGTGTGTGTGTGTATATACATATATATATATATATATATTACTATAACTGTTTATTTTTGCCATTTAACCTGGACAAACATTGGAAAATTGGTAGATATTTATTAAAAGGAAAGAGGGGAGTGATATAAAGGAGTCCTCATATTTTAGATGCAGCCAAAGGAACACATTTTTAAGTATTTCCACTTACGTATATTCAATAACCGAATAGACTTTTGAATTATTCTACTTTTGGTTTTTTTTTTTTTCATTGCTGCTTTACCTAATAGGAATTAACAGCCATTGTACATTTTTTATATACACACCCATACATAAAAACATACACATATATGTGTATATGTCAAAATATAATTTTAGACAATTTTATTTAGGTGGTCAAATACTTTGCTTGCTCTCAAGATATTAAATGAACTGCTTGGGAAGCCCAGGATTACTTAATAACTTTCTGGCTGAATAATATAGATACTATTGCTGAAAGGCTGTCCCTTAATCGAGCTGATCTTCCACTATTCTTTCTGTAATAGAGATGGGGTTCATACATATGAGGACATCTTGAGCCCATAAAACCGCAACTCACATTTACTTTGAGATACAGACTGGTTCCAAAAGGAAAAGGAGTACGTTAAGGTTGTATATTTTCATCCTGCATTTTTAACTTCTATGCAGAGTACATCATGAGGAACTCTGAGCTGGAAGAAGCACAAGGTGGAATCAAGATTGCTGGGAGAAATATAAATAACCTCAGGTATGCAGAAGACACCACTTTTATGGTAGAAAGTGAAGAGGAACTAAAAAGCTTCTTGATGAAAGCAAAAGCAGGAGAGTGAAAAGGTTGGCTTGAAGCTCAGCTTTCAGAAAACAAAGGTCATGGCATCTGGTCCCATCACTTCATGGAAAATAAACGGGAAAACAGTGTCAGACTTTGTTTTTATGGGCTCCAAAATCACTGCATATGCTGATTGCAGCCATGAAATTAAAAGATGCTTACTTCTTGGGAGGAAAGTTACAACCAACCTAGACAGCATATGAAAAAGCAGAGACATTACCTTACCAACCAAGGTCCGTCTAGTCAAGGCTATGGTTTTTCCAGTGGTCATGTATGGATGTGAGAGTTGGACTGTGAAGGAAGTTGATTGCCGAAGAATTGATGCTTTTGAACTGTGGTGCTGAAGAAGACTCTTGAGAGTCCCTTGGACTGCAAGGAGATCCAACCAGTCCATTCTAAAGAGATCGATCCTGGGTGTTCATTGGAAGGACTAATGCTAAAGTTGAAACTCCCATACTTTGGTCAATTCATGTGAATAGTTGACTCACTGGAAGAAACTCTGATGCTGGGAAGGTTTCGGGGCAGGAGGAGAAGGGGACGACAGAGAATGAGATGGCTGGATGGCATCACCGACTTGATGTACATGAGTTTGAGTGAAGTCCGGGAGTTGGTGATGGACAGGGAGGCGTGACATGGAGGCGTGACATGCTGTGATTCATGGGGTCGCAAAGAGTCGGACAAGATTGAGAGACTGACCTGAACTGATTGTTCTAAGAAAGCTATTGCTCTTCTCACGTTGGATGCAATTTTAAACATTCAAATCATTGGGTAAAGCAGATGCACAGTGCACTGTGCATAGATCAAAATCAGGCTCTTCTGGCTAGCTGAACTTTGAAAACATATGATGCGTACATTAAAATCACTTCTCCATGGTTCAGTGTGTACATTTTTCTTTCATCCCTTTAAAATTCTGGTACCAAATATTTCAATAGAAATCACTGATGATCAAAATTTCTCTCCCTTCAGGACACAGGGGTTCAGCTTCCTGCCCACCTCCACATCATGTCCTTATTTATTGTCCTCCTTTGAATTTTTCTAGTTGCCACATTACAGAAAACCTAACCAGATAACATGATCAGTCTCAATATATTATGTTAATAGAGTAATGTATTTTAGTCTGTGTATTTTGTCAACATTTTACAGAGTTGTCACAGAAGCGTGGCACAAATGCTCCAACAGGAAACTTAAAACCAGCAGTATTATATATATTGAGTAGCGATCATCTTATAATACACTTAGAAAATAATTTCTTATCCGAAACACTGAGAGGAAAACAATGGTAAAAGAATAAAATAATTTTCAATGTTGATAGGAAAACATAGGATAAACAGTACCCTTGAATTCTCAGTATTACAAAAAGTAAGATCATAGCAAATGGTCCCACTGCTTCATGTGAAATAAAGGTGGAAAAAGCAGAATCAGTGACAGATTTCATCTTTTGTGGCTCTATAGACACTGTTATGGTGATGGCAGCAATAAAATTTGAAGACAGTTTCTTCCTGGAACAAAAGTGCTCACAAATTTAGTAAGTGTGTTAAAAAGTGAAGAGTTGACTTGACCAAAGAAAGCACTTTGAGTCACATCTATGATCTTGTAGTCATGTAGACATGTACAGATGTGAGAACACCAAACTGCTCTGCTGGGGATGACTTGTGGGTGTCCATTGGATTGCCAGGAGATCAAGCTAGTCAAACATAAAGGAAATCAACTCTGAAGTTGCATTAGAATCACTGACACTGAAGCTGAGTCTCCAAAGCTTTGGCCACCTGAGTAAAGAACTGATTCACGAGAAAAGACCCTGAATCTTAGGAAATAATGAAATCAGGAGGACAAATGGGTTAGAGAGGAGGAGAAGGTTGTATCGTTTCACCCATTCATGGACATGATCTCGGGCAGATCCTGGGAGATGGTGAGGGGCAGAGAGGCCTTGTGTGCTGCAGTCCAAGGGGACACAAAGAGTCTGACATGGCTTTGTGACTGAACAACAACAAGCTTTCAGTTAATAAAATGGATCTTCCAGGGTCACGGTAGGGTCTCATCATGTTAGAGGAATAGGATCCTGAGTCCACTTTCTCCCATATAAATCCTTCAAATGATAGAATGCACCTGGAACAACTTACAGAAACCAATTTGTGACCGAGGTTGATGGACCCTAGAAACCGATAAAGGAAAACCAGTCTCTTAAAAAGAAGGTAAGAAAAAATAAGTGATGAAAGGGAGGAGATGATTTTAGGGATAGAGACTCGCCTTGGAGAAGGAGTCTTAAAGGATGAGAAATTTGCACAAAATAGGAAACCCTCTCTCATAGGTGACAGTCGGGGACGAAATACAACTGGAGAGAGGAAGAACAAAAACACAGCTTATGCCAATAAACCCAATCACTAGCCAAGAAATGACTCAGATGCTCCCGTCCACTGTCATATATGGGACATTGAAGGTAGGTCTGGGATGTATCAAACACACTATGGTTAGAATCAGGCATTAGTGCCCTGAGGACAATGTGACGAAGCTAAGGTAACACGCAAACCTAAACCATGGGGACACTGGAGACAGAAATTTTAGAAAGGACCTTTCCTGTGAGAAGGCTCTAAGGCCACATTGAACCATGGCATACTCACAGAATAGAAGATTGTGTACTAGAAAATACCAAAGGAGAACAAGCCAGTTTCCATTTAAGACCCTTTGCTCCACGGATTGAGAGAGGAACGTGTATGACTGACAGAGGCAGAAGGAAATAGGCTACTAGTATCTTGGCCCCAGAGACATCCCCTACCATGTTCTAAGCTGGCTGACAGTTGCTAATGATGAATTCCTCATTTCATTGACAGTTCACACAGGCCAGGAAACTGAAAGCCTGGTGACAATTAGCCTGAGGAGACACATGGCACACTTGAGACTGTGCCTTCTGGAACAGACAGCAGATTGAGTGGCTGAGACCAGAGAGTTCCAAAAGATGCACGGCCCACCTGGGACTGTGCCTTGCCTCCAACCAGTCACCCAAGATTTTGGACTTGGGAAGAGCACAAAATACATAGCCAATCGTGGTCATGGACCTTGCCAAGCACCTGACTGTCTGATTGGCTGGGAAGTGCATGTAACACAGGGCCCACTTGGGACTGTGCCCTCATGTATCAACCAGGAATCTGAGCAGGATGGACCCAGAAAGTACATGTCACATTTGTCATTCAAAAGCCCGATGTGATCAATCCACCTCACACCCCCAATATCCCAATGGTATTTGTTTTCTGTGTCCCACCTCTCACCCCCAACACACTGAACAAGTGAGCTCGAATATGAGGCTACTGCACCCTCATTTCATGGTGAAAACCAGATATGAAGAGGCTTTCAAATAAAAGAAGGAAATATTAACAAAGAAATATACACCAACCCAGAAGTGACAGGTTCAGCTGAATAAGTCAGCAATATATGCCCAGACTGTTCAACTGAGGAACAGCAGTCACCTTTGACAAGTACAAGCTTCAACAAGAGACTGTCTGACACTATATTGACACCAAAAAGCACATAACTGCTTTGAAATTCTGCGATTTATTTCCATATGATTTATTTAACTTTAAACTATTTTAGTCCTTTATTATACCCTAAACTTTTACTTCTATTAACTATTATTATCTTTCAAACAAAACATACATAAATCTATTTTTAAAAAAACCTTCTTATATATGAGAGAATGAATTTAGACTCCGTTTTCATTTTTTACACTATTTAAACAAGTCTAAATTTTATTCTTGGTTCTTTACTTCTACTTTCCAAAAGTTGATATCAATGTTGCGATTTTAGTAACAAAGTCTTTACAATCGGATTTCACTTATGGATTCGTTACTGGAATTGATTGCTCTCTCCCATTTTAACACTCCCCTATCTTCTTCTAGGCACCTCATTCTCCCTCCTCCCTTTTCTCTGCTGTCTGAAATTCTGTGCATCCTTTAGATTCTTTCTGGATGAGGAGAGTTGTGCCACCATTAACCTGGAGTTTATCTTTTATATTGTGTGGATGTGGACTTTTGATGTTACTTCAACCTGGGGACAGAAGCCCAGAAGCCAGGACGTCGATTCCAGAAATTTAGAATAACATCGAACTCCTTACCTCAAGGAACATTAAAGGACAAGCACACACCCCAGAGTTTCCATGTCTACATGGAAAACAATCTCCACACTTGAGTCAGTAGGTTCAGTACAAGAGAATCCACACCTATTCTCTAGCAAAACAGAAGCAAAATGGTGAATATTATAAAAGGGGGTGCACTGAGCCATACCAAACCCACAAACATCCCAAAGCACAGTCCATGAATAATTCATTACACTTCAGAGAGAAGAGACACAGATCTGCCTGCCAGTGCACAGACACAAATGATCTGAAGCATGAAACTTTGAGAAGTCACTGGTCCAATCCCACCCACAAAGGACAGGCTTCACAGGAAAGAGCAGTTAGTGCTGGACATGGAACAACAGACTGGTTCCAAATAGGAAAAGGAGTATGTCACGGCTGTATATTGTCACCATGCTTATTTAACTTATATGCAGAATACATCATGAGAAACACTAGGCTGGAAGAATCATAAGCGGGAATCAAGACTGCCAGTAGAAATATCAATACCCTCAGATACGCAGATGACACCACCCTTATGGCAGAAAGTGAAGAGGAATTAAGAAACCTCTTGATGAAAGTGAAAGAGGAGAGTGAAAAAGTTGGCTTAAAGCGCAAAATTCAGAAAACCAAGATCATGGCATCTGGTCCCATCACTTCATGATAAATAGATGGAGAAACAGGGGAAAGAGTGTCAGACTTTAATATTTTGGGCTCCAAAATCACTGTAGATGCTGATGCAGCCATGAAATGAAAAGACGCTTACTCCTTGGAAGGAAAGAAATGACCAACATATATAGCATATTAAAAAGCAGAGACATTACTTTGCCAACAAAGGTCTGTCCAGTCAGGGCTATGGTTTTTCGAGTGGTCATGTGTGGATGTGAGAGTTGGAACTGTGAAGAAATCTGAGCACGGAAGAATTGATGCTTTGAACAAAATTCTGTAAAAAAATTATCCCTAAGTTAGAAATAAATAAACTAAAAAAATGCTGAAATCATGGAATTCTGTATATTTTTTATTTCAACATCTAGGTGCAGATGTTTCTAACTGAAATAGGAAATACTCTATATCTCCCATATTTAAAATTGTAAGCAGAGTCTCCGATTGGCGGTAATGAATTCACTATAATTGACGGATGAAAAACTACTGAGGAATTTTGGACATGGAAAGGTGGGATGTTTGTTCTTTCACATGTGAAAACCAGGGTACACATGGTCTTATAAGCCATGAACTATACTTATTTCAGATATGAAAATTTAGTGTAGTAATTTTACATGGAATATGCATCTAGCCAAAGCTGTTGTTTATCCAGAAGTTATGTATTCATGTGAGAGGTGGACTATAAAGAAATCTGAGCAGGAAAATTAATGCTTTTGAACTGTGGTGTTGGAGAAGACTCTTGAGAGTCTCTTGGATTCCTAGGAGAAATCCAACCAGACCATCCTAAATATTCCTTGCAAGGACTGGAGCTAAAGTTGAAACTCCAATACTTTGGCCACCTGATGTGAAGAACGGACTCATTGGAAAGGACCCTGCTGCGGGGAAATGTACAAGGTGGGAGTAGGAGGGGCAAGAGAATATAGTTGGAAGGTATACCGAATCAATGGACATGAATTTGAGTAAACTCAGTGAGTTGGTGATGGATAAGGAGGCCTGACATGCTGCAGTTTACAGGGATGCAAAGATTTGAAAAGGACTGAGCCACAAAACTGAACTCAACTGAACATGGACCTGTCCATCTGAATAAGAACCTGTTTTCCCCTCAGTCTCTCCCATCAGGAAGCTTCCACAAGCCTCTTATCTTTGTCCATCAGAGGGAAGACAGAATGAAAATGATAATCACAGAAATCTAACCAAACTGATCACCTGGTCCATAGCCTTGTCTAACTCAATGAAACTATGAGCCAGGTATGTAGGGCCACACGAGATGACCGGATCATAGTGAAGGGATCTGACAAAATGTGGTCTTTGGAGAAGGGAATGGAAAACCGCCTTAGTATACCTGCCTTGAGAAAGACATGAGCAGCATGTAATGGCAAAATAGAGCATACAGAAAGAGAAATTCCCAAGGTTGGTAGTTGACAATCATGCTACGGCAGATCAGTGGAGAGGAAACGACAGAAAGAATGAAGGCATGGAGCCAGAGTAAAAACAGAACCCAGTTGCAGATGTGACGATGCTATAAAAAGTAATATTGCATAGGAACCTGGAAGGTTAGGTCCGTGAATTAAGGTCATTCAGAAAGGGTCAAACAAGTGATGGCAGGAGTGAGCATCAACATTTTAGGAATCAGTGAATTAAGATGGACTGGAATGGGTGAATTTAACTCAGATGACCATTATGTCTACTATTGTGAGCAAGAAGCCCTTACAGAAAATTGACTAACTGTCATAGTTAACAAGGAGTTAAAAATATAGTATTGAAGGCAATCTCAAAAATGACAGAATGATCTCTGTTCGTTTCCAAAACAAACCCGTCAACATCACAGTAATCCATGCCTGTGCAACAAATAGTAATGTTGAAGAAGCTGATGTAGTGCAGCTTTGTGAAGACCTACAAGAACTTTTAGAACTTACACCCACAAAAGATGACCTTTTCATCATAGTGGAATGGAATGCAAAATTAGGAAATCCAGATTTACTTGGTGTAACAGACAAATTTGGCTTTGGACGACAAAACGAAGCCAGTGAAAAGAAATAGAGCTTTGTCAAGGGACCACACTGTTCATAGAAAGCACTCACTTACAGTGACACAAGATAATACTCTATATATGGACATTACTAGATGGTCAAACCTGAAACCAGATTGAGTCTTTTCTTTACAGCCAAAAATTGAGAAACTATATAGAGTCAGCAAAAATAAGACTGCGATCTCTTGTGGCTCTGATCATGAACTCCTTATTTCCAAATTCATTTAAATTTAAAATAGTAGGGAAACCACTAAACTATTCATGTAAGACCTAAATGATATACCTTATGATTGAACAGTGAAAGTGACAAATAGATCCAAGGGATTATATCTGATAGAGTTCCTGACTAACTACAGTCAGAGGTTTGTGAAATTGTGCAAAAGGCAGTAATCAAGACCATCCTCAAGAAAAAGAAATGCAAAAAGCCAAAATGGGTGTCTAAATATACCTTACAAATTGCTGAGAAAGGAAGAGAAGCTGAAAGAAAGGATACAAGGACAGATATATTCGTGTGTGCAGAGTTCCAAAGAAGAGAAAGGGGAGAATAAAAAAGTCTACCTCAGTGAGCAATCCAAAGAAACAGAGGGAAAAATGGCATGGAAAAGACGAGGTCTCTTCAAGATTATTAGAGATATCAAGGGAATATTTCATGCCACGATGGTCAAAATAAAGAACAGAAATGGTGTGGACCTAAAAGAAGCAGAATACATCAAGAAGAGGTGTTAAGAATACAGAGAAGAACTATAGAAAAAGAATCTTCAATACCCAGATAACCTCGATGGTGTGATCATTCACCTAGACCCAGACATCTTGGAATGTGAAGTCAAGTAATCCTTATGAAGCATCATATTGAGAAAACTAGTGGAGCTGATGGAATGTCAGTAGAGATATTTCACAGGCTAAAAGATGATCCTAAGACAGTGCTACAAATTAAAAAATCTCAGCAATTGCCACAGGACTGGAAATGTTCAGTTTTCAGTCCAATCCCAAAGAAAGGCCAAGTCCCAAGGAATGTTCACACTACCACACATTTGCCCCCATGTCAAACGGTAGAAAAGTAATGCTCAAAATTCTCCAATGCAGATTCAAGTGTACATGAACAATGAACTTCCACACGTTCAAGGTGGATTTAGACAAGGGTGGGGAATGAAAGATCAAATTTTCAACATCCATGGGATTATCAGAAAAGCAAGAGATCTCCAAAAAGAAGATTCTTTTTGCAGCTTGAGACAGTTGTAAAATAACTTAATGTAGCTTTTTACAACAGTGTATTCTATAGTAGTTTTTCATTTAGTGAAATTTTAACTGTTAATATTTTTGGCATTGTACTTTGTACCGTTTATTAAATAAAAATTAAAAATAAAAAGGAAAAGAAAAAACCAAAACCTCTACTTCTGCTTCATTCTTTATGCCAAAGCCTGTGACTGTGGGGATGACAACAAATCGTGGAAAAAGAAAATAATAAAGTGGTGGGGAAACCAGACCACCTGACCTGCTTCTTGAGAAATCTATATCCAGGTCAAGAAGCAACAGAATACGGGATAACAGGCTGCTTCCAAATCAGGAAAAGATTGTGCCAAGGCTGCATATAGTCACCCTGCTTAATTAACCTCTATGCAGTGTAAAACTTGTGAAATGCCACGCTGGATGATGTACAAGCTTGAATTATTACTGCTGGGAGAAATACAAATAAACTCTGTGAAGTGGATGACATCACCCTTATGGCAGAAAATGAAGAGTAACTAAAGAGCCTTTTGATGAAAATGAAAGAGGAGAGTGAAAACTTTGGCTTAAAAACACAACATTCAGAGAACTAACATCATGACATCCAATCCAATCAATGCTCAGCAAAGGGAGAAACAATGGAAAGAGCAAAGGACACAATTTTGCGGGCTCTAAAATTACTGCTGATGTTGACTGCGCTACGAAATTAAAAGATGTATTCAACAGTGAAAAACTGGAAGCATTTCCCCTAAAGTCAGGAATAAGACAAGGGTGCCCACTCTCACTACTACTATTCAACATAGTTCTGGAAGTTTTGGCTACAGCAATTAGAGTAGGAAAAGACATAAAGAGAATATAAATTGGAAAAGAGGAAGTAAAACGTTCACTGTTCACTGAATGCATGATCCTCTACAATTAAACCCTAAGGACTCTACCAGAAAACTACTAGAGCTAATCAATGAATACAGTACAGTTGCAGGACATAATATCAACACACAGAATTCCCTTGCATTCCTATACACTAATAATGAGAAAATAGAAAGAGAAATTAAAGAAACTTTTCCATTCACTGTTGCAACGAAAAGAATTAAATACTTAGGTATATATCTACCTAAGGAAACAAACGAATTGTACATAGAAGACCATAAAACATTTGTGAAAGTAATCAAAGAGGACACTAATACATGGAGAAATATACCTTCTTTGTGGATTGGAAGAATAAATATTGTAAAAATGAGTATATTACCCAAAGTAATTTATACAATCACTACAATCCCTATCAAGCTACCAACGATATTTTTCACAAATAACCTCAAAATTTGTAAGGAAATACAAAAAACCTCGAATAACCAAAGCAATCTTGAGGAAGAAAAATGGAACTGGGGGAATTAACCTGCCAGACTTCAGGCTCTACTGCAAAGCCACAGTCATCAAGACAGTATGGTACTGGCAGAAAGACAGAAATATAGATCAATGGAACAAAATAGAAAGCCCAGAGATAAATCCACGCACACATGGACACCTTATTTTTGACAACGGAGGCAAGAATATAAAATGGAGAAAAGACAGTCTCTTTAACAAGTGGTGTTGGGAAAACTGGTCAGCCACTTGTAAAAGAATGAAACTAGAACACTTCCTAACACCATACACCTAAATAAACTCAAAATGGATTAGAGAGCCAAATGTAAGACCAGAAACTATAAAACTTCTAGAGGAGAATGAAGGCAAAACACTCTCTCAAAAATCACTGTGGGGTCCTCCAAAACCCACCTCCCAGAATATTGGAAATAAAAGTAAAAATAAAAAATTGGGACCTAATTAAAATCAAAAGTTTCTGCACAGCAAAGGAAACTATAAGCAAGGTGAAAAGACACCCTGCAGAATGGGAGAAAATAATAGCAAATGAAGCAACTGATAAAAGATTCATCTCCAAAAATATACAAGCAGCTCCTGCAGTTCAATTCCAGAAAAATGAATGACCCAATCAAAAAAAGGGGCAAAGAACCAAACAGACATTTCTCTAAATAAGACATAAAAATGGCTAACAAACACATGAAAAAATGCTCAACATCCCTCATAATCAGAGAAATGCAAATCAAAACAACAATGAAATACCATTTCACACCAGTCAGAATGACTGCTATCCAAAAGTCTACATGCAATAAATGCTGGAGAGGGTGTGGAGAGAAGGGAACCCTCTTACACTATTGGAGGGAATGCAAACTAGTACAGGCATAATGGAGAACAGTATGGAGCTGTCTCATTTACAGGGTTATCACTATCACCTTTCTAAATTCCATATATATGCGTTAGCATACTGTATTGGTGTTTTTCTTTCTGCCTTAATATTGTAAAATAATTAGCCTCCAAAAAAAATAAAATAAATAAAGTTAATTTTGAGACTCCATAAAATTCTCAGCAAAAATAAATAAATAAATAAATAAAATTAAGTTTGAGACTCTATAAAAGTCTCAGCAAAAAAAAAAGAATGCATTTGAACCTGTTCTAATGAGGTGGATGAAACTAGATCCTATTATACAGAGTGAAGTAAGCCAGAAAGAAAAACACGAATACAATATACTAATGCATATATATGGAATTTAGAAAGATGCAAATTATAACCCTGTATACGAAACAGCTAAAGAGACACAAATGTATAAGACAGACTTTGGGACTGTGTGGGAGAGGGTGCGGGTGGGATGGTTTGGGAGAATGGCATTGAAACATGTATATTATCATATGTGGAACGAATCGCCAGTTCAGGGTCAATGCATGTTACAGGATGCTCGGGGCTGCTACACGGGGATGACCCAGAGGGAGGATAAAGGGAGGGGGGAGGTGGGAGGGGGCTTCTGGAGGGAGAACTCATGTACACCCGGAGTGGATTCATGTTAATGTATTGCAAAACCAACAAATATAATATTGTAAAATAATTTTCCTCCAATAAAAATAAAAAAAAAAAGCAGAAGAAAAAAAAAAAAAAAAAAAAGATGTACTCCTCAGAAGAAAGCTATGACCAAACTAGACAGCATATTGGAAAGCAGAAACATTGCTTTGCCAAGTTCCACATAGTCAAAGCTATGGTTTTACCAGCAGTCGTGTATGGATGTGAGATTTGGACTCTAAACATAGCTGAATGCAGAATTCTTGATGCTTTTTAACTAGTTTGTTGAAGACTCTACATGTCTCTTGGCCTTAAGGAGGCTAAAGGAAATCCATCCTAAATATTCATTGGAAGGACTGATTTTGAAGGTGAAGCTCCAATAATTAGGCCATCTGATGAGAATAACTAACTCATTTGAAAAGACTCTGATGGTTGGAAACATTGACTACTGAAGCAGTAAAGGACAACAGAGGATGAGATGGTTGGAAGGAATCACCGACTCGATGGACGTGAGTTTGTGTATGCTCCGGGAGTTGGTGATGGACAGGGAAGCGTGGGATGCTTCAGTCCATGGTGTCGCAAAGTGCTGAACATGATCCAGAGACGGAACTGAACTAAAATCAAATGTAGAATCATCTACATTTTTACATGTGAATGTAGTGATGCTGGTTTTACTACATGATACTTGGCATTTTCTTTTATTTCATTCACGGAAATATGGAAGCTGTTTTTCTTAGGTGAAATGTGGAATTTTCTACACCTCATGTATGAAAATCCGGTTAGTGTTTCTCTACCATTAAATGAGGAAATATGTATATTTCACATATGAAAATCTTGTCACTGACTTTCTGAAGACAAGGAGAACCAGTATGAAACTTCAATTTTCTCTAATGACAAATGAAAATCTGGACACCACTGTTACCTCATAAAGTAGAGAATCTTTGCATTTCTCAAACATACAGCAAAAGAAAGAGTTTCTTCCATGAAATGTGTGATGTCCTGTATTTACTGTATTAAAAGCTAGGCGCTAATTTTCCATCTTGGATGTTGGACTTCTCTATATTTCGTATTTGTGATCAGAATGGATATTTTCCTATTAAAAAAAATGGAAATCTCTATATTTCATATGATGCGCCGGTTCTTCAGCTACAGAAACACCTATGTTCCCAGTTTTCCTGTTTCCCTGTACCTTGAACATTTGTGTGTGTCTACACGTGTGAGTTTGTGAGCTGTGTTTTTGTTTCTTTTTTTCTGTGTGGATATGTGTATTTCCACAGCTGATGAAGAGATGAAGGTGACAGATCACAAGATGTCTAACAAGCAGAAGGATCTTTGCTCATTTCTAAGACAAACCATTCAATAGTGTAGTAATCCAAATCTGTGTCCTGACCAGTTATGCTGAAGTAGCTTAAGTGGAACAGTTCTATGAAGACTTACAAGACGGTCTAGAACTAACACCCCCCCCCAAAAAAAAAAGATGTCCTTTTCATCATAGAGGAATAGAATGCAAATGTAGAAAGTCAAGAGATACCTGAGTAACAGACAAATTTGGCATTCGAGTACCAAAAGAATCCAGTCAAAGGTTAACAGAGTTCTGCCAAGAGAGCACACAGCTTATAGGAAGCACCCTGGTCAACAACACAAGAGAAGACTCTACACATGGAATCACCAGATGTGCCATACTGAAATCAGGTTGATTATTTTCTTTGCAGCCGAAGATGGAGAAGCTATACATAGTCAGCAAAAACAGACAGAGAGCTCACTGTGACTCAGATCATGAACTCCTTATTACCAAATTCAGACTTAAATTTAAAAAGGAGGGAAAACCACTAGATTATTCAGGTATGATCTAAATCAAATCCTTTAGGATTAAATATGAAAGTGACAAAGAGTTTCAAGGGATTAGGTCTGATAGAACGTGTACCTGAAGAAACACAGACAGAAGTTTGTGGCTTTGTATAAGAAGCAGTGACCAAGCCATCCTCAAGAAAAAGAAATACAAAAATGCATAATGGTTTTCTAAAGATGCCTTACAAATAGATGAGAAAAGAATAGAAGCTGAAAGCAAAGGAGAAAAGGAAAGATATACCCATTTTAAGGCAGTGTTACAAAGTATAGGAAGGAAAGATAAGAAAGGCTTCCCCAGTGATCAAAGCGAAGAAATAGAGGAAAATAATAGGATGGACAAAACCAGAGATCCCTTCAAGAAAATTAGAGATACCTAAGGAATATTCCATGCAAAGATGGTCAAAATAATGTACTGAATTTTCATGGGCGTAATGGAAGCAGAAGATACTAAGAAGAGGTGGCAATAATACACTGAGTAACTATACAAAAAAGGGTGTTCATTACCCAGATAACCAAGATGTTTTGATCACTCACCTAGAGCCAGACGTCTTAGGATGTGAAGTCAAGCAGTCTTTATGGAGCATCCATATGAACAAAGCTAGTGGAATTGATGGAATTCTAGTTGAGTTATTTAACAGTTGTATAAGTGCTTCACTCAATATGCCAGCAAATTTGGAAAACTCAGCAATGGATACAGGCCTTGAAAAGTTCATTCCTATCCCATAGAAAGATAATGCCACAGACTGTGCATGCAAACATACAGTTGCCCTCATCTCAAATGGAAGCAAAGTAATGTTCAAAATTATACAAGCCAGGCTTCAACAGTACATGAACCATGAAATTCCAGATGTTCGAGCTGGATTCAATAAAGGCAGAGGAACCAGAAAATAAATATCCAACATCTGTGGGATCATCAAAATCACAAGAGAGCTACAGGAACAAGCAAACAAACAAAAATCTACTTCTACTTCATGTTTATATCAAAGGTTTTGACTGTGTGGATCACAAGACACTATGGAAAATGCTTAATGTGATAGGAATACCAGGTCCATTGACCTGCCTCCTAGGTAATCTGTATGCAACTCAAGAAGCAACTGTTACAACTGGATTTAAAGCAATGGGCTGCTTCCAAATAAGGAAAGGATTATGACAAGGCTGCATATTGTCACCCTGCTTATTTAAATTATATGTAATGTCCACTTCAGTCTCTCAGTCATGTCCGACTCTTTGTGACCCCATGAACCGCAGAACGTCAGACCTGCTTGTCCGTTACCATCTCCTTGAGTGTACCCAAACTCATGTCCATTGAGTCGGTGATGCTATCCAACCATCTCATCCTCTGTCATCCCTTTCTCCTCCTAACCTCAATCTTTCACATTGTGAAACAGACTGTTGGAGGGCACATACAAAACCTTGTGTGCATGAGGAGTGAAGAATAATGAGCAGTGTCCCCAAAAGAGACTGAGCCAGACTTGCTTCTGAGTGTCAAGGAGTCGCCATCAAAGAGTGGGATGCAGAGGGGTCTCGGGAACTGAATCCAAGAGTGCTTGCTCAAATCCTTTTGAAGGAGGTCCCAATTACTTTCGTTTCCCATGTGACAGTTTGGGCTCAGTTCAAACAACGAGGCCTGAACACAACCACAACCATCAAGAGTAAATTGGATTAAAGATTCATTGAAAGGGCCCCATACATCAGAGCAGGACCGAAGCTCACTCACACTCTGTTTCTCCCATCAGGAAGTTTTCATAAGCCTCTTTTCTTTATCCATCAGAGGGCAGAAAGAATGAAAAGCACAATCACAGAAAACTAACCCAAGTGTTCAAACGGATCACAGCCTTGTATACCTCAATGAAACTATGAGACATGACATGTAGGGCCACCCAAGATGGATTGGACCTGGTGGAGGATTCTGGCAAAATGTGGTCAACTAGAGAAGGGAATGGAAAACCACTTAAATATCCTTGCTTTGAAAACCCCATGAACGATATGGAAATCCAAAAAGATATTACACTGAAAGATGAACTCTCCAGGTTGGTAGGTATCCTATATACTTCTGGAACTCAGTGAGGAAGTAACTCCAGAGAAAATGAAGAGATGGAGCCAAAGGAGAAACAACACCGAGTTGTGGATATGAATGGTGATAAAAGTAAAGTTTGATGCTGTAAAGAATGATATTTCATAGGAACCTAGAATGTGAAGTCCATGATGAAGGTAAAATTTACATGGTCAAACAGGAGATGACAAGTGTGAAGATCAAAGTTTCAGCAATCAGTGAAATAAAATTGAGTGGAATGGACAAATTTAACTCAGATGACCATTTTATCTTCTAAGTTGGTCAAGAATCCCTAGAGAAGAAATGGAAGAAGCTGCTCTCATCAATGAAAAGAGTGTGAAATGCAGTACTTGATTGCAATATAAAAAGGAAACATCTCTGCTTGTTTTTAAGGCTAGCTAACCATTCTGTAGCACTGTAATCCAAGTCTGCGTCATGACCAGTAATGCTAAAGTTGAAGTTGAGCTGAAGGCCAGGGTGAAGCTGTGGTTGAGTGGGTCTGTGATTACCAATAGGACATTCTAGGACTTATACACACAAAAATAAGATGCTATTTTCATCATACAGGACTGGAATGGAAAAGTAGGAAATTGAGAACTACCTAAAGATGCAGAGTGGGTGATGGACAGGGAAGCCTGGCATGCTGTGATTCATGGGGTTGCAAAGAGTTGGACACGACTGAGCGACTGAACTGAACTGAACTGAAAGATAAAAACATGTTTGGCCTTTGGGTACAAAATAAACCAGGGCAAAATCTAACAGTTTTGCTAAGACAAGTTACTGTCATTGGATACACCCTCTTCCAACAACATGAGATATGACTCCACACATGCACATCCTCAGATGATCAATACCAAAATCAAACTGATAGTATAATATGAAGCTGAGGATAAAGAATCTCTTTCAGTTCAGATCAGTTCAGTTCAGTTGCTGAGTCATATCCAAGTCTTTGCGACTCCATGAACTGCAACACAGCCGGCCTCCCTGTCAATCACCAACTCCTAGAGTTACTCAAACTCATGTCCATTGCGTGGGTGAGACCATCCAACCATTTCTTCCTCTATCGTCCCCTTCTCCTCCTGCCCCCAATCCCTCCCAGCATCAGTGTATTGTCTATTGAGTCAACTCTTCACATGAGGTGACCAAAGTATTAGAGTTTCAGCTTTAGCATCAGTCCTTTCAAAGGTCAACACTGATATTCTTTAGAATCAGTCCTTTAGGACTGGTTGGATTTCCTTGCAGTCAAAGGGACCCTCAAGAGTGTCTCCAAAACCACAGTTCAAAAGCATCAATTTTTTGGCAGTCAACATTCTTCACCATCAAATTCTCACATCCATACATGACCACTGGAAAAACAATAGCCTTGACTAGATGGACATTTGTTGGCAAAGTGATGTCTATGCCTTTTCATATAATATCTAGTTTAGTCATCACTTTCGTTCTGAGGAGTAAATATCTTTTACTTTCATGCCTACAATCACCATCTTCAGTGTCTTTCAGTTCAGTTCAGTTGCTCAGTCGTGTCCGAATCT
This sequence comes from Moschus berezovskii, assembly GCF_049115385.1. NCBI lineage: Eukaryota > Metazoa > Chordata > Mammalia > Artiodactyla > Moschidae > Moschus > Moschus berezovskii. Next base: position 82,205,000 of record NC_142489.1, read on the forward strand.
TTGCGACCCCATGAATCACGGCTGCCAAGCCTCCTTGTCCATCACCAACTCCCGGAATTCACTCGAAGTCATGTCCGTTGAGTCAGTGATGCCATCCAGACATCTCATTCTCTCTCGTCCCCTTCTCCTCCACCCACAATACTCCCCAGCATCAGAGTCTTCCACAGAATCAAATCGTCTCATGAGGTGGCCAAAGTATTGGAGATTCAGCTTTGGCATCAGTCCTTCCAATGAAGACACAGGACTGATCTCCTTTAGAATGGACTGGTTGGATCTCTTAGCAGTCCAAGGGACTCTCAAGGGTCTTCTCCAGCACCACACTTAAAAAGCATCAATTCTTCGGCCATCAGCCTTCTTCACAGTCCAACTCTCACATCCATACATGACCACTGGGAAAACCAGAGCCTTGACTAGACGGACCTTGGTTGGCAAAGTAATGTCTCTGCTTTTTAATATATTATCTACGTTGGTCATAACTTTCCTTCCAAGCAGTAAGCGTCTTTTAATTTCATGGCTGTAATCAGTATCCACAGTGATTTTGAAGCCCAAAAAAATTAAGTATGACACTGTTTCTACTGTTTCCCCATCTATTTCCCGTGATGTGATGGGACCAGATGCCATGATCTTGGTTTTCTGAATTTGGAGCTGCAAGCCAACTTTTTACTCTCCTCTTTCACTTTCATGAAGAGGCTTTTGAGTCCCTCTTCACTTTCTGCCATAAGAGTGGTGTCATCTGCATATCTGAGGTTATTGATATTTCTCCCGGCAATCTTGATTCCAGCTTGTGTTTCTTCCAGACCAGCGTTCCTCATGATGTACTCTGCAAAGAACTTAAATAAGCAGGGTGACAATATACAACCTTGACGTGCTCTGTTTTCTATTTGGAACCAGTCTGTTGCTTCATGTCCAGTTCTAACTTTTGTTTCCTGACCTGCATGCAGGTTTCTTAAGAGGCAGGTTAGGTGGTCTGGTATTCCCATCTCTTTCAGAATGTTCCAAAGTTTATTGTGATCCACACAGTTAATGGCTTTGGCATAGTCAATGAAGCAGAAATAGATGATTTTCTGGAACTCACTTGCTTTCTCCATGGTCCAACAGATATTGGCAATTTGATCTCTGGTGCATCTGCCTTTTCTAAAACCTGCTTTAACATCTAGAAATTCACAGTTCACATATTGTAGAAGCCTGGATTGGAGAATTTTTAGTATGAATTTACTAGTAAGTGAGATGAGTGCAATTATGCCGTAGTTTGAGCATTCTTTGGCATTGCCTTTCTTTGGGATTGAAATGAAGATTAACCTTTTCCAATCCTGTGTCTACTGCTGCGTTTTCCAAATTTTATGGCATATTGAGTGCAGCACTTTCACACCATCATCTTTCAGGATTTGAAATAACTCAACTGAAATTCCATCACCTCCACTAGCTTTGTTTGTAGTGATGCTTTCTAAGGTCCACTCGGCTTCACATTCCAGGGTATCTGGCTCTCGGTGAGTGACAACGCCATCGTGATTATCTTGGTCGTGAAGATCTTTTTTCCATAGTTCTTCTGTGTATTCTTGCCACCTCTTCATAATATCTTCTGCTTCTGTTAGGTCCATACAGTTTCTTTCCTTTATTGAGCCCATCTTTGCATGAAATGTTTCCTTGATATCTCTAATTTTCTTGAAGAGATCTCTTGTTTTCCTAGTCTGTTGTTTTCCCCTATTTCCTTACACTGATCGCTGAGAAAGGCTTTCTTATCTCTCCTTGCTAATCTTTGGATCTCTGCATTCAAATGCTGATATCTTTCCTTTTCTCCTTTGCTTTTCACTTCTCTTCTTTTTACAGCAATTTGTAAGGCCTCCTCAGACAGCCATTTTGCTTTTTTGCATTTCTCTTCCATGGGGATGGTCTTGGTCCCTGTCTCCTGTACAATGTCATGAACCTCCATCCACAGTTCATCAGGCACTCTATCTATCAGATCTAGTCCCTTAAATCTATTTCTCACTTCCACTGTATAATAGTAATGGATATGATTTAGGTCATATCTGAATGGTCTAGAGGTATTCCCTACTTTCTTCACTTTAAGTTTGAATTTGGAAATAAGGAGTTCATGATCTGAGCCACTGTCAGCTCTTGATCTTGTTTATGTTAACTCTATAGAGCTTCTCCATCTTTAGCTGCAAAGAATATAATCCATCTGATCTCGGTGTTGACCATCTGGTGATATCCATGTGTAGAGTTTTCTCTTGTGTTGTTGGAAGAGGGTGTTTGCTCTGACTAGTGCATTCTCTTGGCAAAACTCTATTAGCCTTTGCCTTGCTTCATTCCTTGCTCCAAGGCCAAATTTGCCTGTTACTCCATTTGTTGCTTGACTTCCTACTTTTGCATTCCAGTCCCCTATAATGAAAAGGACATCTTTTTTGGGATGTTAGTTCGAAAATATCTTGTAGTTCTTCATAGAACAGTTCAACTTCGGCTTCTTCAGCATTATTGATGGGGTATAGGTTTGTATTTCTGTAATATCTAATGGTTTGTCTTGAAAACGAACAGAAATTATTCTGTCGTTTTTAAGATTGCATCCAAATACTGCGTTTCAGACTCTTTTGTTGACCATGATGGCTACTCCATTTTTTTCTAAGGGATTCCTGCCCACAGTAGTAGATACAATGGTCGTCTGAGTTAAATTCACCCATTCTAGTTCATTTTAGTTCACTGATTCCTAGAATGTCTACATTCACTGTTGCCATCCCTGTTTGACCACTTCCAATTTGCCTTGATTCATGTACCTAACGTTCCAGGTTCCTATGCAATATTACTCTTTACAGCACCGGACTTTGCTTCTATCTCCAGTCACATTCACAACTGGGTATTGGTTTTGCTTTGTCTCCATCCCATCTTTCCTTCTGGAGTTATTTTTCCATTGATCTCCAGTAGCATACTGGGCACCTACCGACCTGGTGAATTTCTCATTCAGTGTCCTATCATTGTGCCTTTTGATACTGTTCATGGGGTTCTCAAAGCAAGTATACTGAAGTGGTTTGCCATTCAATTCTCCAGTGGACCACATTCTGCTGTGGTCCATGTGATCAGATCGACTAGGTTTCTCTGTCTGCCCTCTGATGGCCCCTCACAATACCTACTGTCTTAGGGTTTCTCTTCCCTTGATCGTGGGATATCTCTTCACAGCTGCTCCAGCAAAGCGCAGCTGGTGCATCTTACCTTGGAAAAGGGGTATCTCCTAAAGGCTGCCCCTCCTGACCTGGAACGTGAGGTAGCTCCTCTCGGCCCTCCTGCTCACACGCCACCACTGCCTCTTGGATGTGGGTTAGCTCCTCTCGGCTGCCGACCCTGGCCTCTTCCACACTTCTGCTTGTGCCGTCGGTTGTGCCTGGAGCCGACGTCTCTCGCATTGCTCAGTGACTTTGGAGCCCCCCAAAGTAAAGCCTGACACTGTTTCCACTGTTTCCCCATCTGTTTCCATGAAGTGATGGGACCAGATGCCATGATCTTAGTTTTCTGAAAGTTGACCTCTAAGCCAACTTTTTCACTCTCCTCTTTCACTGTCATCAAGAGACTTTTCAGTTCCTCTTCACCCTGTGCCACTTGGGTGGTGTCATCTTTATACCTCAGGTTACTGATATTTCTCCCGGCAATCTTGATTTCAACTTCTTCCAGCCCAGCATTTTTCATGATGTACTCTTCATATAAGTTAAATAGCAGGGTGACAATATACAGCCTTGACGTACTCCTTTCCCTATTTGGAACCAGTCTGTTGTTTCATGTCCAGTTTTAACTTTTGATTCCTGACTTGCATATAGGTTTCTCAAGAGGTAGGTTAGGTGGCCAGGTATCACTATCTCTTTAAAAATTTTTCACAATTTGTTGTGATCCACACAGTCAAAGGCTTTAGTCAATAAAGCAGGAATAGATGTGTTTTCTGGAACTCTCTTGCTTTTTCCATGATTGAGTGGATTTTGGCAATGTGATCTCTGGTTCCTCTGCCTTTTCTGAAAGCAGCTAGAATATCTGGAAGTTCACAGTTCATGTATTGCTGAAGTCTCTATACAGTCAGCCAAAACACTACTGGGAGTTGACTGTGGCTGAGATCAGCAACACATATTGATAAAACATCTGTACTTATATTGAAGAAAGTAGGGAAAACCCCTTGATCATTCGGGTATAACCTAAATAAAATATCTTTTGATTGAAATAGCAAATGTCAAATTGATTCAAGGAATTAGATCTGAGAGAGAAGTTTGTACAGAAGTTTGTGATTGTACAAAATGAAGCAATGAAGAATATTCCCAATAGAAAGAATTGCAAAAGGCAAAATGGTTACCTGAAGAAGCCTTAAAAACACCTGAGGAAAAGGAAACAAAAAGAGAGAGAAAGAGAGAGAGAAGTGGAAGGGAAAAAAGAACAGGAAATTTACGCCCATATGAATGCAGAGTTTTGAAGAATAGCTATGGCTTAGAAGAAAATTTTCCTCATTGATCTATGCCAAGAAATAGAGGAAAACAATAGAATAAGAAAGACTAGAGATCTCCTCAAGAAAATTAAATATACCAGGGGAACATTTTATGTAATGAAGGGCACAATAAAGGACACAGATATTAGGGAACAAAGAGAAGCAGAAATATTAGAAGAGGTGGCAAAAACACAAAGAAAATGTTCAACCCTGAAAAGCAGGATGGTATCATCACTCACCTAGACCCAGATAACCTAGAATGCATTGTCAAGAAGGCTTTAGGAAACATTAGTGGAAATAAATCTGGTGGAGCTGATGGCTATCTAGTTGAGCTATTTCAAATCCTAAAATATGATGCTGTGAAAGTGCTGCACTCAATATGAAGGCAAGTGTAGAGAACTCAGCAGTGGCCACAAGACTGAAAATGATCACTTTTCATAGCATTCCCAAAGAAAGACATGTCAGACTCTTTGAACTAACACACAATTTTATTCATCTCACATAAAGCAAAAAGTAATGCACGGAATTCTCCAAGGAAGTTTTCAACAGTAGTCAAAGGAAGAATTTCCAGAGGTTCAAACTTCATTTAGAAAAGTCAGAGGAACCAGAGATCAAATTTCCCAAACCCGTTGTATGCTCAAAAAAGCAAGCAAGTTCCAGGAAAACATCCACTGCTCTATTGACTGTGTCTAAACCTTTGGCTTGTGGAACACAAAACGTGTGGAAAATTCTTCAAAAGATGGGAATACCATACCACCTGACATGCCTCCTGAGAAACTTCTATGCAGATAATGAAACAACAGTTATCATGGATTGGGAACAATGGGCTGGTTCCAAGTTGGGCAAAGAAGCAACTCCAGGCTATATATTGTCACCCTATTTACTTATGTAGACTGCGTCATGTGAAATGCCAAGCTGGATGAAGCACAAGCTGGGATCCTGTTTTCTAGGAGATATAGAAACAAACACAAATATAGGATGACACCACCATTACGGCAGAAAGTGAAGAGAAGCTAAGAAATCTCTTAATGAACGTGAAATTAGAGAGTGAAAATTTTTGGTTTCAACCTGAACATCCAACCTGAAGTTCATCGCATCTGGTCCCAACTCTTCATGGCAGATAGATGGGGAAACAGTGGAAAACATGGCAGGCTTTGCTTTCTTGGACTTCAAAATCACTGTAGATAGTGACTGAGGCCATAAAAGCTAGATAAATATAGACATCATTTTAAAAAGCAGAGACATGATGGAAGATGGTGGAGGAATAGGATGGGGTGACCACTTTCTACCCCACAAAATCAGCAAAAGAACATTTGAACGCTGAGTAAATCCCACAAAACAACTTCTGAATACCGGCAGAGGATATCAGGCACCCAGAAAAGCAGCCTATTGTCTTCGAAAGAAGGAAGGGAATAGTATAAAAGATAAAAAGAGAGACAAAAGAGGGACGGACGGAGCTCCATCCTGGGAAGGGAGGCTTAAAAAAAAAAAGAGAGAGAGAAGTTTCCAAACACCTGGAAACACGGGCAAGTCTGTGGATAGCCTTGGAATCTCAGAGGGACACATAACTGGGAGGAAAAAGGACAAATATAATTAAAACTCACAGACTAAGTGCCCAGAGGAAACTCTCAGTGGAGAAGTGGCACAGATGCCTGCACCCCTCACTCGGAGGCAGGGGTTGAACAGGGAGGTGCAGCGACAGTGCTTAGAGAGAGGACTGCGCATGAACACCCCGAGGGCAAGCTGAGCGCGCTAACAGGAGCAAAGCAGACTGTGCAGCGAAAGGCCCCAAACTTAGACTCCACCAGCCCCACTCATAGAACAAAGGACTGAGAAGAGCGTGCCGGCTGCGGGTGTACCATCCCCCAGGCCCCGCGGAGAGAGACCAGCACCAGAAGGGGCAGCCATGGGCCCAGAGAGGTTTCCCATACCAAACTGCAGGCAGGCTTCCTTGCTAAACAAGACTTCTCGGGTTTGGGCCAGTCACTCAGAAAACCGAGCGGCAGGGACCGCGGAGGCAATAAGTCACAATGACTGTGCTCGCCAAATGCCTGGTCACCTGAGCTGCTCAGACCGGGAAATCACCAAACACAGACCGAAACAAATCTGCGCCTTGGTGTAGTACCAAAGGACCTGAACCTGAGCCGCTCAGACCTGGGAAGTGCATGCAACCCAGTGCCAGCCGCGGACAGCTCCCGGCAGCGCAACCCAGAGCCTGAGCAGCATAAACAGGGAAAGCACACATACCATGAGTGGGAGCATTCCCAGAGTAGTCGAGATACTGCGAACACTCCCCACAGACACCAGAGATATTTGTTATCAGCATTCCTCCCTCCCCGCAGCAGGATGGAACAGAGAGAAGAAATCCAGCTCCACCCCACAGAACACCGAGACAAGCTTCCCAAACCAGGTAACCTTGAAAAGTCACCATCCAACTCCACACACAATGAGGTAACTACATAATAAAGAGAACTCCACAAACTGCCAGAAGACGGAAAGGCCACCCGAAGCACATCAATATAAGCAAGATGAAGAGGCAGAGAAATACCCAGCAAGTAAAGGAACAGAATAAATGCCCACCAACACAAACAAAAGAGGAAGACATAGGGAACCTACCTGATAAAGAATTTCTAATTTTAATGGTGAAAATTATTCAAAATCTGGAAAGCAAAATGGACCTACAGATAAATAACCTGGAGAAAAGGATTGAGAAGATGCAAGAAATGTTTAATAAGGAATTCGAGGGAATAAAGAAAAAGTCAATATACAATGAATAATGCAATAGATGAGATCAGAAACACTCTCGAGGGAACAAACAGTAGAATATCGGAGGCAGAAAGCAGTTGATAAGTGAGATAGAAGATAGAATTTTAGAAATATATGATTCAGAGAGGAAAAATGAAAAACGAATTAAAAGAAATGAGGACCATTTCTGAGACCTCTGAGACAGTGTTAAATGCCCCAACATTGGAATCATAGACCAGTTAGACCTATTAGATCTCTATAGGTCATTTCATCCCAAAACAATGAATTTCACCTTTTTCTCAAGCTCACACAGAACATTTTCCAGGATAGATCACATCCTGGGCCATAAATCTAGCCTTGGTAAATTCAAAAAAACTGAAATCATTCCAAGCATCTTTTCTGACCACAATGCAGTAAGAATAGATCTCAATTATAGGAGAAAAACTATTAAAAATGCCAACATATGGAGGCTGAAAAACACACTGCTGAATAATGAACATATCATAGAAGAAATCAAAAGAGAAACCAAAATATGCATATAAATAAATGAAAATGAAAACACAACAATCCAAAACCTCTGGGACACTGTAAAACAGTGTTAAGGGGAAAGTTCATAGCAATACAGGCACACCTCAAGAAAAAAGTCAACTAAATAATCTAACTCTACACCTAAAGAAACTAGAAATGGAAGAAATGAAGAACCCCAGTGTTAGTAGAAGGAAAGAAATCGTAAAAATTAAGGCAGAAATAAATGTAAAAGAAACATAGCAAAAATCAACAAAATCAAAAGCTGGTTCTTTGAGAAGGTAAATAAAATTGACAAACTACTAACCAGACTCATGAAGAAACAAACAGAGAAAAACGAAATCAATAAAATTAGAAATGAAAATGGAGAGATCACAACCGACAACACAGACATACAAAGGATTATTAGAGAATACTATCAGCAATTATATGGCAATAAAATGAATAACTTGAAAGAGATGGACAAACTCTTAGAAATGTACAACCTTCCAAAACTGAACTAGGAAGAAATAGAAAATCTTAACAAATCCATCACAAGCACGGAAATAGAGGCTGTAATAAGAAATCTTCCAGCAAACAAAAGCCCAGGTCCAGATGGCTTCACAGCTGAATTCAACCAAAAATTTAGGGAAGAGCTAACACCTATTCTACTCGAACTCTTCCAGAAAATTGCTAAGGAAGGGAAAATTCCAAACTCATTCTATGAGGACACCATCACTCTAATGCCAAAACCTGGTAAAGACCCCACAAAAAAAGAAAACTGCAGGCCAATATCACTGATGAACATAGATGCAAAACTCCTTAAGAAAATTATTGCAATCAGAATCCAACAACACAAGGATTCTTCAATATCCAGAAATCAATCAATGTAATACACCACATTAACATTTTATTTTTATTAAAAATAAAAATCATATGAGTATCTCAAAGATGCAGAGAAAGACTTCGACAAAATTCAGCATCCATTTATGATAAAAACCCTCCAGAAAGTGGGAATAGAAGGGACGTATCTCAACATAATTAAAGCTATATATGACAAACCCATAGCAAACATTATCCTCAATGGTGAAAAACTGAAAGCATTTCCCCTAAAGTCAGGAATAAGACAAGTGTTCTCTCACCACTACTATTCAGTATAGTTCTGGAAGTTTTGGCTACACCAATCAGAGCAGAAAATTACATAAAAGGAATACAAATGGAAAAGAAATAAAACTTTCAGTATGCGCTGATGATATGATCCTCTACACAGAAAGGCCTAGACTCTACCTGAAAACTACTAGAGCTAATCAATGAATACAGTAAAGTTGCAGGATATGAAATCAATACACAGAAATCCCTTGCAATCCTATACACTAATAATGAGTAAATAGAAAAAGAAATTAAGGAAATTATTCCATTCACTGCTGCAAAAAAAGAATTAAATACTTAGGAAAATATCTATCTAAGGAAACAAAGGACTTGTACATAGAAAACTATAAAACACTAGTGAAAGTCATCAAAGAGGTCACTAATACATGGGGAAATATACCGTGTTCGTGGATTGGAAGAATAAATACTGTAAAAATGAGTATACTACCGAAAGCATTTTATACATTGAATGCAATCCCTATCAAGCTACCAACGGTATTTTTCACAGAACTAAAACAAATAATCTCACAATTTGTATGGAAATAAAAAAAAAAAAAACGAAAAACTTGAATAGCCAAAGTAATCTTGAGGAAGAAAAATAGAACTGGGGGAATTAACCTGCTGGACTTCAGGCTCTACTACAAAGCCACAGTCTTCAAGAAAGTATGTTACTGACATAAAGACAGAAATATAGATCAATGAAATAAAATAGAAAGCCCATAGATAAATCCATGCACCTATGGACACCTTATCTTTGACAAAGGAGGCAAGAATATAAAATGGAGAAAAGACAACCTCTTTAACAAGTGGTGCTGGTAAAACTGGTCAGCTACTTGTAAAAGAATGAAACTAGATCACTTCCTAACACCATACACAGAAACAAACTCAAAATAGATTAAAGATCTAAATGTTAAGACCAGAAACTATAAAACTCCTAGAGGAGAACGTAGGCAAAACACTCTCCAACATAAATTACAGCAGAATCCTCCATGACCCACCTCCCAGAATATTGGAAATGAAAGCAAAAAGAAACAAACAGGACCTAATTAAAATAAAAACCTTCTACACAGCAAAGGAAACTATAAGCAATGTGAAAAGGCAGTCTTCAGAATGGGAGAAATTAATAGCAAGCGAAATAACTGACAAAGAATTAATTTCCAAAATATACAAGCAGCTCCTGCATCTCAATTCCAGAAAAATAAATCACCCAATCAAAAAATGGGCCAAAGAACTAAACAGACATTTCTCCAAAGAAGACATATAGATGGCTAACAAACACATGAAAAAATGCTCAACATCCCTCATAATCAGAGAAATGTATATCAAAACCACAATGAGATACCGTTTCACATCAGTCAGAATGGTTGCTATCCAAAAGTCTACATACAATAAATGCTGGAGAGGGTGTGGAGAGAAGGGAACACTCTTACACTGTTGGTGGGAATGCAAACTAGTACGACCACTATGGAGAACAGTGTGGATATTGCTCAAAAAACTGGAAATAGAACTGCCATATGATCCAGCAATCGCACTCCTGGGCATACACATCGAGGAAACAAGAATTGAAACAAATGTACTAAATATTCATTGAAGGACTGTTTATAATAGCGAGGACATGGAAGAAACCTAGATGTCCATCTGCAGATGAATGGATCAGAAAGCTTTGGTACATATACACAATGGAGTGCTTTTCAGCCATCAAAAAGAATGCATTTGAGTCAGTTCTAAAGAGGTGGATGAAATTGGAGACTATTATACAGAGTGAAGTCAGCCTGAAATAAAAACATCAATGAAGCATAGTAATGCATATATACGGAATTTAGAAGGATGATAACCTTAACCCTGTATCAGTTCAGTTCAGTTCAGTCGCTCAGTTGTGTTCAACTCTCTGCTACCCCATGAATCACAGGACGCTAGGCCTCCCTGTCCATCACCAACTCCCGGAGTTCACTCAAACTCATGTCCACAGAGTCGGTGATGCCATCCAGCCATCTCATTCTCGGTCGTCCCCTTCTCCTCCCGCCCCCAACTTTTCCCAGCATCAGAGTCTTTTCCAGTGAGTCAACTCTTCCCATTAGGTGGCCAAAGTATTGCAGTTTCAGCTTTAGCATCAGTCCTTCCAATAAACACTCAGGATTGATCTCCTTTAGAATGGACTGGTTGGATCTCCTTGCAGTCCAAGGGACTCTCAAGAGTCTTCTCCAATACCACAGTTCAAAAGCATCAATTCTTCGGTGATCAACTTTCTTCACAGTTTAACTATCACATCCATATGACCATGGGAAAAACCATAGCCTTGACTAGACGGACCTTTGTTGGCAAAGTAACGTCTCTGCTTTTTAATATGCTATCAACCTTGGTCATAACTTTCCTTCCAAGGAGTAAGCGTCTTTTAATTTTATGGCTGCATACGAGACAGCAAAAGAGACATAGGTGTATAGAACAGTCTTTGGGACTCTGTGGGAGAGGGTGAAGTTGGGATGATTTGATAGAATGTCATTGTAGCATGTATATTATCATATGTGAAAAGAATCACCAGTCCAGGTTCGACGCATGATACAGGATGCTTGGGGCTGGTGCACGGGGATGACCTGGAGGGAGGATATGGGTAACAGGGAGGTGGGAGGGGGGTTCAAGAGCGGTATCACATGTACACCCGGGGCAGATTCGTTTCAATGTATGGAAAAACCAACCAATGTATTAATATAAAGTAATTTGCCTCCAAAATAAAAAAAAATGGAATCATATGCCAAGATTTTCGTTTTCTGAATGTTCAGCTTTAAGCTAGCATTTTCACTCTTCTTTGTCATTTTCATTAAGAGAGTTTTTTCGTTCTTCGCTTTCTGCCGTAAGGGTAGTGTCATATGCATCTCTGAGGTTATCAACATTTCTCTCAGCAATCTTGATTCCAGCTAGTTCTTCATCCAGTTCAAATTTTTCTTGATGTGCTCTGCATAAAAGTTAAATAATCAGGGTGACAATACAGCTTTGACATCCTCCTTTTCCTATTTTGAACCTGTCTGTTGTTCCATGTCTAGTTCTAACTGTTGCTTCCTGAACAGCATACAAATTTCTCAAAAGGCAGGTAAGGTGGCCTGGTATTTCCATCTCTTGTACAGTTGACCACAGTTTATTGTGATACACACAAAGGCTTTGGCAGAGTTAATAATGGTGAAGTCGCTTTCTGTTTCAATGATCCAGAAGATGTTGGCAATTTGATCTCTGATTCCTCTGTCTTTTCTAAAACCAGCTTGAACATCTCGAATTTCACAGTTCATGTATTGTTGAAGTCTGGCTTGGAGATTTTTGTGCATTACTTTACTACCTTGTGAGATGAATACAATTATGTGGTAGTTTGAACATTCTTTGGCATTGCTTTTCTTTGGAATTGGAATTAAAACTGATATTTTCCAGTCCTATGGCTACTTTTGAGTTTTCCAAATTTGCTTTTATACTGAGTGCAACACTTTCACAGCATCATGTTTTAAGATTTGGAACAGCTCAAGTGAAATTCCATCAAGCCCACTAGCTTTGTACCTAATGAGACTTCCTAAGGCACACTTGAATTCACGTTCTAGGATGTCAGTCTCTAGGTGAGTGATCACACCATCGCGATTATCTGAATTGTGAAGATCTTTTTGGTACAGTTCTTCTCGGTGTTCTTGCCACCTCTTCTTAATATATTTTTCATGGTATAAGTTGTAAATATGAGGTAAAAATGGCATCCAGATTTCCATATGTGAAATATTCAGATCTTATATTTCATGTGGGAACAACATAACCTAGAAATCCAAATTTTGCTATAGTGATTTACCTAATTCATGTAGAAATATTGGCACCCAGATTTTCAAAATAAATGTAGATTTTTTTTTCTATATCATGTAGGGATATTTTCACCCAGCCTTTCAAATTTTAATATAGAGAACACTAAATTTAAGTAGGGAATTATGTGGCCACATTTTCTTACAGGCAACATAAATTATGTACATTTGCCTGTTTGGCCCAGATCTTAATTTCTAAACCGTGGAATATTGCAAAAATTATGTATGAAAGTCTGACACAAATTTTCTTATGTGAATAACTGAGAATTCATATTCCATATGAGAATATTGTCCCAAGTTTGTCAAATGCAAAATATACAGTATTCCATATTTCATGGCAGAAGGTCTTCCTTCAAATTCTCTTTGCTGAAATAAATAGGATTTCATAGCTCAAGAAAATATTCTATATGATACAGAAAATTCCATATTTATTGTCGGCAAACAGATGCCTGTTTTACAAATGTTAAACCCACAGTATTCCATATTTCTTGAAGGAATGTCAGCACACAAATTTTCAAACGAGAAATATAAAAAATTCCACTACTCAGATTGAAAATCAGTGACCGTACTTTGAGAAATGAAATAGAGATTTTCATATTCCCTGCATACATCTCTGCATTCAGAATTTCATAACTGTAATACAAAAAATTGGATATTTCATTCAAAAAAATGTTCATATGTGATATGCCAAGAATTTTCATGTAAGGAGACTCGGTCCCCAGATTTTCAAATATGAATTATAGAGACGTTCATAATTCATGTCTTAAAACCTGCACTAGATATTCATATGTGAAACAGAATTTCATCTTTGCTGAAGGACTGTCTGGTGTCAGACTTCAACACAAGAAACAGAAAATTCAACAGTGTGCCCATCATTATATGTGAAATAGATCCTATAAGGACATGCATACATTGATTTCCACATTTGAAATGGAAAATACTCCATACTATATGTAAACATATTTTTATTAAAATTTGGGTGCCTGAGTAATTGAATCCCTCATAGTTTAAGAAGTGAAATATCCAACCATACTTTCATAAATGAAACAGAGAGATGCCCATAATTCGTAAAGAAGCATCTAATTTTTCTAAGGGTATATACAGAATTCCATATTTCAGGTTCGAAAATCTCCTGATTGACAAATGTGAAACTGAGTTATTGCAGTTTTACAGTTGATCAGCCATACCCAATTCTGCAAGAACATGGACAGCAGCACTCCAGGGTTCCCTGCCCTTCATTATCTCCAACTCTTTGCTCAGACTCATGTTTGTTGAATGAAGATATATCCATCTATTGAAGAATTTTCAACAGTTGACTGTGATCCAGAGAGTCAATGGCTTGGGCATAGTCAATAAAGCAGAAATAGATGATTTTTGGAACTCTCTTGTTTGTTTGTTTGTTTTTTCAGAGATCCAGGCGATGTTTGCAATTTGATCTCCAATTCCTTTGCCTTTTCCAAAGCAGTTTGAACATCTGGAATTTCACGATTGACATATTGTTGAAGCCTGCCTTGGAGAATTTTGAGCATTACTTTACTAGCACGTGAGATGAAGGTAATTGTTTTGTAGTTTGAGTATTCTTTGGCATTGCCTTTCTTTGGGCTTGGAATGAAAACTGACCTTTTCCATTCCTTGCCCATTGCTTAGTTTTCCCAATTGGCTGGAGATGCGAGTTGTGGCTGTATGGCATTGGAGCAGCCAGCAGTCAAGAGGAGATATCCCACACCCAATGTAAGGAGCAGAGGTTGTGTTTTGTTGTAGGAGCAGTGAAGAGATACTCCAAGTCCAAAGCAAGAGAAACCCCAGTAAGATGTTAGGTGATGAGAGAGGGTATTCAAGGGCAGAAAGAGTGAAACCACAATAAGAGAAACCTAACCAATCCATCACATGGAACACTGCCTTGTCTAAGTCAGTGAAACTACATGTTGTGTAGGGCCACACATGAGAGACATCCATACATATCCACTGGGAAAGAACCTACTTTTGCCTATATGGACCTTTATCGACAAAGCGATGTCTCTGCTTCTCTACATTGTGTTTAGGCTTGTCATAGCTTTTCTTCCTGGGAGTGAGAGTCTTTTATTTTCACGGCTGTAATCACTATCCCCGGTGATTTTGGAGCCCAAGAACACTGTCTGTCACTGTTTCCATTTTTAACCTTTCTATTTGCAAAACTCTGCCTTTAGTCGTTGTTCTGCATCACTTTTTACCTGAAGTCCAAACTTGCCTGTTACTCCACGTATCACTTGATTTCCTGTTTTTACAGCACAGCAATAATGAAAAGGACAACTATTTTTGGTGTTAATTTTATAAAATCTTGGCGGTTTTCCTAAATCTATTAAAGTTCCCTGGTAGCTTTGATGATAAAGAATTGAAATAAAGAAACTTTCATTCTTCATCTACAAAAATCTACACCCATATTTTCATACAAAATTAGGGAATTCCACATTAGTAGTAGGAAACATAGCCATCCTGAATTTAAAATGTGAATTATAGAGAATTCCAACTTTCAAATAGAACTGACACATAGATTTTCATATGTGAAATTTAGAGAATCATATAGGAAAATCTACACTAAGATACTCATATATGAAATATAGAAAATTTATATTTTGTTTAGAAATATTGCCCTTGGTTTTCATATTTGAAATACAGGAATTCCATATTTCAAGTAGTAAATCAGCATTTGGATATTCAATGAAATACAAAAATTTCATATTACAAGGAAGAAATTTATGTATCTAGAGTTCATTTATTCATAATTTTTAGTAGTTATTTATTTATTTACGGCTACAATGAATCTACATTGCTGTACACAATGTTTCTCTAGTTGCAGTAATTTGGATTAATCTTCATTGCAGTGAGCTAGCTTCTCATGACAATGCCTTCTCTTCTGGAGCACAAGCTCTGGGGCTCTCAGGTTCAGTAGTTGGGGGCACACAGGCTTATCTACTTTGGTAGTATGTGAGGTCTCCTCAGACCAAGATTCAAACCCATGTCCCCTGCATTGACAGGCAAATTCTTAAGCCCCTGGATCACTGAAGAAGTCCAACAGGTTTTTTTTTTTTTTAGTAAATTTAAAAAATTTATTTAAGTGGGGTCTAATTATAATATTGATGTGGGTTTTCCATACATTGACATGAATCAGCCATGTTTTTACTTTTGTTCTTGATGTGTACATTCCTTCCATCTCATTCCCATCCCAAACCTCCAGGTCATCCCAGTGCATCAACCCTGAGCTCCTTGTCTCATGTATCGAACCGAAACTGGTGATCTGTTTCACATATGATAATATGTATGCATCAATGCTGTCCTCTCAAATCATCCCACTCTCACCTTCTCCCACAGAGTCCAAAAGACTGTTCTATACATTTATGTCTCTATTGCCATCTCGCCTATAGTGTCATTGATATCATATTTTGAAATTCCATTATATACATTAGTGTACCATAGTTTTGTTCTGACTTACTCTTATCTGTGTAATAGGCTTCAGTTTCATCTACCTCATTAGAACTGATTCAAAATAAATCTTTTAAATGACTGAGTAATGTTCCTTTGTGTATATGTACCAAAGATTTCTTATCTATTCTTCTGCCAGTGGATATCTATGTTGCTTCCATGTCCTGGCTATTATAAACAGTGCTGTGATGAATTTTGGGATACACATGTCTGTTTCAATTCTGGTTTCCTTGGTGGGTATGTCAGGCAGTGGGATCATAGGGCAGTACTAGTCCCAATTTTTTAACTAATCTCCACAATGTTCTCCATAGTGCCTGTACTAGTTTGCAGTCCCACCAACAGTGTAAGAGGGATCTCCTTTCTCCACACCACTCCAGAATTTATTTTGTGTAGACTTCTGGGTAGTATACATTCTGACCGGTCTAAGATGGTTCCTCATTGATGGTGTCATTCTTTTACAGGGGAATGACCAGTTTTCCTAGTGCCAATTGTTTCAGAGACTTTTTTCCGTTGTATATACTTTCCTCCCTTGTCAAAGAGAAATTGTCCATGGGTGTGTGGCTTCATTACTGGGCTTTCTATTTGTTCCAATGATCTATAATTTATCTTTGTGCCAGTGCCATACAGTCATGATGATTACATCTTTGTAGTATAGCCTGAAGTCAAGCAGGTTCATTCCTCCAGGTCCATTCGTCCTTCTCAAGATTTCTTTGGTTATTCTAGGTTTTTGGTATTTCCATACAAATTGTGACATTATTTGTTAATATTTCTGTGAAAAATACCATGTGTAGCTTAATAGGGATTGCATTGGACGTATAGATTGCTTTAGCTGGTATACTCATTTTCACTATTTTGATACTTCTAATCCATAAACATGGTATATTTCTCCATCTATTTATACTGTTTGATTTCTTTCATCAGTGTTTTTTAGTTTTCTATATATAGGACTTTTTTTCTTTAGGTAGATTTATTTCTAAGTATTTTATTCTTTTCATTTCAATGGTAAATGGGAATGTTTCCTTAATTTGACTTTCTGTTTTCTAATTGTTAGTGTGTGGGTATGCAAGGAATTTCTGGGCGTGAATTTTACATCCTGCAATGTTGCTATGTTTATTGCGTAGCTCTAGCCATTTTCTGGTGGAGTCTTAAGGGTTTTCCTAATAGAATATCATGATATCCTCAAAGAGTGAGATTTTTAATTCTTCTTTTCCAACAGGGATTCCTTTGATTTCTTTTTCCTCTCTGATTGCTGTGGCTAAAATTTCCAAATCTGCGTTTAATAGTAGTGGTGAGAGAGGGCATTCTTGTCTTGTTCCTGACTTTAGGATAAATGCTTTCAATTTTTCACCATTAAGGATCATCCTTGCTGTGGGTTTGCCATATGTAGCTTTTTGATGTTGAGGTGTGTTCCTTATATTCCTTCTTTCTGGAGGGTTTTATGTATTTATTTAGTCATAAATGAATGTCGAATTTTGTCAAAGACCTTAACTGCATCTTAAGATAATTTTACGGTTTTTATCATTTAATTTGTTAACATGACTATTGGATATTAAAGAATCCTTGGATCCATGAGATAAAAAAACACTTAGTAATGAAGTATGATCTTTTTAAAATGGTGTTGGATTCTGTTTGTTAGGATTTTGTTAAGGATTTTTGCATCTATCTCCATCAGTGTTAGTGGCCTGTAGTTTTCTTTTCTTAAGCCATCTTTGTCTGATAGGGTGTTGGTGGCCTCATAGAATGAGTTTGGAAATTCCCCTTACTCTTCAAATTTCTGGAAGAATCTGAGTAGAATAAGTGTTCAGTTCAGTTCAGTCACTCAGTCATGTCTGACTCTCTGCGACCCCATGAATCACAGCACGCCAGGCCTCCCCGCTGCTGCTGCTGCTGCTGCTAAGTAATTTCAGTCATGTCCAACTCTGTGCGACCCCATAGACGGCAGCTGACCAGGCTCCACCATCCCTGGGATTATCCAGGCAAAAACACTGGAGTGGTTTGCCGTTTCCTTCTCCAATGTATGAAAGTGAAAAGTGAAAGAGAAGTCGCTCAGTCGTGTCCGACTAGTAGAGACCCCATGGACTGCAGCTCACTAGGCTCCTCTGTCCATGCGATTTTCTAGGCAAGAGTACTGGATTGGCTTGCCATTGCCATCTCCTTCAGGCCTCCCTGTTCATCATTAACTCCCGGAGTTCACTCAAACTCATGTCCATAGAGTTAGTGATGCCATCCAGGCATCTCATTCTCTGTCGTCCCCATCTGCTCCTGCCAACAACCCCTCCCAGCATCAGAGTTTTTTCCAGGAAGTGAACTCTTCGCATGAAGTGGCCAAAGTGTTGGAGTTTCAGCTATAGCATCATTCCTTCCAATGAACACCCAGGACTGATCCCCTTTAAAATGGACTGGTTGAATCTCCTTGCAGTCCAAGGGACACTCAAGAGTCTTCTCCAACACCACAGATCAAAAGCATCAATTCTTCGGCGATCAGCTTTCTTCACAGTCCAATTCTCATATCCATCCATGGCCACTGGAACAACCATAGCCTGGACTAGACGGATCTTGGTTGACAAAGTAATGTCTCAGCTTTTTAATATGCTATCTATATCTATATAAAGTACTATAAATACTCGAAAAAATGATAGAAGCCAAAATAACTCTCAAACTTTTAGTGTAGTATATAGAAATGAATCTAAGGGAATGATAAGGAATAGATAAAAAGTTTCATTAATAAAAATATGAATAAAATAAAAAATAATCTAAGAATTTCTCTAGAGTTGCTGTGAGCTTAGTAGTGTCAGATCAGGGTCAGATGGTCTCTTTTTCCAACCCTTGGACTTCAAGGCGGTCCAACCAGTCCATCTTAAAGGAGATCAGTCCTGGGTGTTCATTGGAAGAACTAATACTAAAGCTGAAATTCCGATACTTTGGCCACATCATGCTAAGAGTTGACTCAATGGAAAATGATCTGATGCTTAGAGAGATTGGGGGCAGGAGGAGAAGGGAGTGACAGAGGATGTGATGCCTGGATGGCATCACTGACTCAATGGACATGAGTGTGAGTAAACCCCAAGAGTTGGTGATGGTCAGGGAGACCTGGCATGCTGTGATTCATTGGTTCACATAGAGTCAGATACTACTAACCGACTGGACTGAAGGACAGACTAACTGACTTGTTATCAAAATCTATTGTTGCCCTGAATTGCACATTTTCTGCATTAACTTCAGATTTTCAATTTATTGCACCTGTCATTTAAGGGTTAGTTCACCCTTCTTTGCTTCTTTTTATTTCCTCAGTTTGCAATTTTCTTCCGTGACAAGTTTACACATGTCTAGTTTGCACCTAACACTAGGGGGCAGCAGGCCCTTATATGACCTCACTTGCTCAGTGGTGCAATGGTGAGGGGGAGGACATTGAAAATAAAGACTGATGCGATATATGGGTCGGGGTGCTTAAGGTAAATGGACCACAGTGGGCCTGCCACTGCGATAGGTGACATGGACATTCTCAGTTCACCCTGCTCAGGTTCCTGGGTAATCAGCGTGGGTACTGCCCAAAGTGGGCCTTGTGTTTCATGCCCTTCCCAAGTCTAAGCCACTCAGACTCTCAGGTGCTCTGCAAGGGCACTGAACATCAGGGGTTTTATGCTTTGTTTCCTTCCCAGGTCCAAACTGCTCAGGCAACTGTGTGGCCGGCAAGGTACTGGCCATGCATCTTATGTACCTGTCATGTCCCAGCCACTTGGTTTGTTGTAGGGTAAGGGAGTTAGAGAAGTCAACGTTCAGAACAGGAATAAGACTGGCACTTTTCAGGAATAGATCACCTTTAATGAGACAAGAAACGGCAGCAGTCAGATTAATGAGCTGTTGCACTAACCCAAGAAAATAATATTCCTATATATAGGCATATATGTGGAAAGTCACTGTCTTAAAGGAACCTGTTCTTCTCCAAGGTTGTTTGGAGTAGTTGTCTCTTAAATGTCTGGGGCAAGGAATTTTGGAGATCGGACATAGGCTGGACCCATTGTAAGTTGGGTGTAATCAGCCTTAATGTCCATTTTTTTGTTCAGGTGAGAAAATTCTTTGCTTAGCATAGAATGGTGTGCAGGACCTGGAGGGGAGTTTTAACTCCAGGCTGTTTTCAGCCGTGTAAATTTTCTTCATTGTTGGCTTTGCCAGAAAGACAATTTGCAAGAATTCCTTGTGTCTCCAGAGGGGTGCTGAACTCATGTTTTGACCCTCCTGGCTTATGAGCTCTGAGCATGAACCCAGGAAGACATAGTTAGCATCTGGCAGACTGCTCAGAGCTTGGTGAGAGATGTGGTCTCTGGGGCTGATGTAACAGCAGCCACGTGCCTTCTGCCTCTATCTGATGCAAACATTCCTCTCTGCCTCCGTGGAGGAAAGGGCCATAAATGGCAGCCTGTTTGCACATCTTTGATATTTTGTAATCTGCAATCTTTTGTTCTGAGTGTCTGTTTTCACTATGTGGCCATAGAGATTTCTCTCAAGAAAGGTCCTTTTTTGCATTTTTGTCGTCTCTGGCGTTCCCATGGTTTAGGTGGCTACATCACCTTAGCTCTGTCAGATCATCCTCAGAGCGTTAAAGCTGGGTCCTTTTCTTAGGTTATATAATAGAACCCAGGCATCCCTCCCAGGTCCACCTCAGTGATGGTGGACAGGAGTATCTGAGATGTTTCTCCACTGGTAATTACAGTTAGGCACATTTGCTTTTGTTTTTCTTTCTGTTGGTTATGTTGCTCTATGCGATCCCTGAGTTCTCCACTGTCACTGATCTGAGAGGGTTTACAATTGTCTGCAAGCTTCTTCTCATTTACAACTTCCTCTCCAAGACCAGCCTCAGCCCCTAAATACTTTGTCTTTGTGTCTCTTTTATTTTTCCCTAGCTCCTTTTGGATACAAACAAACAAACAAACAAACATGTTGACTACTGGGTATCTTGGACCAGTCAACAGTGTTCCCAGATTGTTTTCTGGAAGTTCTTCCATGTGCACTCTATGCTTAGATGATTTGCTGGGGAGAGAGTGGTCTTGTCCTCCTATTCCTCTGATAATTTGGGACCAACTGCAAGTCTAGAAGACCCACTTTATTAATTAATTGAAATGCTATTGTTCTTCAGCCACTAAGCCATGTTTGATTCTTTGTATCCCCTTGGACTCAAGCACAAGACGCCTCTCTGTCCCTCACTTTCTCACATAGTTTTCCCGAGACCATGTTCTTTGAATCACTGATGCTCTGCAAATGTCTCATCCTCTCTCACCCACGGATCCTCCTGCTTTCAAAATTTTCTAAAGATCAGGGTCTTTTCTAATGAGTCAGCTCTTTGACTCAGGTGGACAAAGCTTCAGGGTTTTATTTTCAGCATCAGTACTTCCAATGAGTCTTCAAAGTCGATTTTCTTTACAATTCATTTGTTTGGTATTCCTGCAGTTCAAAAGAATCTCACAAGTCTTCCCCAACAGAGCAGTTCACAATCAGTAATCCCTTGGTGTTCTCACATCTGTACATACCTTTGGAAAGACCGTAGATATGACTCTACGGGCCTCTGTGGACCAAGTCACGTTCTAGTTTTTAAAGACACTTTCTAGCACCGCATGATTAGCATGTGAGATGAGAGCAATTATGCTGTAGTTTGAGCATTCTTTGGCATTATCTTACCTAGGGATTGGAATGAAAACTGACCTTTTCCAGTCTTTTGGCCACCGCTGAGTTTTTCAGATTTGCTGACATATCGAGTGTAGCACTTTCACAGCAACATCTTCCAGGATTTGAAATAGCTCAACTGGATTTCCATCACCTAGACTAACTTTGTGCATAGTGATGAGAGAGACGCCGAATTCAGCAGCGGAGATGCGAGAGACGCTGGCTCTGGCACAACCAACCACACGCAGAAGCATGGCTGAGAAGAGCTACCACACGCCCAAGGTCAGGGCGGTGGCTGAGAATAGCTGTCCCACGCCCAGGAGGCCGTGGCTGCATGGGCACAGGAGGGCCGAGAGGAGATACTCCAAATTCAAGGTCAGGAGGGGTGGCCTTGAGGAGATACCCCTCGTCCAGTGTAAGGTACAGCAGCGTCACTTTGCTGGAGCAGCTGTGAAGAGATATTCCACAACCAAGGTAAGTGAAAACCAAATAAGACAGCAGGTGTTGGGAGGGGGCATTAGAGGGCAGACACAATGAAAACATAATCACAAAAAACTAGGTGATCTGATCATATGGATCACAGTCCTGTCTAACTCAATGATATTAAGCCATGCCAGGTGGGGCCACCCACGACGGACGGGTCATGGTGGAGAGGTCTCTGACAGAATGTGGTCCACCGGAGAAGGGAATGGCAAACCACTTCAGTATACTTGCCTTGAGAACCCCATGAACAGTATCAAAAGGCAAAATGATAGGATACCGAATGAGGAATTCCACAGTTTGGTAGGTGCCCAGTATGCTACTGGTGATCAGCGGAAAAAAAACTCCAGAAAGAATGAAGCGATGGAGCCAAAACGAAACAATACCCATTTGTGGATGTGACTGATGATAGAAGCAAGGTCCGATGCTGCAAAGAGCAATATTGCATAGGAATATGGAATGTTAGGTCCATGAATCAAGACAAATTGGAAGTGGTCAAACAGGAGATGACAAGAGTGAACGTCGACATTCTAATAATCAGTGAACTAAAATGGACTGGAACGGGTGAATTGAACTCAGATGACTGTTATATTTACTACTGTGGGCAGGAATCCCTTAGAATAAATGGAGTAGCCGTCATGGTCAACAATAGAGTCCAAAATACAGTACTTGGATGCAATCTTAAAAACGACAGAATGGGTGAATTGTCTGTGGATGCTTTTGTGCTAGCGTGGTGGAACTTAGTAGCTGGGACAAACACCATACGGTCCCAAGGCATTACCTGGGGCTCAAGAAATATTTGCACTTAGAACTAAAGAAATCGGGGGAGCACCGGAAGATGGCGGAGGAATAGGACGGGGCGGCCACTTTCTCCTCCACAAAATCAACAAAAGAACATTTTAACACTGAGTAAATCACACAAAAAATTTCTGAATACTGGCAGAGGACATCAGGCACTCAGAAAAGCAACCCATAGTAAACGAAAGGAGTTAGGAAATAGATAAAAAGATAAAAAGAGAGACAAAAGAGGGAGGGGTGGAGCTCCGTCCCAGAAAGGGAGGCTTAAAAAAAAGAGAGAGAGAGAGAGAAGTTTCCAAACACCTGGAAACACTGGCGAGTGGAACCACAGAGGGCCACATAACTGGAAGACAAAAGACATAAATAATTAAAACTCACAGACTAAGTGCCCAGAGGAAACTCAGCGGAGAAGCGACACAGACGTCCGAACCCCTCACTAGCAGGCGGGGGCTGTACAGGGAGACGTCAGCAGCTGCGCTTAGAGGGAGAACTGGCGGCTGCACTTAGAGGGAGAACGGCTGTGCGCTTAGAGGGAGAACCGGCGGCTGCGTTTAGAGGGAGAACCGGGCTTAAACGCACCAGGCAAACTGAGGGCTTGAACTTAAGATACCAGAGCAGAGGTTGCAGCTGAAGGGCGAGAGGGCTGGAAAAAGCCTGCGAAAAGCCCAAGCCAGCCCGCCCAAAGAACTGGACGCTGAGCAGAGCGAGCTGGCAGCTGGTAGCCCATCCCCCAGCCCCCACCAACGCGGTCAGGGAGGGCAGCCCTCGCCTGGGCGGGGACAGCCATGGTGCCAGAGAGGCTTCCAGTGCCAAGCTGCAGGCAGGCTTCCTTGCTGGCCAGGACTTCTTGGGTTCAGGACGGTCAATATCCGCCTGAGAAACTGAGCCGGTTGTACTCCCAGAAAACCGAGTGGCAGGGACAGGGAAGGCGATAAGTCGCAGCGATCAAACGCCTGGTCACCTGAGCTGCTAGGACCAGGGAAGGCACAAAACGCAGGCCCAGCCAAGTCTGTGCCTTTGTCGAGTTCCCGAGGACCTGAACTTGAGCCGCTCAGACCTGGGAAGTGCATGTAACCCAGCGCCAGCTGCGGACAGCTCGCAGCATAGCAAACTAAAGCCTAAGCAGCATAAACAGGGAAAGCACACATGCCTCGAGCGGGAGCATTCCCAGTGTAGCCGAGACACTGCGAGCACTCCCCACAGATGCCAGTGATATTTGTTAGCTGTTCCTCCCTCCCTATAGCAGGACTGAATAGGAGAGCCGGGGTGGGGGTGGGGGGGAAACAAAGTGTCCACCACCGCATCCTGGTGTCAGGACGGGAAGTAGATACTGAGGAGACCAGAAAACAGAAGAGGGAGAAGTCTTGAGCCTCCTGTAAGAATAAGACTGAAAACCAGAGGCAGAGGCTTAAGGCCAAATCGTGAGAATACCAGAGATCTCCGGTTCCAGAGAACATTAATTGATAGGTACTCATCAAAGACCTCAATACATACACTGAAACCAGGCACAACACAAGGGTCAACAAGTTTCAGTGAAAGACATACTACGCAAGCTATCCAGCAACACAGGAAAATAGTACTGAGCTTCAATATACAGGCTGCCCAAAGCCACCCCAAACCCACTGACATCTCAAAGTCATTAGTGGACACTTCATTGCACTCTAGAGAGAAGAAATCCAGCTCCACCCACCAGAACATCTACTCAAGCTTCCCTAACCAGGGAACCTTGACAAGTCACCCATCACCCCAGACACAACGAAGTAACTACACAATAAAAAGAACTCCACAAACTGTCAGAAGACTGAAAGCCCACCCCAAACACAGCAATAAAGCAAGATGAAGAGGCAAACAAATACTCAACAAGTAAAGGAACAGGATAAATGCCCAACAACACAAACAAAAGAGGAAGATATTGGGAACCTACCCAATAAATAATTTCGAATTTTAATTGTGAAAATGATTCAAAATCTGGAAAGCAAAATGGAGTTACAGATAAATAAACTGGAGAAAAGGATTGAGAAGATGGAAGAAATGTTCAATAAGGAATTAGAGGAAATAAAAAAGAGTCAATATACAATGAATAACACAATAGATGAGATCAGAAACACTCTCGAGGGCACAAACAGTAGAATAACGGAGGCAGAAGACAGGATAAGCGAACTAGAAGATAGAATTGTAGAAATAAATGAAACAGAGTCGGAAAAAGAAAAAAGAATAAAAAAAAAATGAGGACAAAATTAGAGACATATGGGACAATATTAAATGCCCCAGCATTGGAATCATAGGAGTCCCAGAAGAAGAAGACAAAAAGAAAGACCATGAGAGAATACTTGAGATAATAGTTGAAAATTTCCCTAAAATGGGGAAGGAAATAATTACCCAAGTCCAAGAAAAACAGAGATTCCCTAACAGGATAAACCCAAGGCGAAATACCCCAAGACACATATTAATCAAATTAACAAATATCAAACACAAAGAAAAAAATATTAAAAGCAGCAAGGGAAAAACAAAAAATAACACACAAGGGGATCCCCATAAGGATAACAGCTGATCTTTCAGCAGAAACTCTACAGGCCAGGAGGGAATGGCAAGACAAACTTAAAGTGATGAAAGAAAATAACCTACAGCCCAGATTACTGTACCCAGTAAGGATCTCATTCAAATATGAAGGAGAAATCTAAAGCTTTACAGACAAGCAAAAGCTGAGAGAATTCAGCATCACCAAACCAGCTCTCCAACAAATACTAAAGGATCTTCTCTAGACTGGAAACACAGAAAGGGTATATAAACTCGAACCCAAAACAATAAAGAAAATGGAAACGGGATCACACTTATCAATAATCACCTTATACGTAAATGAGTTGAATGCCCCAACCAAAAGACAAAGGCTGGCTGAATGGATACAAAAACAAGACCCCGATATACGTTGTCTATAAGAGACCCACCTCAAATCGAGAGACACATACAGACTGAAAGTGAAGAGTTGGAAAAAGGTATTCCACGCAAATAGAGACCAAAAGAAAGCAGGAGTAGCAGTACTCATATCAGATAAAATAGATTTTAAAACAAAGCCTGTGAAAAGAGACAAAGAAGGAAACCACATATGGATCAAAGGATCAATCCAAGAAGAAGATATAACAATTATAAATATTTATGCACCCAACATAGGAGCACCACAATATGTAAGACAATTACTAACAATTATGAAAGGGGAAATTAACAATAACACAATAAGAGTGGGAGACTTTAATACCCCACTTACATCTATGGATAGATCAACTAAACAGAAAATTAAGAAGGAAACACAAACTTTAAATGATATAATAGACCAGTTAGACCGAAAAGATATCTATAGGTCATTTCACCTCAAAACAATGAATTTCACCTTTTTCTCAAGAGCACACGGAACCTTTTCCAGGATAGATCACATCCTGGGCCATAAATCTAGCCTGGGTAAATTCAAAAAGATTGAAATCATTCCAAGCATCTTTTCTGACCACAATGCAGTAAGAATGGATCTCAATTACGGGAGAAAAACTATTAAAAATGCCAACATATGGAGGCTGAACAATAAACTGCTGAATAATGAACAAATCATAGAAGAAATAAAAAGGGAAATTAAAATATGCATAGAAATGAATGAAAATGAAAACACAACAACCCAAAACCTCTGGGACACTGTAAAAGCATTGCTAAGGGGGAAGTTCATAGCAATAGAGGCACACCACAAGAAACAAGAAAAAAGTCAACTAAATAACCTAACTCTACATCTAAAGAAACTAGAAAAGGAAGAAAAGAAGAACCCCAGGGTTACCACAAAGAAAGAAATCATAAAAATTAGGGCAGAGATAAATGCAAAAGAAACTAAAGAGACCATAGCAAAAATCAACAAAGCTAAAAGCTGGTTCTTTGAGAAGGTAAATAAAATTGACAAACCACTAGCCAGACTCATCAAGAAAGAAAGGGAGAAGAACCAAATCAATAAAATTAGAAATGAAAATGGAGAGATCACAACTGACAACACAGAAATACAAAGGATTATTAGAGAATACTATCAGCAATTATATGGCAATAAAATGAATAACTTGGAAGAAATGGACAAATTCCTAGAAAAGTACACCTCGCCAAAACTGAACCAGGAAGAAATAGATAATCTGAACAGACCCATCGCAAGCACGGAAATAGAGGAAGTAATCGGAAAGCTTCCAGCAAACAAAAGCCCACGTCCAGACGGCTTCACACCTGAATTATACCAAAAATGTAGTGAAGAGCTAACACCTATTCTACTCAAACTCTTCCAGAAAATTGCTGAGGAAGGAAAACTTCCAAACACATTTTATGAGGCCTCTTTCACCCTAATCCCAAAACCTGGTAAAGATCCCTCCCCCCACCAAAAAAAGAAAACTACAGGCGAATATCACTGATGAACATAGATGCAAAAATCCTTAACAAAATTCTAACAATCAGAATCCAACAACATATTAAGAAGTTCATACATCATGACAAAGTGGGCTTTATCCCAGGAATGCAAGGATTCTTCAATGTCCGCAAATCAATCAACGTACTACACCACATTAACAAAGTAAAAAATAAAAATCATATGATGATCTCAATAGATGCAGAGAAAGCCTTTGACAAAATACAACAAACATTTATCATAAATCTCTCCAGAAAGTGGGAATAGAAGGGACATATCTCAACATAATAAAAGTTATATACGACAAACTCACAGCAAACATTATCCTCAATGGTGAAAAAATGAAAGCATTTCCCCTAAAGTCAGGAAGAAGACAAGGGTGCCCACTCTCACCACTACTATTCAACATAGTTCTGGAACTTTTGGCTACAACAATCAGAGCAGAAAAATACATAAAAGGAATACAAATTGGAAAAGAAGAAGTAAAACGTTCACTGTTCGCTGTTGACATGATCCTGTACACAGAAAACCCTAAAGACTCTACCTGAAAACTACTAGAGCTAATCAATGAATACAGTAAAGTTGGAGGGTATAAAATCAACACACAGAAATCCCTTGCATTCCTATACACTAATAATGAGAAAATAGAAAGAGAAATTAAGGAAACTATTCCATTCACTGTTGCAACGAAAAGAATTAAATACTTAGGAATATATCTACATAAGGAATCAAAAGACTTGTACATAGAAAATATAAAACACTAGTGAAAGTAATCAAAGAGGACACTAGTAGATGGAGAAATATACCGTGTTCATGGGTTGGAAGAATAAATATTGTGAAAATGAGTATACTACCCAAAGTAATTTATACATTCAATGCAATCCTTATCAAGCTACTAACTGTATTTTTCACAGAACTAGAACATATAATCTCACAATTTGTATGGAAATACAAAAAAAAAACCTCGAAAAGCCAAAGCAATCTTGAAGAAGAAAAATGGAACTGGAGGAATTAACCTGCCAGAATTCAGGCTCTACTACAAAGCCACAGTCATCAGGACAGTATGGTACTGGCATAAAGACAGAAATATAGATCAATGGAACAAAATAGAAAGCCCAGAGATAAACCCACGCATCTATGGACACCTTATCTTTGAAAAATGAGGCAAGAATATAAAATGGAGAAAAGACAGTCTCTTTAACGAGTGGTGCTGGGAAAACTGGTCAGCCACTTGTAAAAGAATGAAACTAGAACACTTCTAACACCATACACCAAAATAAACTCAAAATGGATTAGAGAGCTAAATGTAAGACCAGAAACTCTAAAACTCCTAGAGGAGAATGTAGGCAAAACAGTCTCTGACATAAATCACAGCAGGATCCTCCAAGACCCACCTCCCAGAATATTGGAAATAAAAGCAAACATAAACAAATGGGACCTAAATAAAAGCAAAACCTTCTGCACAGCAAAGGAAACTCTAAGCAAGGTTAAAAGACAGCCTACAGAATGGGAGAAAATAATAGCAAATGAACTAAACAGACATTTCTCCAAAGAGGACATAAAGATGGCTAACAAACACATGAAAAAAATGCTCAACATCCCTCATAATCAGAGAAATGCAAATCAAAACCACAATGAGATACCATTTCACACCAGTCAGAATGGCTGCTATCCAAAAGTCTACATGCAATAAATGCTGGAGAGGGTGTGGAGAGAAGGGAACACTCTTACACTGTTGGTGGGAATGCAAACTTGTTCAGGCACTATGGAGAAAAGTGTGGAGATTCCTCAAAAAACTGGAAATAGAACTGCCATATGATCCAGCAATTGCACTCCTGGGCATACACACAGAGGAAACCAGAATTGAAAGAGACACATGTACGCCAATGTTCACTGTAGCACTGTTTATAATAGCCAGGACTTGGAAGGAACCTAGATGTCCATCTGCAGATGAATGGATAAGAAAGCTTTGGTACATATACACAATGGAGTATTTTTCAGCCATCAAAAAGAATGCATTTGAATCAGTTTTAATGAGGTGGATGAAATTGGAGCCAATTATACAGAGTGCAGTAAGCCAGAAAGAAAAACATCAGTACAGTATACTAACGCATATATATGGAATTTAGAACGATGGTAACCTGAACCCTGTATACGAGACTGCAAACGAGACATAGGCATATAGAACAGTCTTTAGGACTCTATGGGAGAGGGTGAAGGTGGGATGACTGGGGAGAACGGCATTGTAGCATGTATATTATCATAAGTGACCAGTCCAGGTTCAACGCATGATATAGGATGCTTGGGGCTGGTGCATGGGGATGACATGGAGGGAGGATATGGGGAAGAGGGAAGTGGAACGGGGTTCAAGAACACATGTACCCCCGGGGCGGATTCATGTCAATGTATGGCAAAACCAACCAATATATTAATGTAAGGTAATTTACCTCCAATAAAATAAATTAAAAAAAAAAAAAACTACAGAATGATTTCTGTTCGTTTCCAAGGCAAACCATTCAATATTAACGTAATCCAAGTCTATTCCCCAACCAGTAATGCTGAAGAAACCGAATTGAACGGTTCTACGAAGACCTACAAGATCTTTTAGAACTAACACCCCAAAAAGATGTCCTTTTCATTATAGGGGACTGGAATGCAAAAGTAGGAAGTCAAGAAACACCTGAAGTAACAGGAAAATTTGGCCTTGGAGCAAGGAATGAAGTAGAGCAAAGGCTAATAGAGTTTTGTCACGTGAACGCACTGCTCATAGAAAATAAACTCTTGCAACAGCAGAAGAGAAGACTCTACACATGGACATCACCAGATGGTCAAAACTGAAATCAGATTGATTATATTCTTTGCAGCCAAAGATGGAGAAGCTCTATAAAGTTAGCAAAAACAAGACCAGGAGCTGACTGTGGCTCAGATCACGAACTCCTTATTGCCAAATTCAGACTTAAATTGAAGAAAGTAGGGCAAACCACTAGACCACTCAGATATGACGTAAATCAAATCCTTATGATTATACAGTGGAAGTAAGAAATATATTTAAGGGACTAGATCTAATAGAGTGCCTGGTGAACTCTGGACGGAGGTTCATGACATTGTACAGGAGACAGGGACAAAGATAATCCCTATGGAAAATAAATGCAAAAAATCAAAATGACTGTCTGAGGAAGCCTTGCAAATAACTGTGAAAAGAAAAGAAGCGAAAGGCAAGGGAGAAAAGGAAAGATATAAGCATCTGAATGCAGAGTTCGAAAGAATAGCAAGGAGAGATAAGAAAGCCTTCCTCAGCGATCAATGCAAAGAAATAGAGGACAACAGCAGATTAGGAAAAACAAGAGATTTTTTCAAGAAAATTAGAGATATTAAGGGAAATTTTCATGCAAAGATGGGCTCGATAAAGGACAGAAATGTTATGGGCCTAACAGAAGCAGAACATATTAAGAAGAGGTGGAAAGAATACACAGAAGAACTGTACATAAAAGATCTTCACGATCAATATAATCACGATGGTGTGATCATTAACCTGGAACCAAACATCTTGGAATGTGAAGTCAAGTGGGCCTTAGAGATCATCACTAAGAACAAAGCTAGTGGAAGTGATGGAATTCCAATTGAGCTACCTCAAACCCTGAAAGATGATGCTGTAAAAGTGTTGCACTCAATATGCCAGCAAATTTGGAAAACTCAGCAGTGGCCACAGGACTGGAAAAGGTCAGTCTTCATTCCAATCCCAAAGAAAAGGAATGCCAAAGAATGCTCAAACGACCGCACAATTGCACTCATCTCACACGCTAGTAAAGTCATGCTCAAAATTGTCCAAGCCAGGCTTCAGCAATATGCGAAACGTGAACTTCCAGATATTCAAACAGGTTTTCGAAAAGGCAGAGGCACGAGAGATCAAATAGTCAACATCCGCTGGATCATGGAGAAAGCAAGAGGGTGCCAGGAAAACATCTATTTCTGCTTCATTGACTATGCCAAAGCCTTTAACTTTGTGGATCACAGAAAACTGTGGAACATTCTGAAAGAGATGGGAATACCAGGTCACCTGACCTGCCTCTTGAGAAACATGTATTCAGGTCAGGAAGCAACAGTTAGAACTGGACATGGAACAACAGACTGGTTCCAAATAGGAAAAGGAGTACGTCAAGGCTGTATATTATCACCCTGCTTATTTAGCTTATATGCAGAATACATCATGAGGAACGCTGGGCTGGGAGAAGCCCAAGCTGGAATCAAGATATCCGGGAGAAATATCAATAACTTCAGATATGCAGATGACACCACCCTTATGGCAGAAAGTGAAGAGGAACTCAAAAGCCTCTTGATAAAAGTGAAAGAGGAGAGTGAAAAGTTTGGTTTGATACTCAACATTCAGAAACGAAGATCAAGGCATCTTGTCCCATCACTTCATGGGAAATAGACGGAGAAACAGTGGAAACACTGCCAGACTTTATTTTTGAGGGCTCCAAAGTCACTGCAGATGCTGATTGCAGTCGGGAAATTAAAGGACGCTAACTCCTTGGAAGGAAAGTTATGACCAGCCTGCTGCTGCTGAGTCACTTCAGTCGTGTCCGACTCTGTGTGACCCCTTAGACGGAAGCCCACCAGGCCCCCCGTCCCTGGGATTCTCCAGGCAAGAACACTGGAGTGGGTTGCCATGACCAGCCTAGATAGTGTATTAAAAAGCAGAGACATTATTTTGCCAACCAACTTCCGTCTAGTCAAGGCTATGCATTTTCCCAGTGGTCATGTATGGATGTGAGCGTTGGACTGTGAAGAATGCTGATCACTGAAGAATTGATGCTTTTGAACTCTCGTGCTGGGGAAGACTCTTGAGAGTCTCTTGGATGGCAAGGTGATCCAACAAGTCCATTCTAAAGGAGATCAATCATGGGTGTTCATTGGAAGGACTGATGCTAAAGCTGAAACTGCAATAATTTGATCACCTCATGTGACGAGTTGACTCACTTGAAAAGAGTCTGATGCTGGGAGGGATTGGGGGTGGGAGGAGACGGGGACGACAGAGAATGAGATGGCTGAATGGCGTCACCGACTCAATCGACATGAGTTTGGGTGAACTCCACGTGTTGGTGATGGACATGGAAGCCTGTCGTGCTTTGGTTCATGGGGTCATAAAGAGTCGACATGACTGTGCAACTGAACTGAACTGAACTGAACTGACGCTTACTAAGGCCCACTTGTCTTCACATTCTAGGATGTCTGACTCTAGGTGAGTGATCACACCATCGTGATATTCTGGGTCCTGAAGATCTTTTATGTACAGTTCTTCTGTGTATTCTTGCCACCTCTTCTTAATATCTTCTGCTTCACTTTGGTTCCTAATATTTGTGTCGTTTATTGAACCCACCTTTGCATGAAATGTTCCCTCATTATCTCTAATTATCCTGCAGATATCTCTAGTCTTTCTCATTCTATTGCTTTCCTCCATTTCTTTGCATTGATCACTGAGGAACTCTTTCTTATTTCTCCTTGCTCTTCTTTGGAACTCTACATTCAAATGGGTATAAATGTCCTTTTCTCCTGTGCTTTTCACTTCCCTTCTTTTCACAGCTATTTGTAAGGCCTCAGTAAGCCATTTTGCTTTTTTTCATTTCTTTTTCTTGGGGATGATCTTGATTCCTTTCTCCTGTACAATGTCATGAACCTCCATCCACAGTTTATCAGGCACCCACTCTGTCAGATCTAGTCCCTTAAATCTACTTCTCACTTTCAATGTATAGTCATAAACAATTTGCCTTATGTTATACATGAATGGTATAGGGGTTTTTTCCACTTTATTCAATTTCAGTCTGAGTTTTTCAACAAGGAGTTCATGATCTGTGTTGCAGTCAGCTCCTGGTCTTGTTTTGCTGTCTGTATAGAGATTCTTCATTGACTGAAAGAATAAAATCAATCTGATTTCAGTGTCGAACATTTGGTGATGTCTTCTCTCTGTCATTTGTTTGGCCATATTAATAAAAAATGGCTTAAATTATATTTTGACCAAAAAGAAAATTGGGGATATTTCAAATTCTAAAGCCATGTAAATGATATTTATCATAGATTTATAACATATTTTACTAGAGGATCATAATTTCTGTTACTATGTAAGTTTTTAAAACTACGAATGGAAGGGGATTATTTGATACTATTTACATTTTATGATTAAAGGAATCCATTTTTCTTTGTTTTTCTGATTTATTTTGGTTGAAAGAGTTACGAAATATTTCCCCCCTTTGGTTTTAGTTTAAGTTCTATTATAACCATATTTTGGACGAGGTTATCCTCACATTTACTAAGAATCAAACGAAGAGTTGATCATAAACATGTCTCTACAGCATCTTCATTAATCTGAGATAAGAAGAAGAAGCATGTTAAAGCAACGGGTAATATGGATAACCATAACTCTGACTTCCATTCTGAAACTTGAGAACCGAATGTATTTTCAGCCTGCAGAAGTTTAAGTGTGCCATTCATACTAAAGCGTTCTGCCATCCATATAGTTGCTGATACAAGTGCCCTAACTTGGAATTATTTCTCTTCTCCGTCATCAATATCAGTTAGACCAGAGAAGTATATTGTGATACTTTACCCTGCTGTTTCTCTTACTGTTTTTTTTTAATGGAAGGGTAATTGTTTTACCGAATTTTGCTGTATTCTGTCAGAACTCAAAATAAATCAGGCATATATATACATACATCCCCTCCCTTTCGAAACACCCTCCCATCTCCCTCTCCATCCCACAATCCAAGTTGAGCATTTTTCACTGGGTTTCACTTAGCAACTGCTCTAAATCAAATGGCTGCAATGTCTACTTGACATACTTTGGCAGCTATGTCTACTTCTATTTTGCAGTACCACATCGCATCTCCATTAGGCAACAGTGATTTTGGACTGAGGGTGGGAATGTCTACCTTTCCAGGTGTGTAGGGTAATGTGTCAGCCCATGACAAACCTTTTCCTTAACTACAGCAGGCAGGACATTCATGTTTCCCAGAATTTTGTAACAATTCCGTGTGTCTCCAGAGGGGTGCTGAACTCATGTTTTGACCCTCCTGACCTATGTGAACTGAGCATGAACCCAGGAAGACATGGTTAGTAACTGGCAGCCTGCTCAGAGCTTGATGGGAGATGCGGTCTCTGGGGCTGATATAACAGCAGCCTCTTTCCTTCTGCCTCTGTCTGATGCAAACATTCCTCTCTGCTTCCGTGGAGGACAGGACCAGAAATGGCAGCCTGTTTGCACATCTTTGATATTTTGTAAAAGACTCTTGAGAGTCCCTTGGACTGCAAGGAGATCTAACCAGTTCTTTCTAAAGGAAATCAATCCTGGGTGTTCATTGGAAGGACTGATGCTAAAGCTGAAACTCCAATAATTTGGCCACCTCATGCGAAGTGTTGACTCACTGGAAGACTCTGATGTTGGGAGGGATTGGGGGCAGAAGGAGAAGGGGACGTCAAAGAATGAGATGGCTGGATTTCATCACCAACTCTATGGACATGAGTTTGAGTGAAGTCCGGGAGTTGTAGATGGACAGGGAGGCCTGGCGTGCTGTGATTCATGGGGTCGCAAAAAGTCAGACACAACTGAGCCATTGAAATGAACTGAACTGAACTGAACTGAACTGAATGTGCAATCTTTGGTTCTGTGAGTGTTTGTTTTCACTATGTGGACATAGAGAATTCTCTCAAGAAAGGTTTTATTTTTGCATTTTTATCTCTGGTTTTCCCACGGTTTAGGTTGCTACATCACCTTAAACCAATCAGATCATCCGCAGAGCATTAAGGCTGGGTCCTCATCATAGAGCAGATGATACAGTCGGGGCATCCCTCGCAGGTCCACTTCAATGATGGTGAATAGGAGTATCTGAGTTTTTTCTCTGCTGGAAATTACAGTTAGGCACATTTGCTTTTGTTTTTCTTTCCCTTGGTTATGTTGTTCCAAGCGATACCAGAGTCCTCCACTGTCACTGTCCTGAGAGGGTTTAACAATTGTCTGCAAGCTTTTCCTCATTTACAGCTTCCTCTCCAAGATCAACCTTAGCCCCTAAATACTTTATCTCTCTTTGTGTCTCTTTAATTTTTTCCTAGCTCCTTTTCAAAGGAAAACATGTTTGACTTCTGGGTATCTTGGGACATTCAACAGTGTTCACAATTTGTTTTCTGGAAGTTCTTCCATGTGCAGTCGATGCTTAGATAAATTTGTTGGGGAGAGAGTGGTCTTGTCCTCCTATTCCTCTGATATATTGGGACCAACTGCCAACCTGCAAGACCCATTTTATAAACTGAAATGCTATTGTTCTTCAGCCGTTAAGCCATGTTTGATTGTTTGTATCCCCTTGGACTCTAGCACAAGAGGCCTGTTTGTCCCTCACTGTCTCGCATAATTTCCCCGATACCATGTTCTTTGCATCACTGATGTTCTCCAAATGTCTTATCCTCTCTCACCCACTGATCCTGCTTCTTTCAACATTTTCTAAAGATCAGGGTCTTTTCTAATGAGTCAGCTCTTTGGCTCAGGGGACAAAGCTTCGGGGCTTTATTTTCAGCATCAGTCCTTCCAATGAGTCTTCAACGTTGGTTTTCTTTACAATTCATTTGTTTGGTGTTCCTGCAGTTCAAAAGAATCTGACAAGTCTTCCCCAGCAGAGCAGTTCACAATCAGTAATCACTTGGTGTTCTCAAATCTGTACATACCTTTGGAAAGACCATAGATATGACTCTAT
Organism: Moschus berezovskii; assembly: GCF_049115385.1. Classification (NCBI taxonomy): domain Eukaryota; kingdom Metazoa; phylum Chordata; class Mammalia; order Artiodactyla; family Moschidae; genus Moschus; species Moschus berezovskii. The sequence continues at coordinate 82,241,219 of NC_142489.1, forward strand.
GGGCCTCTGTTGCCCAAGTCACGATTTAGTTTTTAAAGATACTTTCTACAAACTCATGATTAGCATGTGAGATGAGAGCAATAACTGACCTTTTCCAGTCCTTTGGCCACCGCTGAGTTTTTCAGATTTGCTGACATATTGAGTGTAGCACGTTCACAGCATCATCTTCCAGGATTTGAAATAGCTCATCTGGAATTCCATCATCTACTCTAGCTTTGTTCATAGTGATGCTTCCTAAGGCCCACTTGTATTCACATTCCAGGATGTCTGGCTCTAGGTGAGTGATCACACTATCGTGATTTTCTGGGTCCTGAAGGTCTTTTATGTACAGTTCTTCTGTGTATTCTTGCCACCTCTTCTTAATATCTTCTGCTTCTCTTTGGTTCCTAATATTTGTGTCCGTTATTGAGCCCACCTTTGCATGAAATGTTCCCTCAGTATCTCTAATTATCCTGCACATATCTCTAGTCTTTCTCATTCTATTGCTTTCCTCCATTTCTTTGCATTGATCACTGAGGAACTCTTTCTTATTTCTCCTTGCTCTTCTTTGGAACTCTACATTCAAATGGGTATAAATTTCCTTTTCTCCTGTGCTTTACACTTCCCTTCTTTCACAGCCATTTGTAAGGCCTCCTCAGACAGCTATTTTGCTTTTTTGCATTTCTTTTTCTTGGGGATGATCTTGATTCCTCTCTCCTGTACAATGTCATGAACCTCCACCCATAATTTATCAGGCACCCTCTCTGTCAGATCTAGTCCCTTAAAACTATTTCTCACTTCCACTGCATAGTCATAAATGAATTGACTTATGTCATACATGAATGATATAGGGGTTTTCTCCACTTTCTTCAATTTCAGTCTGAGTTTTGCAATAAGGACTTCATGATATGTGCCACATTCAGCTCCTTGTCTTGTTTTTGCTGTCTATATAGAGATTCTCCACCTTTGACTGAAAGAATAAAATCAATCTGATTTCAGTGTTGAGCATTTTGTGATGTCTTCTCTCTGCCATTTTTTGAGCCAGATTAATAAAAATGGCTTATATTTTGACCAAAAAAAAAAAAATGGGGTAGGGGGAAAGTTCAAATCCTAAAGCCACTTAAATGATATTTACCATAGATTTATAACATATTTTACTTGAGGATCATAATTTCTACGACTATGTAAGTTTGTAAAACTACTAATGGAAGGGGATTGTTTGATACTATTTACATTTTATGATTAAAGGAATGCATTTTTCTTTGTCTTTCTGATTTATCTTGGTTGAAAGAGTTATGAAATATTTCCCCCCGCCCTTTGGTTTCAATTCTATCATAATCATATTTTGAACGAGGTTATCCTCACATTTAGTAAGAATCAAAAGAACAGTTGATCATAAACATATCTCTACAGTATCTTCATTAGTCCGAGACAAGAAGAAGAAGCATGTTAAACCAACAGGTATTATGGATGGTCATAACTCTGACTTCAATCCTGGAACTAGAGAAGAGAATGTATTTTCAGCCTGCAGAAGTTTAAGTGTGCCATTCATGCTAAAGCGTTCTGCCATCCAGATAGTTGCTGATACAAGTGCCTCTCCATCATCAATATCAGTTAGCCCACACGAGCATATTGTGATACATCACCCTGCTCTTTCTCTTATTGTTTTTTTTTTTTTTTAATGGAAGGGTAATTGTTTTACCGAATTTTACTGTTTTCTGTTAGAACTCAAAATAAATCAGCCATCAGTTCCGTTCAGTTCAGTCACTCAGTTGTGACTAACTCTTTGCGACCCCATGAATCATAGCATGCCAGGCCTCCCTGTCCATCACCAACTCCCGCAGTTCACTCAAACTTACGTCCATTGAGTCAGTGATGCCATCCAGCCATTTCATTCTCTGTCGTCCCAGTCTCCTCCCACCCCCAATCCCTCCCAACATCAGGCTCTAGATATATATATATATCCCTTCCCTTTCGGAACAGCCTCTCATCTCCCTCTCCATCCCACAATCTAGGTGGAGCATTGTTCACGGGGTTTCACCTAGCAGCTGCTCGAAATCAAATGGCTGCAGTGTCTACTTGTCATACTTTGGCAGCTATGTCTACTTCTATTTTGCAATAGCAGATCGTATCTCCATTATGCAACAGTGATTTTGGACTGAGGGTGGGACCTTCTACCTTTCCAGGTGTGTATGACCAACTTTTTCCTTAACTATAACAGGCAGGCCATTCATGTTTCCCAGTACCGGATATCTCTGTTACATTGTTGCCTCTCATTCTAGGTCAATACATCAACCATCTTCATTATTTAAAAATCATCCTAATACAACTGGTGTACCAAATAGGTGTCAGATTATGCACAATACTGAAGATTTAAATTAAAGTTGGGAGATGTCAACAAATTCCTACAGTTCTCTTATTTGAAGAATAAAGTTTTATGTTCAATTTCATACTGTCAATTTCATTTTGAAATAATTAAGAGTAAATGAGTATTTCAGTTCCTAGACATTTTGCTCTACTTTAATATAAAATTTTCAGTTCAAGGAAACATTCAGTATGCATCCTAGGTAGGTTACACATAATGAATTGTTTGATAAAATAGAAAATGCAAACAAAGAGAAAAGGCAAAATGTAAATAAATTGACTGCTGAAATCATCCAGGCAGAACTGACTGGGTGTCTAATTAGGATGGTATGGGAGAAGGAACAGATACAAATCAAATTTAGAAACAGCAAATGAGCATATGTATCTTTATGCTTTCTCAGTTTTATTATATTATGCCAGTCATTGCAAAGAAAGCTAAGAGGTTAGACAGAAGCTTTTCTTCATTAAAAAAAAAAAAAAAAAAGTGTTTCACTTGAAAATGTAGATGTAGCCTACTCAGTAATCATGATCATTCTCATACCATGACTGGGATACCAATGATAACATGACATAGTCAAAGATTACACCACAGTCAGCAAAAGATAGACATTTTACAAGTTGTATTAAAAAGGGTCATTCTTGCTCTGCTCTCCGTATGTCATGCCTTTATTTCCTCCCACCAACACGCCACCCTATATTTCCTCATGTATATTTTGATGTTGCTTTGCTGTTCCTACAAATATGTACTTAAATGCTTGTGGTGAATGCAGCATCTCGGCAAGGTAATCAGTTCTTGGAAGACATGACATTTCTTTCCCTTACAAGCTTCATTATCTATCTGATTCACAGAATTTCTAGAGCTACAATCAGGCAACATATTTTCAGTCATAATAAGCCACATTTCACAACTTTTCCTAAACACTTGCTTGGGAATGAATAGAACCTGTCTTCCTTCCTACCAAGTTAACCACAGATATCCAATTCTTCTATGTGTTGTATATGTACTCAAGTTGCCTAATGTATCTCTCACATCAGCTAAGACATAGTGCCTGCAAAATGAAGTATTTTAAGTATTTCCTGAATTAGCAATAAAAGGTGCTAAATAAATTAGCAGTCAAAAGCTATATACATTACTCAACAACATCCCATAGCCTCCAACATTTCCATCATTCAGTTCAGTTCAATTCAGTTCACTTCAGGCCCTCAGTCGTGTCTAAGTCTTTGAAACCCCATGAATCACAGCATGCCAGGCTTCCCTTTCCATCACCAAATCTCAACGTTCATTCAAACCCACCTCCTTCGAATTGGTGATGCCATCCAGCCATCTCATTCTCTGCCGTTCCCTTCTCCTCCTGCCACCAATCCCTCCCAACATCAGAGTCTTTTCTAGTGAATCAACACTTCGCATGAGGTGGCCAAAGTATTGGAGCTTCAGCATTAACATCAGTGTTTCCAATGAATACCCAGGACTGATCTCCTTTAGAATGGACTGGTTGGTTCTCCTTGCAGTCCAAGGGACTCTCAAGATCTTCTCCAAAACCACAGTTCAAAAACATAAATTTTTCAGCTATTAGCTTTCTTCACAGTCTAACTCTCACATCCATACATGATTCCTGGAAAAAACATAGCCCTGGCTAGATTGACGTTTGTTGGCAAAATAATATCTCTGCTCTTTTATATGGTCTCTAGGTTGATCATAACTTTCCTTCCAAGGAGTAATCTTCTTTTAATTTCATGACCACAATCAGCATCTGCAGTAATTTTGGAGCCCAAAAATAAAGTTTAACACTGTTTCCAATGTTTCCCCATCTATTTCCCATGACGAGATGGGACCAGATGGCCATGATCTTAGTTTTCTGAATGTGGAGCTTCAAGCCAGCTTTTCACTCTCCTCTTTCACTTTCATTGAGAGTTTTTTTAGTTCCTCTTCACTTTCTGCCATAAGCGTGGTGTCATCTGCATATCTGAGGTTATTGATATTTCTCCCAGCAATCTTGATTCCAGCCTGTGCTTCTTCCAGACCAGCTTTTCTCATGATGTACTCTGCATAGAAGTTAAATAGGCAGGGTGACAATATACAATTTTGACACACTCCTTTTCCTATTTGGAATGAGTCCGTTGTACATTGTCCAGTTCTAACAGTTGCCTCCTGACCTGCATACAGGTTCCTCAAGAGGCAGGTCAGGTGGTCTGGTATTCCTATCTCTTTCAGAATATTCCACAGTTTGTTGTGATCCACACAAAGGTTTGGCATAGTCAATGAAGCAGAAATAGATGTTTTTCTGGAACTCTCTTACTTTTTCCATGATCCAAAAGATGTTGGCAATTTGATCTCTGGTTCCTCTGCCTTTTCTAAAACCAGTTTGATCATCTGGAAATTCATGGTTCACGTATTGCTGAAGCCTGGCTTGGAGAATTTTGAGCATGATTTTACTAGTGTGTGAGACGAGTGCAATTGTGCAGTCGTTTGAATATTCTTTGGCATGGCCTTTCTTCGCGATTGGAATGAAGAATGACCTTTTCCAGTCCTGTGGTCACTGCTGAGTTTTCTAAATTTGCTGGCATATTGAGTGCAGCACTTTCACAGTATCACCTTTCCGGATTTGAAGTAGCTCAACTGGAATTCTGTCACGTCCACTAGCTTTGTTCTTAGTGATGCTTTCGGCCGACTTTACTTCACATTTCAAGATGTCTGGCTCTAGGTCAGTGATCACACCATCGTGACTATCTTGGTTGTGAAGACCTTTTTTTGTACAGTTCTTCTGTGTATTATTGTCACCTCTTCTTAATATCTCCTGCTTCTCTTAGGTCCATACTATTTCTGTCCTTTTTCGAGTCCAGTTTGGCATGAAACGTTCCCTTGGTATCTCTAATTTTCTTGAAGAGATCTCTTGTCATTCCTATTCTGTTGTTTTCCTCTATTTCTTTGCACTGATCGCTGAGGAAGACTTTCTTATCTCGCCTTGCTATTCTTTGGAACTCTGTATTCAGATGTTATATCTTTCCCTTTCCCCTTTGCTTTTCTTCTTTTCACAGATATTTGTAAGGTCTCCTCAGACAGACATCTTGCTTTTTTGTATTTCTTTTCCATGAGGATGATCTTGGTCCCTGTCTTCTTTACAATGTCACGAACCTCTGTTCATAGTTCATCAGGCACTCTATCTATCAGATATAGTCCCTTAAATCTATTTCTCACTTCCACTATATAATCATAAGGGATTTGGTTTAGGTCATACCTGAATGATCTCTAGGTTTTCCCTAATTTCTTCATTTTAAGTCTGAATTTGGTAAAAACGAGTTCATGATCTGAGCCACAGTCAGTTCCTGGTCTTATTTTTGCTAATTGTATAGAATTTCTCCATCTTTGGATGCAAAGAATATAACCAATCTGATTTTGGTGTTGACCATCTGGTGATGTCCATGTGTAGAGTCTTGATTTGTGTTGTTGAAAAAGGTTGCTTGCTATGACCAGTGCGTTCTCTTGACAAAACTCTATTAGCCATTGTCCTGCTTCATTCCGTGCTCCAAGGCCAAGTTTGCCTGTTACTCCAGGTGTTTCTTGACTTCCTACTTTTACATTCCAGTGTTCTATAATGAAAAGGACATCTTTTTAGGGTTCTAAAAGGTCCTGTAGGTCTTCATAGAACTTTTCAACTTCGGCTTCTTCAGCGTTACTGGTTGGTGCATAGGCTTGGATTACTTTAATAGTAAATGGTTTTTATTGGAAATGAACAGAGATCATTCTGTCTTTTTGGAGACTGTATTCATGTACAACATTTCTGACTCTTTTGTCGACCATGATAGCTGCTCCCTTCCTTCTAAGGGGTTCCTACCCACAGTAGTAGGTATAATGGTCGTCTGAGTTAAATTCATCCATTCCAGTCCATTTTAGTTCACTGATTCCTACAATGTCTACATTCACTTTTGCCATCTTCTGTTTGACCACTTCCAATTTGCCTTGATTCATAGACCTCACATTCCAGGTTCCTATGCAATGTTGCTCTTTGCAGCTTCGGACCTTCACCAGTAACACAAACAACTGGGTACTGTTTTTACTTTGGCTCCATCCCTTCACTATTTCTGGAGTTTTTTTCTCCAGTGATCAACAGGAGCATACCGGGAACATACCACCCTGGGGAATTCCTCATTCAGTATCCTATTATTTTGCCTTTTCATACTGTTCATGGTGTTCTCAAGGCAAGTATACTGAAGTGGTTTGCCACTCCCTTCTCCAGGGACCACATTCTGTCAGACTTCTCCACCATGTCCTCCCGTCCTGGGTGGCCCCACATGGCATGGCTTAGATTCTTTGAGATAGACAAGGCTAACCATCATTGACTTTTATTTTTTACTGAGAATTTAGTAAGGTGTTCTGTCTTCATTTTAATGCTATGTATAGGTTTGTCATCATAGCTTTTACATCCAAAAGCAAGTGACATTATTTTGATGACTGCAATCACTCTTCTTAGTTATCTTCGAGCCAAAGGAAATGAAGCCTGTCACTGTTTCCACATATTTCACTTGAGTTCAGTACAGTCTCAGTCGTGTCCTACTCTTTGCTACCCCATGAATTACACCACGTCAGGCCTCCCTGTCCATCACCAACTCCTGGGGTTCACTCAAACTCATGTCCATCGAATCGGTGATGCCATCCAGCCATCTCATCCTCTGCCATCCCCTTCTCCTCCTGTCCCCAATTCTCCCAACATCAGAAGCTTTCCCAGTGAGTCAACTCTTCACATCACGTGGCCAAAGTATTGGAGTTTGAACCTCAGCCTCAGTTCTTCCAATGAACTCCTAGAACTGATCTCCTATAGAATGGATTTGTTGGATCTCCTTGCAGGGACTCTCAATAATCTTCTCCAGCACCACAGTTCAAATGCATCAGTTCTTCTGCACTTCCTCTTTACTTTCTGCCATAAGGGTGATGTCATCTGCATATCTGAGGTTATTGATATTTTCCCCAGCAATCTAGATGCCAGCCTTACTTCTTCCAGTCCAGCTTTACTCATGATGTACTCTGCATAGAAGTTAAATAGGCAGGGTGAAAGTATACAACCTTGACGTACTCCTTTTCCTATTTTGAACCTGTCTGTTGTTCCATGTCCAGTTTTAACTGTTGCTTCCTGATCTGAATACAGGTTTCTTAAGAGGCAGGGCAGGTGGTCTGGTATTCCCGTCTCTTTCCGAATTTTCCAGATTTTATTGTGATCCACATAGTCAAAGGCTTTGGCATAGTCAATGAAGCAGAAATAGATGTTACTCTGCAACTCTCTTGCTTTTTTCATGATCCAGAGGATGTTGGCAATTAGATCTCTGGTTCCTCTGCCTTTTCTAAAACCAGCTTGACCATCTGGAGGTTCACATATTGCTGAAGCCTGGCTTGGAGAATTTTGAGCATGACTTTACTAGCGTGTGATGTGTGTGCAATGGTGTGGTAGTTTGAGCATTCTTTGGCATTGCCTTTCTTTGGGATTGCGATGAAGAATGACATTTTCCAGTCCTGTGGTCATTGCTAAGTTTCTCAAATTTGCTCCAAATTGAGTGCAGCTCTTTCACAGCATTTGAAAAGGCTTAACAGAAATTCCATCATCTCGACTAGCTTTGTTCTTAGTGATGCTTTCTAAGGCCCACTTGACTTCACATTCCAAGATGACTGGCTCTAGGTCAGTGATCACACCATCGTGATTATCTTGGTTGTGAAGATGTTTTCTCTACAGTTCTTCTGTGTTTTCTTGCCACCTCTTTAATATCTTTTGCTTCTTTTAGTTCCATACCATTTCTGTCCTTAATGGAGCCCATTTTGCATGAAATGTTCCCTTGTTATCTCAATTTTCTTCAAGAGATCTCTCGTCTTTCACACTCTGTTGTTTTCCTCTATTTCTTTGCATTGATCACTGAGAAAGGTTTACTTATCTCTCGTTGCTATTCTTTGGAACTCTGCATTCAGATGCTTATATCTTTTTTTATCCTCAGCTTTTCCCTTCTCTTCTTGTCACAACTATTTGTAAGACTTCCTCCGACAGCCATTTTGCTTTTTTGCATTTCTTTTCCATGGGGATTGTCTTGGTCCCTGTCTCCTGTACAATGTCTAGAACCTTCGTCCATAGTTCATCAGTCAATCTATCAGATTTAGTCCCTTAAATCTATTTGTCATTTCCACTGTATAATCATAAGGGATTTGATTTAGGTCATATTTGAATGGTTGAGTGATTTTCCCTACTTTCTTCAATTTAAGTCTGAATTTGGCAATAAGGGGTTCATGATCTGAACCACACTCAGCTCTGGTCTTCTTTTTGCTAACTTTATAGAATTTCTTCACTTTGGCTGCCAAGAATATAATCAATCTGTTTTTGGTGTTCACCATCTGGTGATGTCCGTATGTCGAGTCTTCTCTTCTGTTGCTGAAAGGGGTTGTTTGCTATGACCAGTGTGATCTCTCTGCAAAATTCTATTAGTTTTTGTTCTGCTGCATTCCGTGCTCCAAGGCCAAATTTGGCTGTAACTCCATGTCTTTTTTAATTTCCTACATTTGCATTCCAGGTCCCTATAAAGAAAAGGACATCATCTTTAAGTGTTAATTCTAAACGGTCTTGTAGGTCTTCATAGAACCATCCACCCTCTGCATTTTGTGTTACTGGTTGGGGCATAGGCTTGGATTACTGTAATATTGAATGGTTTGTCTTGAAATGAACAGAGATCATTCTGTTCATTTGGAGATTGCATCCAAGTACAGCATTTCAGACTATTCTGTTGACCATGATATCTACTCCATTTCTTCTATGGGATTCCTGCCCACAGTAGTAGATATAATGGTCATCGGAGTTAAATTTACCCATCTAGTACATTTTAGTTTACTGATTCCTAGAATGTCTACGTTCACTCTTGCCATCTCCTGTTTGACCACTTCCAATTTGCATTGATTCATGGACCTCACATTCCAGGTTCCTATGCAATATTGCTCTTTGCAGCATTGGACCTTGCTTCTATCACCAGTCACATCCACAACTTGGTACTGTTTCTGCTTTGGCCTCCATCCCTTCATTTTTTCTGAAGTTATTTGTCAACTGATCTCCAGTAGCATATTGGGCACCTACCGACGTGGGGATTTCCTAATTCAGTATCCAATATTTTGCCTTTTCATACTGTTCTTGGGGTTCTCGAGGCAAGTATACTGAAGTGGTTTGTCATTCCCTTCTCCAGTGGACCACATTCTGTCAGACCTCTCCACCATGACCTGCCAATCTTGGGTGGCCCCACACAGCATGGCTTAGTTTTATTGAGTTAGACAAGGCTGTGGTCCGTGTGATCAGATTGACTGTTTTTCTGTGATCACGATTTTAGTGTGTCTGCCCTCTGACACACTCTCGCAATACGTATCATTTTATTTGGGTTTCTCTTAACTTGGTTGTCGGGTATCACTTCCTGTCTGCTCCAACAAAGCACAGCCATTGCACCTTACCATGGACGAGAGGTGTCTCCTCACGGCCGCTCCCTCCTGATTTTGAACGTGGAGTAGATTCTCTCAGCCCTCCTGTGCCCAAACAGCCAGTGCCACTTGGACATTGGATAGCTCCTGTCGGCCGACACTCCTGGCCTCAGGAGTGGGTAGCTCATCTCAGCCACCGCAGAGAAACACTTTTATTTAAGAAACCAAATAGATTTACTGATGTGATTTATCTTCATAAAAATTCATTAGGAATGAGATTTTGCAGGCTTATGGTTTTGGTTGCTATTTATGTAAGGAGCCTGTATTTTAAGATCATGCTGAAGTAAACACTGGTTGAACATTACGCTTCATTTGCTAGGAGACCAGTTACTTTGTGATGTAACAGGCACCCGTCCATCGCTAGGAGACCAGTGACTTTTTGAACCACTCTTATGGTCTAGGGAGTTTCTCTCTGTAGGAGAGCCAAGCAGCATTTGAATTTGCAGTGTGTAAAATAAAAAAAGTGAGAAACGTGTCTGAATAAAGATTTTTCTGAGATGGAACATATTTCTTCAGAAATTCACGATGTGCCTCCTAACGATGAATGCCCTGGTTCAGAAACCTCCATCAGACCTGTGTATGATTATGCACTTGCTGGGGACTCGGTTTTGCAATCTCTTATTGAAGAATATGCTTTTCAGGCTTTGTCTGATGAAGTTCTGATGAAAAAGCCACGTTACACATTTTCTGTCTCTGAAACAGGTGAGCTGAATGATTTTCTTTCACTCACTTTTCCACAAAAATTGTATAATATTATTGAAAGTGTTCAATTTGAATCTATTTGGTGGGATGAGAGTGGCACTTGTATTTTGATCAATGAAGAACTCTTCAAGAAAGAAGTCTTGGAAAGAAAGGCACCTTTCAGAATACTTGAAACCAATAAAATGAAAAGTTTAGTTCTACAGCTGAACCTTTATGGGTTTAGTAAAAAGCGACAACCTCTTCAAAGATTAGCTTCACTATCTGACTTTCTGGAAGAAGAAAACAACATCTCTCTTTTGAGCAAGGTATTCCAAAATTTTCGCTTATTGGGAATATGTAAGATTAAATCATGTGACCTAGAAAGCATGTTACCATATGTAGCTATAATAGAATTTAAAATTGAGATAGCATATTGTTGAAAAAGCTTTATTTTTTGAAGTTGAGAACAGCTGGAGGATATATTTGATGTTTAACAAATTTTCCGGTCAACTTGAAACAAGATATAAGTCTTCAAGAAATTTAAAGTTGCATTTACTCTATATATACAACATATTTTTCGTTTAAAAGCATAATTGTTTCTACCATGTTAGTTGTTAAAACTAATCTGGAGGCGTTTTATTTGATGCAATTTAATTGGTATCATTAAAGGAATATTTTTTCCTTTTTTAATTTACTTAATTAGATGCTGATTACTTTACAATATTGTATTGGTTTTTTCATACATTGACATGAATCTGCTCTGGGTGTACATGTGTTCCCCATCTTGAACCCTCTCCCACCTCCCTCCCCATCCCATCCCTCTGGTTCATCCCATGACACCAACCCCGTGCATCCTGTATCATGCATCAAACCTGGACTTGTGATTAGTTGCACATATGATAATATACATGTTTCAATGCCATTCTCCCAAATCATCCCACCCTCGCCCTTTTCCACAGAGCCCAAAAGATTGTTGTATACATCTGTGTCTCTCTTGCTTTCTCGTGTACAGGGTTATCGTTATCACCTTTCTAATTTCCATATATATGTGTTAGTATAATGTATTGGTGTTTTTCTTTCTGCCTTACTTCATTCTGTAAATTAGGCTCCAGTTTCATCCACATCATTGGAACTGATTCAAATGTATCCCTTTTAATATACACCTTTGTTTACATGCACCATAGCTTTTTTATCCATTTGGCTGCAGATGGACATCTAGGTTGCCTCCATGTCCTGGTTATTATAAACAATGCTGCGATAAATTTTGTAGCACATGTGTTTCTTTCAATTCTGGTTTCCTCGGTGTGTATGCCCAAGAGTGCGTATGCTGGGTCCTATGGCAGCTCTATTTCTAGATTTTTAAGGAATCTCCACACTGTTCTCCATAATGGTTGTGCTGTTTGTTTTCCCACCAAGAGTGTAAGAGGGTTCCCTTTTCTCCACACCCTCTCCAGCATTTATTGCTTGTAGATTTTGGATAAAAACCATTCTGACTGGCGTGAAATAGTACCTCACTGTGGTTTTGATTTGCATTTCTCTGATTACGAGTCATGTCGAGTATATTTTCCTGTGCTTGTTAGCTTTCTGTATGAAGGAATACACTTTTATAGTTTAGCTTTTATGGCAGTTTTACCTTGGTTTATAAAGAAACTAAATAATTGTATCCTTTGACTTTATTACAGATCTACTATAATCCAAATTTCAAAAGAGGCTCTCCTCAACTTTTAGTAGGAATAAAATGAAGAGTTGGGATTAACAATGTGTCTGTAATATCTTCATTAGTTCGAGATTGCTAGAAGCATGTTAAAGCAAGTGTCAACATAGGTGGTCGTAACTCTGATTTTCTTCCTGAAACTAGTGGAGAGAGTACATTTTCAGCCTCCACCAGTTTAAGTGTGCTTTTCAAGCAAAAGCCTCACACCAGCCAGATGGTCGCTAATACAAGAGATCTAGCTCTGTGTGACTTACATTCCCCATAATCAATATCAGTTAGCCAACAGAACAGATTTTGGGAGATCAACCTGCTGTTTTAAATCAGTTGAGCATTTTTAAGTTGCACTCACATAGCAGCTACACTCAGGTAAATGGACACGTTGAGGATTTGCCTACTACAACTACATCTTCTTCTCAGAACCACATTGTATCTCCATTACAGAGCAGTTTTTATGAACTGAGGGTGGAATATTCTGTTTCCAGATTAGATAATTTGATATGTCAGCCCATGATAGTCTTTTTCATAACCTTCAAAAGAGAGGCAACTCATGGCCCTCAGTGCCAATGATCACTTGTACATCTGCCTCCTCTCTTTCAAGTCAACACATCAAGAATCATCGTTATGTGAAAACCATGCTAATTAAAACGGACCTATCTAATAAATGTCAGATTATGGAGCATAATGAAGAACTAAAAGGCCTCTTGTTGAAAGTGAAAGAGGAGAGTGAAACGGTTGTCTTGAAGCTCAACATTCAGAAAGCAAAGATCATGGCATTTTGTCCCATCACTTCATAGGAAATAGATGGGAAAACAGTGGAAGCAGTGTCAGACTTTATTTTTTGGGGCTCCAAAATCACTGAAGGTGCTCATTGCAGACATGATTGAAAGACGCTTACTTCTTGGAAGGAAGGTTGTGACCGGCCTAGATAACATATTGAAAAGCAGAGATATGACTTTGTCAACCAGGGTCCGTCTAGTCAAGGCTATGGTTTTTCCTGTGGTCATGTATGGATGTGAGAGTTGGACTGTGAGAAAAGCTGATCACCAAAGAATTGATGCTTTTGAAGTGTGGTGCTGGAGAAGACTCTTGAGAGTCCGTTGGACTGCAAGGAGATCCAACCAATCCATTCTAAAGGCGATCAGTCCTGGGTGTTCATTGGAAGGACTGATGCTAAAACTGAAACTCCAATATTTTGGCCACTTCATGGAATGAGTTGACTCACTGGAAAAGACTCTGATGCTGGGAACGATTGTGGGCAGAAGGAGAAGGGGATGACCAAGAATGAGATGGCTGGATGGCATCACCGACTGGATGGAAATGAGTTTGAGTGAACTCCACGTGTTGATGATGGACAGGGAGGCCTGGCATGTTCGCAAATTCATGGGGTCGCAAAGAGTCAGAGAAGAATGAGCGACTGAACTGCCTAACTGACCGACGATGTAGTCAAATTTGCTACCTTTGTATAGTATCACCTTAAAGATGATTCCATTTGCTATTTCGTTGCCATGTACTGATTATTCATTCTCAGTCCCTTTACCTTTTTTCATGTTCTGCTTTGAGTGGTACGTCCTTCTCAAAAAGTACAGGAATGATCCACTTAGTCCTCTGTGAGAACTTGGAAAAGACATGAACAAGGACATTCAATATATCATACTGAAAATCTACTGTTTTTGTTCCCTCCTGAAACAAAAACAGTACTAACATGTACTAACATTATTAACCTGTACTTCAATTGTCCTACCAAGGGAAACCTGGTTAAATGGTCCATTTCCTTTGCTATCAATTCTCATATGGCTTTAAAATATCAGTACCTGTCATTCTCCAAAGCTTATAGAGAAAATAACTCAATACCTTAGGGAAGCATTGTACATGAATTCAATTTTCTTTCCTTTATTGTATTTACTTTATAATTATTGCCTAAAATTATAAAACTGAAAACAAAAATTAAGTGAGATAAATACAGAAGATTGGGGCAAAAAGTAGAAAAATTGATGGGACGAGGTCAGTGTATGAAATTGGATGCTTAAAATATAAAAAGCAAATGTGTCACTGAAGGGGCTAAAGAGGTCAATATGACTTCAATATTGTTACACTACCACATTATTTTCATTTTATCAAATCACAGAATATTTTTTGATGCAAAATACTCTAAGATCCCATGGGATGTAGAACTAAGTTCTATCTTTTGAAACATTCTGATTTAAAATGTCACTAGAGTGAAATCATTTAACTACAAAATAGCTTCCAACATTAGGCCTAGAAACAGATAATAGAGAACTCTGTGCTTTTCATAGGTGTCCTTCATGAGTCCTGTTTTCTTTTCCTTTCATAATTGTGTTTTGGGCAAGTAAGATTGTGACTTGGCTTGTGCGTGTGTGTGTGTGTATCAGATTAAGAATGTGATAAGTGTACGCCTGGGTTCTCTTTTGGACTTTTATGTTAGAGATTTTGGCTGAAGAAACGGCTAATTCAATACCATAAAGAGGTACAAATTAAAATGCCCGTTCATCCACCTCATTATAATTGGTTCAAATGCATTCTTTTAAATTGCTGAGTAATACTCCATTGTGTATATGTATCAATGCTTTCTTATCCATTCATCTGCAGATGGACATCTACGTTGTTTCCATGTCAAGTCTGCTTTAGTATTTCAAAGTACAAGACAAATGGATGAGTCTCAGAAATTGAAAGTATTTCGGTAATAACCAAGCTACTCCACCCTAACATACTTAAAATCAATGGCACTGTCACAATCAGCCCACCAAAAGTTGAGAGGGGCCTTAGAAGTCTGTGATGTCTGGCAATAACAAAAACACCCACCCAATAATTTAGCAATACCAGAGAAGCTAAGTAGATGTGTGGAGTTTCAACCAGGCCTTCCTATAATGGGATACTACCTTCCTATAGGAAGTGGCACACTCACCAATATGAATAACATTCTTAGGGATCAAAGAAACTAATGATAAAATCTGTAATTCCGTTCCTACATGGTAGAAGTGGCCTTCCCCCTTCAAAAGAGTATCAGTTAAAGTAGACAATTAAATAGAAAGAAGTGATAACATGGCCACAGACTTCTTAGATAAAATCTTAAATATCCAAGCCCTACCACACTGATAAGATGATAACTATACAGGAATTCTGGTTTCATCTCTGTGTGGCAATCATCATATAATGGTTTTGAAATATGTATATTATCATATGTGCAAGGAATCGCCAATCCATGTTTGATGCATGATATAAGATGGTCAGGCTTGGTGTACTGGGATGAACCAGAGGTATGGAATGGGGAGGGAGGTGGGAGCTGGGTTCAAGATGGGGAACCCATGTACACCAGGGGCAGATTCAGGTCAATGTATGACAAAATGAATACAATAATGAAAAGTAATTAGCCTCCAATTAAAACAAATTTAAAAAAATATGTATACTTGAGAGGCACTGATAGTGCAAATCTATTAAGGCAAAAGTCTTGAGATCTGATTCAAAAGGAAGACTGTGTATTCCCTGTCTTCAGTTTTATGGGACTTCACATGCATTCACACAGTTCCACAATTGTTAAATTCATCTGAAGACGAAAAATGTGACATTAAGAGAAGAGGAATGGTCTATTTACAGAGAAGGCAAGTAGCAAAGTTTAAATAGATAAAGTCTCCTACCTACATCCATGCTTCTTAATGTAACCCCATGTAAACCTTCCTAAGGGCAACTAGGATACACAAGTCAAAGATGCTTCTCCCAGGATTACAGAGTATGGTTGAGAAGATAATAGTTTGCTTAACTCTCACCTCATCCTTTAAATCAAATATTAGCCTTTTAACACATCAGAGATGGGAAGCTCTAGCAGATAATTTACAGACAATACCTCCTTCTGCCTAAGACCAAGGTTGCAGATCCAAATGGCAGGTGGAATGAGGATTCTGTCTTAGGATACCACGTGACTCCGCAGGAGTTCTCCTTTTCTGGGAAGCTCTCCAAAAACATTGTGAGAAGTACAATGTGAGGGAGGAAAAGAAGGAAACTGACAAGAGCTTTGTTCTTTCTAATTGTCCTGAATATCACTTATCATCCCAGGTACAATGACAGGCTTAACATGCTATCTAAACTATCTCCCAGCCCTGCCAAGACTAACTTTATGATGTAGTTCAGTCACTCAGTCTTGTCTGACTCTTTCTGACTACATGTACAGCAAGAACCCTGGGCTCACCTGCCTTTCAAGTCTCCAAGAGCTTTCTGAAATCCTTGACGTTTGAGTCAGTGATGCTTTGAGGCCATCTCATCCTATGCCGTTCCCTTCTTCTCCTGTGCCCACTCTTTCCCAGCATCGGTTTCTTCCCAGTGATTTTGCTCTAGGACTCATGTGGCCGATATATTGGCTCTTCATGTTCAGCATTGGTCCTTCTGAGACAGTCAGAGATGGCTTCCTTCACGCTTTTCCAGTTTGAACTCCACGCTCACCACGGAACTCTCACACATCTTCTCCAGGCGTTGTTGCAAAGCATCAATATTATGGCACTCAGTTCTTGTGGTTCTGCTCATTCCTCCACTCGTTCCTCCTGAAAATCAACTTTGACTAGTCAGGTCTTTCTCAGTAAGCTCTCAGCTTTTTAACATGGTGTCTAGGTTGGTCACAGCTTTTCATCAAAGTGCAAGTTCCTTTTAATTTCATGGCTGCAGTCAATTCAGCAGTGATATCGGAGGTCAAGAAAGGGAAACCTGTCACTAATCCAAATGTATCCCATCAATATATCTCAAAATGATGGGACCAAATTCCATGAGCTTATTTTTTGTGAGTGTTTGTTTTTTATATTGAGCTTTAATCCATCTTTTCCACTCTCCCCTTTCACCTTCATCAGAAGGCTCTTTACTTCATGGTATATTTCAGCCATTTGTATGTTGTCATCTTATAACTCAGGTTATTCATTCTTCTCACAGTAATTTTGTTTCCAGCTTCAGAATCTTTCAGCATATTACTTTCCATGATGCACTCTGTACAGAAGTCAAATGAGCTGGGTGACAATATATAGCCTTGATGTATTTCCTTCCCTTTTATATACCAGTTCATGGTTCCTTTTGCAATTCCCACTGCTGTGTCTTCAGCTGCATGCACTTTCCCAGGAAACCGGTAAGGTGGTCCCATATTCTTCTCTCTTTAAGAATGTTCCACAGTTTGTAATAACCCACACAGTCGAAGGGCTTCCCTGGTGGCTCAAATGTTAAAGCATCTGCCTGCAATGGGGCAGACTCAGTTTTTATCTCTAGGTCTAGAAGATCCCCAGGAAAAGGAAATGGTAGGCTACAGTCCATGGGGTCACATAGAGTCAGACAGTACTGAATGACCTCATTTTCACATGCAGTCTATGCCAGTAAAAGAGACAATAAAGTAAATGTAGATAATTTTATGAAATCCCCTTGCTTCTATGATCCAAACTCCAATTAAGGTTTACCTTTAGATTAAATGACTAACTTCACCTGCCTGTTTTGCTTTGTTTTGTTTTACACCCTTTTTTTCTCTGTGTCTCTCTTTCAAGCTATCATCTACTAATTGTTACATTCCTGGGCCCTTGCATCTACCTATACAATAATTAAATTATGCCCATGCCACTCTCTGACCTTTGACATCCACTTAAAATATTTAAGTTTCCAGAGCTGAAATAAGGAATCTGTATTCTGGGAAAATCTCAGGACAGTTTGACAAATAGCTAGATATTTTCAGGGAGTGAATTTTTGAGCCGAATTACTGTAGCACCTCTTATCTGGGAAAGAATATAGTTCCTCAAGCTGATGACAATTCTTAATTAGCAGAAATTTCAGGAAACATAAATGTGCTTATTTGCATGTCCACAATCAATAAAGTACCAATTACATATGTATGTATGTAACCTATCCCATCAAACTGATTAATTCATGTCAAGTAAAGTTTGTTCCTTCACCGGCAAGCTTAAAGGAATTATAGAGCTAGCCTAGAAATAAGAAGAGAAGTTTTGATTTCGCAAAAATAAGAGGACGTTGAGTGCAAATCTCTTCATGGAGGCATTACAAATAATCCTTCTATAAAGACAATACTTCCTCCAGAGCATCAAATGAATATAAACAGAAGACCATGCTCAACAGTGAGGTCTATATGGAAACTAGACATAACTGGGAAGAATGGAGGGATGATGGGAAGAGGATGAGAGGGATAAAACCAAGTTTCTGTTTTGGGGTGTGAGATGGAGAAGCAGGATTAAGGATTCAGGCAAGTCACCTCACTAAACTTAATTTAATTTTGACTGAAAGGAAGCAAGGTGAAGAAGCTGATGAAATATAGTTTCCCTAGAGTGAAAATCGAACAGAGAATGTGTGGTGTGGTCCTTCACGCCCCATATGGCAGGTCAGGTCAACTAGTGTACATAGGGCCTGGAAGATCAAATATGGGGTTAGAAAGACAACCTGGGAGGGAACTGCTTTTGACTATGTGGAGATGGAGTTACACATCTGGGACAACAAATTGTGTAGAAAGGAGTGCCTTTTGAAAAATCCAAAACTGACTAGGACCTTAGGGCTCAGTCACATGGTGACAGCATTGAATTTCCCCCTCATGCCACATGCTGAGACCTACTATCAGGCAATAGAAAAAGACTAGCTAGAACTATCACGCATGCTTCTGCCACCACAGGCTAGAAACCTTTCCCATTAGGGCCATAATTTTATTGCCCATGGTCTCTGGCTTCTCTGAAAAACTGACACCACCAGGATTTCTACAGCCTCAGCAGCTGTACCTCTTGCTCCTGTGTTCACCAGGGCATACCCAAGTGTTCCACAAGGGTTTGGGGGCAGCCTTCTCTGGTGACAACATGGAGAGGTTGTTATCAAACTACATCTGAGACTCAGGATCAGGGAAATGAAGGAAAAAGATTGAAAACTTTCCCACCAGCTGAGCAAGCCACAGATGAAATACATGCAATCAACTCTGCAGATGCTTTCTCTATGGGATAAAAAAGGACAACAGATTTCCAATGAATGAAAATACCCAGGCTCTTGCAGCTCTCAGAACCAATAGGAGTTATCCAAGTTTAGAGTCTGACCTGTCCCTACTGAAGATCCAGAGTTAAGTTCTGCCCACATTTGGGCGAGTTTTCTAGAGAGGTGGATTTGTGCTGTGGCTCATGTTCAGGACCAGAACCCTGACACAATGGACCCGAGGTAACATTCATTGTACTTACTATGTTTTGCTATGCCGTGTGGTGGTTCACTGTTTGTCTCACTTGAAAGCTTTCTTATTATTCTTGCTTATTTGGTGTTTTAAGATTGTTTATATCCTGTATATTTTTTGGTATGTATCTATTGGGCACTTTCTTTTCCTGCTTTCTGTGCCTTTTGTTGATGTTGTTTCTTCTCATTTTTGTTTTAATAAATATATATTTCCATATTTACTGTGATTTTCTCTTGTTCTGTGGGAAAGCTCTTATCATTTTGTCAGAATTTTTTTTTTTTTCCCCTTTATTCTTTAGGTGTCACTAAGCTCTGGTGTTGATTTATGTCTTACAAGTTATTTATTTAGTTCTATTGTTGATTCTGTGTTCTTCTCTATTGTCATTACTGATTCTGTTATATTTCCTGTGGTTTGATATCTATTTCTTACCATTTGTCTGTCTTCATTTGTTCCTTCTGTTTTATCTTTTACTATGTGATCTTGGTTCTTTGACCGGAAGTTGGGCCTGATCACCGAGGGCTTCAACATTGTATCATAGACCACCAGAGAATTCCCAGCTCGAAATAATATTAATTAGTGAGAGTCTCAATGAAGACCTCCATGTGAAACGAAGAACCATTCAACCCAGAAGCCTATACTATCCAGAGCTGTTGGTTCACACCACACAAAATGCAAGACAGAAACACAAGCCAAATCATTCCCAGATGGACTGTCTAAAGTACACTAAACCCATACACACCTTCAAAAGACCCCTCTGACCCGGTCCCACCATGAAAGAGAGAGAAACATCATCAGCGGCAACAATAATGTAATTGCCAGTCCCTCCTCCTTCAAGGACACACAAACCACTTGACCAAGCTATCCACTCACGATACAGACTGGAAGCAAATACTAACATCCTGCACCCTGGGAAGAAAAGACCAGTTACATAGTAAGCTAAACAAAGCTGAAGACAGTAAAGTATTTTGCAGGCAAAGAAACAAGGTAAAACACATAAGACTTAATTAAAGAGGAAATAGAAATTGTTGCAGAAAAATAATTGACAGTAACGATAGTAAAGATGATCAAACCTCTCAGAAAATAAATGGAGATCATGCAAGAAATATTTAAGAAGGGCATGGAACAACTAAACAACAAGAAATGGATGATAGCACAATAACTGCCATATGTCTACTGTAGGCTCTTCCATTCCTTTGGAAAGCAGAAGCCAGAACAAGATTGGAAAATAATTATCTTCCAATTTTTAAATGAAGTATTAAAAGAAAACAAACCTTAAATAACAAGCAGATCTGACAAATCAACTGATACTAAAATAGATTTCACCCAAAACCAGAAGAATGCAGTTTCTTCGCAAGGTTAAATGAAATATTTCTGAATAAATCACAAACTGCATCACTAATCAGGACTTGGTAAATTTAAGATAATCAAAATTGTGTCAAACATTTTTCTTTTTAACCACAGTGTTATGATTTATATGTCATTCATGGGTGCGGGAGAAAAATAAAAACAAATAAACAAGACATAAATAACAAAATAAAAACTTAAAAGCATGAATACATTGAGGTTCATGTATATACCTCTTAATAACAAAGAAATTAATGAAGAAATCAAAGAGGAAAATGTGTGTGTGTGTGTGTGTGTATCAGTACAGTTCAGTTCACTTTCTCAGTAGGGTCCAAATAATTGCGACCTATAAATCAAGTAACACCAGGCCTCCCTGTCCATCACCAGCTCCCAGAGATCACTCAAACCCACCTCCATCGAGTCAGTGATGCCATCCAGCCATCACATTCTCTGCCATCCCCTTCTCCTCCTGTCCCCAATTCCCAGCATCAGAGCCTTTTCAGTGAGTCAACTCTTTGCATGAAGGTGGCCAAAGAATTGGAGTTTCAGCTTTAGCACCAGTCCTTCCAGTGGACACCCAGGACTGATCACCTTTAGAGTGGACTGGTTGGATCTCCTTGCAGTCCGAAGGACTCTCAAGAATCTTCTCCAACACCACAGTTCTAAAGCATCAATTCTTCGGCTATCAGGTTACTTCACAGTCCAACACTTACATCTGTACATGATCACTGGAAAAACCATATTCTTGACTAGACGGACCTCTGTTGGCAAAGTAATGTCTCTGCTTTTTATTATGCTATCTAGGTTGGTCTCCTTCCAAGGAGTAAGCGTCTTTTAATTTCATGGCTGCAATCAGCATCAGCAGTGATTTTAGAGCCCCAAAAAATAAAGTCTGGCACTGTTTCCACATCTGTTTTCCATGAAGTATATATTCATACAAACTAATGACAATGAAAATGTGATTGCATAAAACCCATGAAACAGGGTAAAGGGCTAACTAAACTTACAACTAATGCAATTAGAGAAAGAAGAATAAACAGAATGCCAAAATTAGGTTTTGGAAAAAAAAATAAAAACATAGAGAATAGAACAGGAAAATAAAAGATGAAAATAATAGCAAAGATCAATAATACTAAGAGTGGGCTCTTTGAGAGAATAAAGAAAATACATAAATCATGAGGCAGACTCATCAACAAAAAAGGGAGAACACTCAAATCAATAAAGTTATACATGAGAAAGGAGACAGTATAACCAAAAGCACAGAAATATCAAAGGATCATGATAGACTACAACAACCAACTTTAACCCAATAAAATGCAGAATTTGAAAGCCACAGACTACTTCCTAGGAACTCAACTAAAAGGAAACATAAAATATGAACACAACATTACAACCACTAATATTGACGCTGCTATGAAAAATTTGTCAGCTAACAACATTCAAGGTCCAGATGATGTCACAGGTGTTTTATGAACCATTAATTTAAATGTTAACACATGCGCTTCTAAAATTTTGGAAAATACTACAACAGTAGGAAAACCCACAAACATCGCCTGATAGCAAAGACAAAGTTTACACCAAAAAGTTAACTAGTATCACATAGACAAACATAGAGGCAAACATCCTCAACAAAATAATCCCAAGAAAAATCCAAAAACACATTAAACGTATCAAACAGCTTTAATATGTGAGGTTTTCCCCAGATATACATACATTCTCTGGTAGCCGTGTATCACTCCATGAGATACATCATAACAATTTTCAGGATTAAAACCATATGATCACCTCAGTTCAGTTGAATTGAGTTGAGTTCAGTTCAGTCTCTCAGTCTGTCTGACTATTTGCGACCCCATGAATAACAGCATGCCAGGCCTCCCTGTCCATCACCAACTCCCAGAGTTCATTCAACTCATGTTCATCGAGTCGGTGATGCCATCCAGCCATCTCATCCTCTGTCATCCCCTTCTTCTACTGCCCCAAATCCCTCCCAGCATCAAAGTCTTTTCCAGTGAGTCAACTCTTCGCATGAGGTGCCCAAAGTATTGGAGTTTCAGCTTTAGCATCTGTTCTTCCAGTGAACACTCAGGACTGATCTCCTTTAGAATACACTGGTTGGATCATCTTGCAGTCCGAGGGACTCTCATGAGTCTTCTCCAACATCACAGTTCAAAAGTATCAATTCCTCAGCCCTCAGCTTTCTTCACAGTCCAACTCTCATATCTGTACATGACCACTGGAAAAACCATAGCCTTGATTAGATGGACCTTGTTGGCACAGCAATGTCTCTACTCTTTTAATATGCTATCTAGGTTGGTGGTAACTTTCATTCCAGGGAGTCAGTTAAGTTCAGTTCAGTTGCTCAGTCGTGTCCGACTCTTTGCGACCCCATGATTCACAGCACGCCAGGCCTTCCTGTCCATCACCAACTCCCGGAGTTCACTCAAACTCATGTCCATCGAGTTGGTGGTGCCATCCAGCCATCTCATTCTCTTTCATCTCCTTCTCCTCCTGTCCCCAATCCCTCCAATCATCAGAGTATTTTCCAGTAAGTCAAACTCGTCGCATGAGGAGGCCAAAGTATTGGAGTTTCAGCTTTAGCATCTGTCCTTTCAATGAACACCCAGGATTAATCTCCTTTAGAATGGACTGGTTGAGTAAGTTTTCTTTAATTTCATGGCTGCAATCAGAATCCGCAGTGATTCTGGAGCCCAAAAAAATAAAGTCTGACAATGTTTCCACTGTTTCCACATCAATTTGCCATGCAGTATTGGGAGCAGTATACATGATCTTATTTTTCTGAATGTTTAGCTTTAAGACAACTTTTTCACTCTCCTATTACACGTTCATCAAGGGGCTTTCTAGTTCCTCTTCACTTTCTGACATAAGGGTGGTGTCATATGAGTATCTGAAGTTATTAATATTTCTCCCAGCAATCTTGATTCCCATTTGTGTTTCTACAGCCCAAAGTCCCACATGATTTACTTTGCATATATGTTAAATAAGCAGGGTGACAATATAGAGCCTTGATGTACTTCTTTTCCTATTTGGAACCAGTCTGTTTTTCCATGTCCAGTTCTCACTGCTTCTTCCTGACCTGCATACAAGATTCTCAGGAGGAAAATCAGGTGGTCTGGTGTTCCCATCTCTTTCATAATTTTCCACAGTTTATTGTGATCCACACACTCAAAGACTGTCATAGTCAATAAAGCAGAAATAGATGTTTTTCTGGAACTCTCTTACTTTTTCCATGATCCAGCGGATTTTAGCAATTTGACCTTTGGTTCCTCTGTCTTTTCTAAAACCATCTTGAACATCTGGAAATTCAGGGTTCACAGATGCTGAAGTCTGGCTTGGAGAATTTTGAGCATGTCTTTATTAGCGTGTGAAATGAATGCAATTGTGCAGTAGTTTGAGCAATCCTTGGCATTGTTTTTCTTTGGGATTGGAGTGAAAACTGATCTTTTCCAGTCCTGTGGCCACTGCTGAGTTTTCCAAATTTGCTGGTATATTGAGTGCAGCACTTTCACAGCATGATCTTTCAGGCTTTGAAATAGCTTCACTGGAATGACATCACCTCCACTATCTTTGTTCATAGTGATGCTTGACTTCACATTCGAAGAAATCTGCCTCTAGGTGATTGATTACACCATCGTGATTATCTTGGTCGTGAAGATATATTTTGTACAGTTTCTGTGTATTCTTGCCACCCTTTTAATCATCACCTCAATAGATGCCAAAAAAAAAAAAAAAACTTTGAAAAAATTCAACAAGCATGTGTGATAAACAATCTTTCCAGAAACTGAGCGTAGCAAACATTACCTCAACATAGTAAAGGGATACAAATTCAAAGTACGATGAGGTATTATTTCACACTATTCTGTGTGGTGATCGTCATAGAAATCGACAGTAGGGCTCTTCCTTGGTGATCCAGTGTCTAAGACACCATGATTCCAAATTAGGGGTTCCATGTTTGATTCCTGGTCAAGGAATTAAACTCTGTATGCAGCATTTAAGGCCTGGTGTAACCAAATAATGAAGCAAATATGTGTGTGTATATATATAATACAAATTTAAAATATAATACAAATATAATTAAAATATATAAATAAAATAAAATGTATAAAATATGATTAAAATAAAATACAAATTTATAGTATAAATATAATATACCAATATTTATATTATATATTAACAAATATTATATATATATATACACTCACACACATATAAACCTTAAAGCAATGAATGAAGAAGATGATGTGGAGGAAAGGGAACATTCTAGAGTGTTTTGCAATTCAGTTCAGTTGTTCAGCCGTGTCCAACTCTTTGAGACCCAATGAATCACAGCACGCCATGCCACCCTGTCCATCACCAACTCCCACAGAGATAGAGCAGAGTATGAATGTTCTTTAGAAAAGTATTAATAAAACTACCATATGTCCAAATTCCACTATTTGACATATACACAGATGAAAACACCATTAGGACAAAAAAAGAAAAAGCATGTGTATCCCAGCATCCACTGCAGTATCATTTACATTAAATAAGATATATAACAATCTAGATGTCCTCTACTGATGAATGGATAAAGAAGCTTTGGTACATCCTTAGGATGGAAAATTTCTCATCCAGAAAAAGGAAAACCTTGGATTATTTCTTGAGATATGAATGTATCTAGAGCCTATTATATAGAATGAAGTAATTCAGAAAGAGAAACTCCAATATTGTAGATTAATGCATATATGTGGAATCTAGAATTCTGGTTCTGAAGAATCTATCTGAAAGGTGGGATGAGAAATGCAGAGGTAAAGAAAAGACTTGGACACAGAAGTGTAAGTAGAGAGTGGCACGATTTGAGCAAGATACCCTGACATATGTACAATACCAAGTATGAAGTAGTTAGCTGGTGAGAAGTTCCTCCTCAGGGCTCTGGTGTGCCCTAGACGAGTGGACTGTTCAGTAACAGAGGAGACTCAAGAGCAGGTGAGAGGGCTGCTCAAAATGGAATCTCATGTATATATACTGATAGCCGATTTACATTGTGGTACAGCAGAAAGTAACAAACATTGTAAAGCTATTATTCTCCAATTTCAAATTGTTTCTAAAATTGAAAAATGATAGTCACTACTTGGCCAACTTGGGGAAATAACAAATAATGCATCATAGTGCATATGTCAAGTAAAATATGTACCGGTGCATTTGTCAAGTAAAATCTGCACCAAGGACTGCTTTAGTAAGTATAGACAAACCATAAAGCAAAAACTTCAAATTCAGAGCTAAAATAGCCAGAATCAATTCAGACTCAAGACATAAGTATTCCTCACTTCATTTGATTGACATTTTTTTTTCTTTTATATTTTTTAATATTTTAAAAATTTATTCATTTTAATTGGAGGCTAATTACTTTACATTATTTTATTGGTTTTGCCATACATTGACATGAATCTGCCCCGGGTGCACATGTGTTCCCCATCTTGAACCCCCTCCCACATCTCTCCCAGTGCCATCCCTCTGGTTCATCCAGGACACTAGCCCCGAATATACTACATTCATGCATCAAACGTGGACTGGGAATTCATTTCACATATGATAATATATATGTTTCAATGCCATTCTCGGAAATCATTCCACCCTCACCCTCTCCCACAGAGGCTCTGGGTTGGATGCACATCCCTGGTCTGAGCCACTCAGGTTCAGATACTCAGGTACTCCACAAAGACACAGACTTGGTTGGGCCTTCGTTTTGTGCCCTTCCCCAGTCTAAGCAGCTCAGGTGACCAGGTGTTTGGCCGGGAGGGTCGCTGTGACTTATCGCCTCCCCAGTCCCTGCTGCTTGGTTTTCTGTGTGTACAACCGGAGCACCTTCTCAGGCAGATGTCGACTGGCCAGAAACATAAGAAGCCCTGGCCAGCAAAGAAGTCTGCCTGCATTTTGGTATCGGATGACTTTCTGGGGCCTTGATTGCCCCCTACTGGCCCTGCCTGACCTCCTTTATATGTCTCTGTGGGGGATGGGCCTTCGCAGCTGGCTAGTTCTGCTCAGTCCTTTTTTCTGTGAGCCGGTCTCACGAAGTCTTAGGTTAGGGCTTTTTGCCTTTTCGCGGGGTAGCTATCCCACAGTCTGCTTTGCTATCTTCAGTTAGCTTTTTCAGATTGCCCTCAGGGAATTCAGGCTGGGTCCTCAATGAAGCCTGCACCTCACTGCCCAGCCCCAACTTGCTAATGGTGGATGCGGGTGTCTGCGCTGCTTCTCTGCTGGGAGTTACCATTGGGAGAGTATTCTGTGGGTTTTGATTATTTTTCTCTTTTTCCTCCCACTTATGTTGCCCTCTGAGGTCGAAACTCGCCATGAACTCACAAGTGAGAGTTTTTCCTGGTGTTCGGAACTTTTTAAACTTCTCCCTTTTTTATGCCTCCCTTCCCAGGACAGAGTTCCATCCCTACCTCTTTTGTCTCTCTTTGTATCTTTTATGTTTTTTCCTACTTCCTTTTGAAGCCAATGGGCTGCTTTTCTGGGTGCCTGATGTCCTCAGCCGGCATTCAGTTGTTTCATGGAATTTATTCAGTGTTCAAATGTTCTTTTGATGAATTTGTGAGAGAGAAAGTGGTCTCCCCATCATTTTCCTCTGCCTTCACCTTCCCTCCCTCCATTTTTTTTTATTTCTAAAAGTAAAGGATTATCAGTTGATGTCACCGATTTATAGAAACATGAATTCGTTCATATTTTAGTACCTAATAGTAAGCCTCTGATATTCAGAAGTATCCTAAGTAGGAAATTATAAATGTAGTTTGAAAGCTGAGGTCTGTACAAGGATCATTTATTTTAAAATCCTGGAATTTGTGCTGCTGCTGCTGCTGTCACTTCAGTCGTGTCCGACTCTGTGTGACCCCATAGACAGAAGCCCACCAGCTCCCCCGTCCCTGGGATTCTCCAGTTAAGAACACTGGAGTGGGTTGTCATTTCCTTCTCCAATGTGTGAAAGTGAAAAGTGAAAGTGAAGTCGCTCAGTCGTGTCCGACCCTTAGCGACCCCACGGACTGCAGCCTACCCGTCTGCTCCATCCATGGGATTTTCTAGGCAAGAGTACTGGAGTGGTTTGCCGTTGCCTTCTCCGGGAATTTGTGCTACTGACTGGGAAAAATGCACAGCAAAAAATTTGAGAATTGTATTTTCTTCAGCCAGACTTTAATCCTGAGGGGAGAGCAGCATGGGGAACACATGTAAACCCATGGCTTATTGATATCAATGAATAGCAAAAACCACTACAATACTGTAATTATTTAACTGCTCCAGCTAAAATAAATAAAATTTTAAAATGTTGTACAATCATAATAAATGTGATTTGTCTCAAAACATTTTTGATTAAAAGACTTATTTGTCTACTATTAGTATAGAAACTAGGGTTCCTTTATTATTTATTGCTTGGATGAAATTTTACTTGCCCACTAATTCTATTTTTTATTTTTAAGTATTATTATTTTTTATTGGCAGCTAATTACTTAACAATATTATATTGGTTTTCCAATATATTGACATTAATCCTCCCCAGGTGCACACGTTCTCCCCTTCTTGAACCCCCCTCCCACAACCCTCCTCCCTTTATCCTACTTCCATGTCATCCATGTGCACCAGCCCCAAACGTCCTGCATCATTTGTCGAACCTGGACTGGTGATTCACTTCACATGTGATAATATACATGTTTCAATGCCTTTCTCCTAAATCATCCCTCTCCCACAGAGTCCAAAAGACTGTTCTATACACCTGTGTCTCTTTTGCTGTCTCGTATACAGGGTCATCATTACCATCATTCAAAATTGTATGCATTAGTATACTGTGTTGTTGTTTTTCTTCCTGGCTTACTTCACTCTGTATAATAGGCTGCAGGTTCATCCACCTCATTAGAACTGATTCAAATGTATTCTTTTTAATGGCCGAGTAAAACTCCACTGTGTATAGGTACCAAAGCTTCCTTATCCATTCATCTGCAGATTGACATATAGGTTGCTTCCATGTTCTTGTTATTATAAGCAGTGCTGCAATGAATAATAGAGTATACGTGTCTCTTTCAAATCTAGTTTCTTCAGTGTTTATGCCCAGGAGTGCGACTGCTGGATCTTATGGCAGTTCTATTTCCAGTTTTTTAAAGGAATTTCCACACTGTTCTCCACAGTGGCTCTACTAGTTTTCATTCCCACCAACAGTGTAACAGGGTTCCCTTTTCTCCAAACCCTCTCCAGCATTTATTTCTTGTCGACTTTTGGATAGCAGCCATTCTGACTTGTGTGAAATGCTACCTCTTTGTCATCTTGATTTGCATTTCTCTGATTATGAGGGATGTTGAGCATTTTTTCATGTGCTTGTTAACCATCTGTATGTCTTCTTTGGATAAATGGCTGTTTAGATCTTTGGCCCAATTTTTGATTGGGTTGTTTATTTATCTAGAATTGAGCTGCAGGAGCTGCTTGTATATTTTGGAGATTAATTCTTTGTCAGTTGTTTCAGTGGCTATTATTTTCTCCCATTCTGAAAGCTGTCTTTTCACCTTGTTTAAAGTTTCCTTTGCTGTGCAGAAACTTTTAATTTTCATTAGGCCCCATTTGTTTATTTTGCTTTTAGTTCCAATATTCTGGGAGGTGGGTCATGGAGGATCCTGCTGTGATTTATGTCAGAGAGTGTTTTGCCTATGTTCTCCTTTAGGAGTTTTATAGTTTCTGGTCTTCCATTTAGATCTTTAATTCATTTTGAGATTGTTTTTGGGTGTTGTTAGGGAGTGTTCTAGTTTCATTCATTTACCAGTTTCCCCAACACCAATTGTTAAAGAATCTGTCTTTTCTCCATTTTATATTCTTGCCTCCTTGTCAAAGTGAAGGTGTCCATAAGTGCATGGATACATCTCTGGACTTTCTATTTTGTTTCATTGATCTATATTTCTGTCTTTATGCCAGTACCATACTATCTTGATGATTATGGCTTTGTAGTAGAGCTTGAAGTTCAGCAGGTTGATTCCCTCAGTTCCATTCTTCTTCCCTCAGTACCTTTCTTCTTCAAGATTGCTTTGGCTATTCGCGGTTTTTTATATTTCCCTACAAACTGTGAGATTACTTGTTGTAGTTCTGTGAAAAATACTGTTGGTAGCTTGATACAGATTGCATTGAATGTATACATTACTTTAGGTAGTATACACATTTTCACAATTATCGGGGACCAGCCTCGATATGGCCCAGGATGTCCTCGGGATGAACGGCGTCGGCGTCAGTTTGAGAGAGAGAGAGAGAGAAAGAAAACCTCAGCACGGGGTTTGCTCTGTTTACGTAGGCCGCAGGTGCCCTCTTGAATCATTGGAGGCACCCCACCAGGGCACCCCCTCGAGTGGGTCTTAGACGCCCAGGCAGATAAGTAAACTCAGAGGGCCCAGCGCTCAAAGGATCTCAACCAGAAAAAGGAGAATAGAGAAAAGGATGGAAAAAGAGAAAGAACGACATGGGGAGACCAAGCTTCACTGAGCAAGACCCAAAATTTTATTTTCCAGTGCTGCTTTTATACCCTAAGTTGTGCGAAAAAAAATAGAGAATGGGAGGTATAGAGTCACGCCAACATCACGTGGGGTCAGCAGTCTTGACCCTTATCAGGATCAGGGCTTATTTTTGTATATCTCATGATACACAAAAGTTTTAGGTGGTTTACATCATCTTCTGGCCAGGAGGCCTGCTGACAGTTTATGGCCCTCTCTCCTAACAAAGGTTAGTTAGGTAGAAAAAGTCTTATATTCTTTTAAAGTGATTTTCGTAAAGTCAGGTGCTAGACACATGACAAAATTACATTCCTATAAGGCAAAGGTGTAGTGAGCTACAAGAAAGGAATTTGTTAACTTAAGATCTGATGTGGTTAAATCAAAGGCTACTATTTATATTCTCTGTATGTGATTAATATATTTCCAAGGATACAATAGATAAACTTTGCAGCAAGCATTGATTCAACAATGAAATATTTTTTAGTACTATTCTAATGATTTTAACTTCTTCAACAAATTCCTTTATTTTAGAATATTAGGCTTTCTGTCCTTGCATGGCTGGGAGGCTGTAAACAGTCACATTCATAGTTGTAAGAGCCCGGACAAACTTGTCATGCAAGTTAGAAAGCTATTAGAGGGGCTTGGATTGGAACACTCCTATTAAGCCAAGGAGAACTTTTAAACTACAGCTCTGAATTAATGTTTTCAGAGAAAGGTGGTTGGGGGGAAGCCCCCGTAAGTATTAGAGGATTTGATAAGAGGTGTAAGATAGTAAGGCAGTCAGAGTTCGGTTTTCTTTGGGGTAGATCCTCGGATAAGTCCAGGGGGTTCCTCGAGTCCTGATTAGCCTTTGCCCGTCGGGCCTCTTCCCCAAATGACCTTTGCCATGGGTAGGATTTCCCTCGCTGGCTCCTGGCACACAACATTTATTCTTCTAATCCACGAACATGGTATATTTCTCCATCTATTAGTGTCCTATTTGATTTCTTTCACCAGTGTCTTATAGTTTTCTATATAGAAGTCTTTTGTTCCTTTCCTCCTCCCAGCCCAACCCCTCCCTATCCCAGTTTTAGCATGGCATTGGCCTCAGTCTTGACAGGAAGGGGATGGGCCCAAGATGGCAGCAGCCGATGGCAAACACTAGCTCTACCCCATCACGGTGCTAATAGACGAGCTCCGCAACGAGGATGTTCAGCTTTGCCCCAACAGCATCTAGAAGTTGTCCACCATTGCTTTGACCATTGGGGTCGAAAGGGCCCACAGTAAACTTCTGCCCTTCCTTACAGACACAGTCTACGATGAGGACGAGGTCCTTTTGGACCTGGCAGAGCAGCTGGGCACCTTCACCACTCTGGTGGGTGGCCTCGAGTACATGCACTGCCTGCTGCCGCCCCAGAAGTCGCTGGCCATGGTGGAGGAGACGGTGGTGCTGGATAAGGCAGTGGAATCCCTGCGGGACATCTCGCATGAGCACTCCCCATCCGACCTCGAGGTCCACTTTGTGCCCCTGGTGAAGTGGCTGGCAGGCGGAGCCTGGTTCACCTCCCACACTTCAGCCTGCTTCCCCCATGTGTCCAGTGCCGTCAAGGCTGAGCTTCAACAGTACTTCCAGAACCTATGCTCAGATGACACCCCCATGGTGTGGTGACCCACAGCCTCCAAGGTTGGGGAGTTTGCCAAGGTGCTGGAGCTGGACAACATCAAGAGTAAGATCATCCCCATGTTCTCCAAACTGACCTCTGACGAGCAGGACTCGGTGTGACCGCTAGCAGTGGAGGCATGCATGAACATCGCAAAACTCCTTCCCCAGGAGGCCCTGGAGGATATGATGATGCCCACCTTGTGCCAGGCTGCTGAGGACAAGTCCTGGCGTGTCTGTTACATGGTGGCCGACAAGTTCACAGGGCTCCAGAAAGCAGTGGGGCCTGAAATCACCCAGAAGAACCTGGGTCCTTCCTTCCAGAATCTGATGAAAGACTGTGAGGCTGAGGTGAGGGCTGCTGCCTCTCACAAGGTCAAAGAATTCTGTGAAAAGCTCTCCTCTGACTGTCGGGAGAATGTGATCATGACCCAGATCTGGCCCTGCATCAAGGATCTGGTGTCTGATGCCAACCAGCACGTCAAGTCAGCCCTGGCCTCCATCATCATGGGCTTCTTTCTGATCCTGGGCAAAGACAGCATGATCAAGCACCTCCTGCACCTCTTCCTGGCTCAGTTGAAGGAGGAGTGCCCGGAAGCGCGGCTGAACATCATCTCCAACCTGGACTTCATGAACGACGTGATCGGCATCAGGCAGCTCTTGAAGTCCCTACTCCCTGCCATTGTGGAGCTCGCGGAGGATGCCAAGTAGCGGGGGCGGCGGCCATCATCAATTATATCCCTCTGCTGGCGGGACAACTAGGGGTGGAGTTCTTTGCTGAGAAATTCAACTCCTTGTGCATGGCCTGGCTTGTGGATCATGTCTATGCCGTCCGCGAGGTGGCCACCAGCAACCTCAAGAAGCTGGTGGAGAGGTTCGGGAAGGAGTGGGCCAATGCAACTATCATCCCCACGGTCTTGGCCATGTCTGGGGACCCCAACTACCTGCACTGCATGGCCACACTCTTCTGTATCAATGTGCTGTCTGAGATCTGCGGGCAGGACATCATCACCAAGCACATGCTGCCCACCGTGCTGAACATGGCCGGGGACCTGTTGTCAACGTCCGCCTCAACATGGCCAAGTTCCTGTAGAAGATCGGGCACATCCTGGACAACAGCATGCTGCAGAGCGAGGTCAAGCCCGTCCTTGAGAAGCTGACCCAGGACCAGGACGTGGACGTCAATTACTTCGCCCAGGAGTCTCTGACTGTTCTGTCTCTCGCCTAATGCTGGAAGAGGACCCACTACTGGCTTATGGTGTCCACCCTCCCCCACCAGGCCCCTCCCTGGGGGGACAGTGGGGGTCCTTTGGCTGTCACTCCCCGTGCATGGTCTGACCCCAGGTCCCTCCCCCGGCACGGTTCCTCCCTCAGACCGGGACTCCGACTCCTCAAGTCCACCCCTCACGGGGCTAGGGGCACACAGGGTGGGACGGAGCAGAGCTCTGGGAGGATGGGGCCGCTCCCGCCAGGTGGAGAGTGGCACGAGCACCCCTGTCGCCAGCCAATGCTGCTGCATGGGGGCCCCTCCCTCATCTCCTCTGCCTCCCTCCCTTCCTCTTGGTGGTTTTACGTGTCAGTTGTGCCGTTTTTATTTTATCCCCTTTCCCCCCTTTTCACAGAGAACTAAAGGTCTAGAAATTTAAAAAAAAAAAAAAGAAGGCTTTTGTTGCTTTAGGTAGATATATCTCTAAGTATTTTATTATTTTCGTTGCAACAGTGAATGGAATAGTTTCCTTAATTTCTCTTT
Source organism: Moschus berezovskii (assembly GCF_049115385.1). NCBI lineage: Eukaryota > Metazoa > Chordata > Mammalia > Artiodactyla > Moschidae > Moschus > Moschus berezovskii. Next base: position 82,274,880 of record NC_142489.1, read on the forward strand.
TTATTTTCTCATTATTAGTGTATAGGAATGGAAGGGATTTCTGTGTGTTGATTTTATATCCTACAACTTTACTGTATTCATTGATTAGCTCTAGTAGTTTTCTGGTAGAGTCTTTAGGGTTTTCTGATTAGAGGATCATGTCATTGGCAAACAGTGAGGGTTTTACCTCTTTTCAAGTTTGGATTCCTTTTATGTCTTTTTCTGCTCTGATTGTTGTGCCCAAAATTTCAAGAACTATGTTGAACAGTAGTGGTAAGAGTGGCCACCATTGTCTTGTTTCTGACTTTAGGGGAAATGCTTTCAATCTTTCACCGTTGAGGATAATGTTTGCTGTGGGTTTGTCATATTAGCATAGGCTAAGAGTTGGACACGACTGAGCGACTGAACTGATCTGAACTGAATGAAGGACAAGTCTAATGAAGCCTCCCATAGGAATACTGAAAAGACCACAAGCATGACAAAATTAGAGCCTCTTTAGCTTACTATTCCCATACCAGAAATAATATATAAGAAACTGAGAGATTAGGTACCAAAATATTCACCACAATACTGGGATATTTTTAGTATCATGTAGATTTAAAACCCTAGGAATTAAGAACAGCATTGTAAACCATATGAGGTTTCTTCCTCTCAGTTCAATTCAGTTCAGTTAAGTCGTTCAGTCTTGTCATATCACAAGTAAGACAAGTTAATATGTAACTTTTAATATTTTAAAGGTTAAGATGACATATACTGCCTGTTAACTTGTGGTGTTTTGTCTGATCATACATTGCCCTTGTTTGAAATGTTTTAAACAGGGCTTCACGAATGGGATTTTGTATAGGGAAGTGGAGAAGGAAATGGCAACCCACTCCACTGTTCTTGCCTGCAGAATCCAAGGGAAAGGGCAGCCTGGTGGGCTTCCCTCTATGGGGTCACATAGAGTCGGACACGACTGAAGTGACTTAGCAGCAACAGCAGCAGCAGCAGTGGGTTTGTCATATATAGCTTTTATTATGTTGAAGTATGTTCCTTCTATTCCCATCTTCTGGAGGGTTTTTATCATAAATCCATGTTGAATTTTGTCAAAAGCTTTCTCTGCATCTATTGAGATATTCATTTTTTTTCAGTTTGTTAATGTGCTATATTACATTGATTGATTTACGGATATTGAAGAATCCTTGCATTCCTGGGATAAAGCCCACTTGGTCATCATATATGATCTTCTTAATGCGTTGTTGGATTCTGATTGTCAGGATTTTGTGAAGGAATTTTGCATCTATGTTCATCAGTGATATTGGGCTGTAGTTTTCTATTTTTGTGAGATCTTTGACAGGTTTTGTGATTAGGGTGATGGTGGCCTCATTGAATGAGTTTGGAAGTTTCCCTTCCTCAGCAATTTTTTGGAATAATTTGAGTAGAATAGGTGTTACCTTTTCTCTAAATTTTTGGTAGAATTCAGCTGTTATGCTTTCTGGCCTTGGACTTTTCTTTGCTGGAAGATTTCTGATTACAGCTTCTATTTCCGTGCTTGTGATGGGTCTGTAAAGATTTTCTATGTCTTTGTGGTTCAGTTTTGGAAAGTTGTACTTTTCTAAGAATTTGTCCATTTCTTCCAAGTTTTCCACTTTATGGTCATATAATTTCTGATAGCAGTCTCTTATGATCCTTTATATTTCTGTGTTGTCTGTTGTGATCTCTCCTTTTTCTTTTCTGGTTTTATTGATTTGGCTTTTCTCCTTTTGTTTCTGGCTAGTGGTTTGTAAATTTTATTTACCCTCTCAAAGAGCCAGCTTTTGGCTTTTTTGATTTTTGCTATGGTCTCTTTTGTTTCTTTTGCATTTATTTCTGCCTTAGTTTTAAGATTTCTTTCCTTCTACTAACCCTGGGGTTCTTCATTTCTTCCTTTTCTAGTTTCGTTAGATGTAGAGTTAGGTTATTTGGTTGACTTTTTTCTTGTTTCTTGAGGCATGCCTGTATTTCTATGAACTGTCCCCTTAGCATGGCTTTCACAGTGTTCCATAAGATTTGGTTTGTTGTGTTTTCATTTTCATTCATTTCTATGCACATTTTGATTTCTTTTTTTATTTCTTCTATGATTTGTTGGCTATTCAGCAGCGTGTTGTTCAGCATCCATATGCTGGCCTTTTTAATAGTTTTTCTCCTGTAGTTGAGATCAAATCTTTCTGCACTGTGAGCAGAAAAGATGCTTGAAAAAGTTCAATGTTTTTTGTATTTACCAAGTCAAAATTTATGACTCAGGATGTGATCTATCCTGGAAAAGGTTTCGTGTGCGCTTTAGAAAAAGGAGAAATTCTTTGTTTTGCTGTGAAATGTCCTATAGATATCTATTAGGTCTAATTGGTCTATTGTATCATTTAAAGTTTGTGTTTCGTTGTTAATTTTCTGTTTAGTTGATCTATACATAGGTGTGAGTGGGATATTAAAGTCTTCCACTATTATTGCGCTGTTGTTAATTTAGCCTTTCATACTTGTTAGTCACTGTCTTACATATTGCGGTGCTCCTATGTTGGGTGCATATATTTATAATTGCTATATCTTCTTCTTGGATTGATCCTTTGATCATTATGTAGTTTCCTTCTTTGTCTCTTTTCACATCCTTTGTTTTAAAGTCTATTTTATCTGATATGAATATTGCTATTCCTGCTTTGTTTTGGTCTCTATTTGCATGGAATATCTTTTTCCAGCACTTCACTTTCAGTCTGCATGTGTCCCTTGTTTTGAGGTGAGTCTCTTGCAGACAACATGATAAGGGTCTTTTTTTGTATCTATTCAGCCACTCTTTGTCTTTTGGTTGGGACATTCAACCCATTTATATTTAAGGTAATTATTGATAAGTATGATCCCGCTGCCATTTTCTTTACTGTTTTGGGTTCAAGTTTATATACTTTTTCTGTGTTTCCTGTCAAGAGAAGATCCTTTAGCATTTGTTGGAGAACTGGTTTGGTGATGCTGAATTCTCTCAGATTTTGATTGTAAGGCTTTTGTTTTCTCCTTTATATTTGAATGAAATCAATGCTGGGTACAATCATCTGGGCTGTAGGTTATTTTCTTTCATCACTTTAAGTATGTAGTGTCATTCCCTCCTGGCCTGAAGAGTTTCTGGTGAAAGATCAATTGTTATCTTTCTGGGAATCTCCATGTGTTTTATTTTTTGGTTTTCCCTTGCTCCTGTGTTTGATTTTTGTTAGTTTGATTCATGTTTGTCTTGGAGAATTTGGCCTTGGGTTTATCCTGTTAGGGACTCTCTGTGTTTCTTGGACTTGGGTGATTATTTCCTTCCCCATTTTAGGGAAGTTTTCAACTCTTATCTCCTCAATTATTCTCTCATTGTCTTTCTTTTTGTCTTTTCTTCTGCAACTTCTATGATTCGAATGTTGGGGCATTTAACATTGTCCCAGAGGTCTCAGAGATTGTCCTCATTTCGTTGAATTCATTTTTCTTTTTCCCTCTCTGTTTCATTTATTTCTACAATTCTATCTTCTAACTCGCTTATCCTATCTTCTGTCTCCATTATTCTGCAATTGGTTCCCTCCAGAGTGTTTCTGATTTCATCTACTGCATTATTCATTGTATAGTCACTCTTTTTTATTTCCTCTAGATCCTTATTAAATGTTTTTTGCATCTTCTCAATCATTGTCTCCAGGTTATCTTTCTGGAACTCCAGTTTTTTTTCAAGATTTTGAATTATTTTCATTGTCAATATTTATAATTATTTATCAGGTAGATTCCCTAAAACTTACTTTTTTTTTTTTTTGGCTGGGCCTTTGTCCTGTTCCTTTACTTGCTGAGTATTTCCCTGCCTCTTCATCTTGCTTATATTGCTCTGTTTGTGGTGGCCTTTCGGTCTTCTGGCAGTTTGTGGAATTTTCTTTATTGTGTAGTTTCATTGTTGTGTGTGGCCTTGGATGAGTGGCTTTTTAAGGTTCCTTAGTTAGCGAAGCTTATGTCAGTGTTCTGGTGGGTGGAGCTGGATTTCTTCTTTCTGGAGTCCAATGAAGTGTCCAGTAATGAGTTTTCAGATATCAGTGGGATTGGAGTGGCTTTGGGAAGCCTGTATATTGAAGCTCAGTGCTGTTCTCCTGTGTTGCTGGAGAATTTGTGTGGAAAGTCTTTCTCTGAAACTTGTTGACCCTTTGGTGTTGCCTGGTTTCAGTGTAGGTATGGAAGCATTTGATGAGATCCTATCAATTAATGTTCCCTGGAACATCAGTTCTCTGCTGTTCTCAGGATTTGGACTTAAGCCTCTGGCTCTGGTTTTCAATCTTATTTTTGTAGTAGGCTCAAGACTTCTTCATCTGTCTCTTCCAAAGCAGTTCCTTCTGTTTAAGCTTCTTCTGTTTGCTGGTCTCTTCAGTGTCTGATTCCCTTCCTGACACAAGGCGGCAGTGGTAGACATCTTTTTAGGCACACCTGTTCAGTCGTGCTGTGGGGAGGGAAATAAGCTGCAGACAAATACCAGTGGTGTCTGTGGGGAGTGCTTGCAGTGTCTTAGCCACACTGGGTTTACCCCCGCTCACGGCATGTGTGCTGTCCCAGTCTACACTGCACAGGCTCTAGATTGCTCTGCCGGGAACATTCCGAGGCTGTCACTGGGTTGGATGTACATTGTGGTCTAGGCCGCTCAGCTTCTGATTCTTGGATACTCCACAAAGGCGTAGATTCAGTTGGGCCTGCATTTTTTGCCCTTCCTGGTCTGAGCAGCTCAGGTGAGCAGGTGTTTGGCCAGCAGAGTCACTGCTACTTATTGCCTCCCCAATCCCTGCTGCTCGGTTTTCTTGGCGTACCACCAGCACACTTTCTCAGGCGGATATTGACAGGCCAGAACCCAAGAAGTCTTGGTTAACAACAAGGCCTGCTTGAAGCTTGGTATTAGATGCCTCTCTGGTGCCACGATTGCCTGCTTCCTGATCTGACTGCCCTCCCTTGCCGTCTCGGCTGTGGATTGTGGATGGGCTGACCACAGCTGCTAGCACTGTTCAGTCCTTTGTTCTCTGAGTGGGTCTGGAGGTGTCTTAGCTTGGGGTTTCTAACCATTTCATGGGATAACTATCACACAGTCTGCTTATGTACCTTAAGTTAGCTCCCTCAGATTGCCCTCAGGGCATTCAGGCCTTGTCCTTACTCTAAGGCGTGCAGCCCGCGCCTCCCTGCCCAGTCCCAGCTTGCTAGGGGGGGTGTGGGCGGCTGGACTGCTTCTCCCATGGAGTTACTACTGGGCATGTAGTGTGTAGGTTTTAATTATTTATTTATTGCTTCTCCTGGTTATGTTGCCCTCTCAGGTTCCAATGGTTGCCACAGATTCACCAGTGAATATTTCCAGTGTCTGGAAACTTCTCTCTTTTTTTAAGCCTCCCTTCCCGGGACAAACCTCCATCCCTCCTTCTTTTCTCTCACTTTTTATCTTTTATATTATTTCCTACCTCCTTTTGAAGACAATGTCCTGCTTTTATTGGTGCCTGATGTCCTCTGCCAGCCTTCAGAATTTGTTTTGTGGGATTTACTCAGCGTTCAAATATTTTTTTGATGAATTTGTGGGTGAGAAAGTTGTCTCCTTGTGCTATTCCTCCTCCATCTTCCTGTCTCTTCCTTCTCACTAATACTTACAATTTATTCAATTCAAAGATTTGTTTCTTTTAGAGCCTACAGTTCCCATATTTTCTTTAAAAAATGCATTACACCATCTTCTATTAACCACCTTAGTTTATATTTGTTACTACTTTCATTAAATATATGTTCAAGTGATTTGAAAAAGTAACTCTAGAGACATTAGGTGTCGTTGCTCAGTCAACAAGTTGTCTTCAGCTCTTTTGTGACGCATGTGCAACAGGCCTCTCTATCTTTCATTATCTCCCAGAGTTTGTTCAAATGCATGCCCATTGTATTTCAGATATGGTCCTACCATATTATCCTCTATTACTCCCTTCTTTTCCTATCATCAATCTTTAAAAGCATCATGGACATTTACAGTCAATTGAGACTTTGCATCAGCTGGCCAAAACTGAAGTTTCAACTTCATCATTAGTCCTTCGATTGAATACGTAGGGTTGATTTCCTTTAGGATCAATTGGCTTAATCTCCTTACAATCCAAGGGACCCTTAAGAGTCTTTATTTTTTGAAGATTCAAAATCACTACAGATGGTGATTGCAGCCATCAAATTAAAAGGTGTTTTCTCCTTGGAAGGAAAGTTACAACCAACCTAGATAGCATATTAAAAAGGAGGGACATTCGTTTGCCAACAAAGGTCCATCTAGTCAAGACTATGGTTTTTACAGTGGTCATGTATGAATGGGAGCGTTGGACTGTAAGAAAAGCTGAGAGCCGAAAAATTGATGCTTTTGAACTGTGGTGTTGGAGAAGACTCTTGAGAGGCCCTTGGACTTCTAGGAGATCCAACCAGTCCATCTTAAAGGAGATGAGCCCTGGGTATGCGTTGGAATGTAACACGGTAAAGCTGAAACTGCAATAGTTGTAACACCTGATTCGAAGAGCTGGCTCATTGGAAAAGACCCTGATGCTGGGTAAGATTGAGGGCAGGAGGAGAAGGGGAAGGCAGAGGATGAGATATTTGGATGGCATTGCTGATCAATGGACATGAGTTGGGGTGGTCTCTGGGAGTTGGTGTTGGACAGGGAGGCCTGCCATGTTGATGGGGTCACAAAGAGTTGGACATGACTGAGCGACTGAACTGAACTGAAGCGTCTTCGGCAGCAGCACAGTTGAAAGCCATAGAATCTGCTTTTCTCAGTCTTCTTTATATATTAGCTCCCACATCTTCACATGACTACTGGATAAAAAACAGGGACTTGTGAAGTGGAGGCCTTTGTTACCAAGCTGAATGTCTCTTCTAAATAAAAAGTCTAGGTTTGCAATAGAGTTTTCTCCAAGAAGAAATTGTCTTTTACCTGATGACAGCCCTTCACCAAAGTTGAAAGAATGTGGTCCACTAGAAAAGGGAAAGGCACACCACATCAGTATTCTTGCTTTCATAACCACATGAAGACCATGAAAACAAAAAAAAGATAGGACATTGGAAGATTTACCCTTGGTAGGTTCACAATATGCTTCTAGAGATCAGTGGAGAAATAACTCCAGAAATAATGAAGCAATTGGGCCAAAGCAAAATCAACAACGATTTGTGAATGGGATGGTGATGGAATCTGGGTTTGATGCTGTAAAGAGCAATATAGCATAGGAACCTGGATTGTTAGGTCCTTGAATCAAGGCAAATTGGAGGTGGCCACACAGGAGATGGCAAGAGACAACATTGACATTCTAGGTATCAGTGAACTAAGATGGGCTGGAATGGGAGAATTTAACTTACATGACCATTATATCTGTAACTGTGGGCAAGAATCCCTTTGAAGAAGTGGAGTAGCCATCATACGCAACAAAAGTCCAAAATGCAGTACTTGGGTACAATCTCAAAAATGACAGAATGATCTCTCTTCTTTTCCAAGGCAAATGATTCAATAAACGGTAAGCCAAAACTTTTCTCTGATCAGTAACATTGAAGAAGCTGAAGTTGAAAGTTCTGTGAAGACCTACAAGACCTTCTAAAACTAACATTCAAAAAAGATGTCCATTTCATTATAGGCTACTGGAAGGCAGAAGTAGGAAGTCAAGAAGCACCTAGAGTACCAGCCAAATTGACCTTGGAGTACAAAATGAAGCAGGGCAAAGTCTAATAGAGTTCTGCCAAGAGATCGCACTGGTCATGCAAACACCCTCTTCCAGCAACACAAGAGAAGACTCTACACATGGACATCACTAGATGGTCAACACTGAAATCAGATTGATTATACTCTTTGTAGCTAAATTAGAGAAGCTCTATACAGTCAGCAAAAACAGGACAGGAAGCTGACTGTGGCTCAGATCATCAGCTCCTTATTGTCAAATTCAGAAAGAACTCAACGAAAGTGGAGGAAACCACTAGACTATTCAGATATGACCTAAATCAAATCCCTTAAGACTATACACTGGAAGTGCAAAATACATGTAAGGAATTAGATTCGATTGACAGAGTGCCTGAAGATCTATGGATGGAGGTACCTTCCATTGTACAGGAAACAGGGATCACGACCATCCCCAGGTAAAGAAATGCAAAAAATGAATGGCTGTCTGAGGAGGCCTTACAAATAGCTTTGAAAACAAGGGAAACAAAAAGCAAAGGGGCAAATGAAAGATATATCCATTTGAATGCAGATTTCTAAAGAAAAGCAAGGAGAGAAAGGAAAGCCTTCCTCAGGGATCAGTGCAAAAAAAGAATGGAAACAATAGAATGGGAAAGACTAGAGATCTCTTCAAGAACATTGGCAATCCCAAGAGAACATCTCATGCAATGATGGGCTCAATAAAGCACAGAAACGGTAAGGATCTAACCGAAGCAGAAACTATTAAGAAGAGGTGGTAAGAATACACAGAAGAACTGTACAAAAAAGATCTTCACGATGCAGATAATCACTATGGTGTGATCACTCACCTAGAGCCAGACATGTTGGAATGTGAAGTCAAGTGTGCCTTAGTCAACTAAGCTAGTATAGGTGTTGGAATTTCAGTTGAGCTTTTTCAAATTCTGAAAGACGATGTTTTAGAAGTGCTGCACTCAATATGCCAGCTAAATTGGAAAATTCCGCAGTTGCCACAGGACTCGAAAAGGGCAATATTCTTTTCAATCCCAAAGAAAGGCAATGCCATAGAATGTGCAAACTACCACACAATTGCACTCATCTCATATGCTAGTGAAATAATTCTTTATATTCTCTAAGCCAAGCTTCAGCGATACGTGAACTGTGAAATTCCAGATGTTCAAGCTGGTTTTAAAAACGGCAGAGGAACCGGAGATCAAATTGCCAACATCCGATGGATCATTGAGGAAGGATGTTCAGTTCATTTCAGTCCCACAGTCATGTCTGACTCTTTGGACCCCATGAATCACAGCACACCAGGCCTCCCTGTCCATCACCAACTCCCGGAGTTCACTCAAACTCATGGCTATTGAGTCGATGATACCATCCACCCATCTCGTTCTCTGTTATCCCCATCTTCTCCCATTCTCAATCCCTCCCAGCATCAGACTCTTCAAGTGAGTCAACTCGTCGCATGAGGTGGCCAAAGTATTGCAGTTTCAGCTTAGCATCAGTCCTTCCAATGAACAGCCAGTATTGATCTCCTTTAGAATGGACTGGCTGGATCTCCTTGCAGTCCAAGGGATTCAAGAGTCTTCTCCAGCACCACAGTTCAAAAGCATCAATTCTTTGGCGATCAGCTTTCTTCACAGTCCAACACACTCATCCAACATGACCAGGGAAAAACCATAACCTTGACTAGACGGACTTTGGTTGGCAAAATACTGTCTCTGCTTTTTAATATGATATCTAGTTTGGTCATAACTTTGCTTCCAAGGAGTAAGCGTCTTCTAATTTCCTGCCTGCAATCAGCATCCACAGTGATTTTGGAGCCCCCCAAAAATGTAGTCAGGCACTGTTTCCACTGTTTCCCCATCTATTTCCCATGAAGTGATGGGACCAGATGCCATGATATTAGTTTTCTGAATGTTGGCTTATGGAAAAAGCCAACTTTTTCACTCTCCTCTTTCACTTTCATTAGAGCCTTTTTGGATACTCTTTGATTTCTTCCATAAGAGTGATGTCATGTGCATATATGAGGTTATTGATATTTCTCGAGGCAATCTTGATTCCAGCCTGTGCTTCTTCTAGCCAACGTTCCTCATGATGTACTCTGCATAGAAGTTAAATAAACAGGGTAACAATATACAACCTTGACGTACTCCTTTTCCTATTTGGAAACTGTCTGTTGTTCCATGTCCAGTTTTAACTGTTGCTTCGTGACCTGCATACAGGTTTCACAAGAGGCAGGGCAGGTGGTCTGAAAGGTCCCATCTCTTTCAGAATTTTCCAGATTTTATTGTGATCCACACAGTCAAAGGATTTGGCATAGTCAATGAAGCAGAAATAGATGTTTCTCTACAACTCTCTTGCTTTTTCCATGATCCAGAGGATGTTGGCAATTTGATCTCTCATTCCTCTGCCTTTTCTAAAACCAGTTTGAACATCTGGAAGTTCATGGTTCACGTATTGCTGAAGCTTGGCTTGGAGTATTTTGAGCATGACTTTACTAGTGTGTGAGATGAGTGAAGTTGTGCGGTCGTTTAAATCAGTCTTCAGCATTGCCTTTCTTTGGGATTGGAATGAAAACTGACTTTAACCAGCCCTGTGGCCGCTGCTAATTTTTCCAAATTTGCTGACATATTGAGTGCAGCACTTTCACAGCAACATTTTTCACTTGACTTCATTTTCCAAGATGTCAGGCTCTAGGTCTTTGATCACACAATCATGATTATCTTGGTTGTGAAGATTGGTTTTGTACAGTTATTCTGTGTATTCTTGCCACCTCTTCTTAATATCTGCTGCTTTTCTTAGGTCCATATCATTTCTGTTCTTCATTGAGGTCATCTTTTTATGAAATATTCCCTTGGTATCTCTAATTTTCGTGAAGAGATTTCTTGTCTTTCCCATTCTATTGTTTTCCTCTATTTCTTTGCATTGATCGATGAGCAAGTCTTTCTTATCTCTCCTTGCTATTCTTTGGAACTCTGCGTTCAGATGCTTATACCTTTTTTTTTTCTCCTTTGTTTTTCGCTTCTTTTCTTTTCGCAGCTGTTTGTAAGGCCTCCCCAGACAGCCATTTTCTTTCTTTCTTTTTTTTTTTTTTTTCATTTCTTTTCCATGGGGATGGTCTTGGTCCCTGTCTCCTGTAAAATGTTATGAACTTTCGTCAATAGTTCATCAGGCATTCCATCTATCAGATATAATCCCTTAGATCTATTTCTCATTTCCTCAGTATAATCATAAGAAATTTGATTTAGGTCATATCTGAAAGGTTTAGTGGTTTTCCCTACTTTCTTAAATTTAAGTCTGCATTTGGCAATAAGGAGTTTATGATCTGAGTCACAGTCAGCTCTGGTCTTGTTTTGCTAACTTTATAGAAATTCTCCATCTTTGGCTGCAAAGAATACAATCAATCTGATTTCGGTGTTGACCATCTGGTGATGTCCATATGTCGAGTCTTCTCTTCTGTTGCTGAAAGGGGTTGTTTGCTATGACCAGCGTGTTATCTCTGCAAAATTCTATTAGTATTTGCCCTGCTGAATTCCGTGCTCCAAGGCCAAATTTGGCTGTTACTCCAGGTGTTTTTTGACTTCCTACATTTGCATTCCAGTCCCCTATAATGAAAAGGACATCATCTTTATGTGTTAATTCTAAATGGTCTTGAAGGTCTTCATAGAACCATTCACCCTCTGCTTTTTAAGTGTTACTGGTTGGGGCATAGGCTTGGATTGCTGTAATATTGAATGGTTTGTCTTGGAAATGAACAGAGATCATTCTGATCGTTTGGAGATTGCATCCAAGTACAACATTTCGGACTCTTTTGTTCTCCATGATAGCAACTCCATTTCTTCTAAGGGATTCCTGCCCACAGTAGTAGATATAATGGTCATCTGAGTTAAATTCACCCATTCCATTCCATTTGAGTTCACTGATTCCTAGAAGGTCTACGTTCAAGCTTCCCATCTCCTGTTTGACCACTTCCGATTTTTCTTGATTCATGGACCTAACATTCCAGGTTCGTATGCAATATTGTTCTTTGCAACATCGGACCTTGCTTCCATCTCCAGTCCCATCCACAACTGGGTATTGATTTTGCTTTGACTCCATCCCTACATTTTTTCCTGAAGTTATTTCACCACTGATCTCCAGTATCTTATTGGGTACCTACCGACCTGGGGAGCTCCTCATTCAATATCCTATTTTTTTGCCTTGTCATACTGTTCTTGGGGTTCTCGATGCAAGTATACTGAAGTGGTTTGCCATTCCGTTCTCCAGTAGACCACATTCTGTCAGACTTCTCCGCCATGATCCGCCCATGTTGGGTGGCCCCACACAGCATGGCTTAGTTTCATTGAGTTAGAGAAGGCTGTGGTCTATGTGATCAGATCTACTAGTTTTCTATGAATACGATTTCAGTGTGTCTGCCCTCTGATGCCCTCTCTCAATACCTACCATCATATTTGGGTTTCTCTGACCTTGGTTGTGGGGTATCTCATCACGGTTGCTCCCGCAAAGCGCAGCCACTGCACCTTACCTTGGACGAGGGGTGTCTCTTCACAGCTGCCCCTCCTGATCTTGAATGTGGAGTAGCTCCTCTCGGCCCTCCTGTGCCTGCGCAGCAGGCGCCACTTGGACCTGGGGTAGCTCCTTTCGCCCGCTGTCCCTGGCCTCGGGCATGGGGTAGCTCCTCTCCGCCACAACCCTGGCCTCGGGCGTGGGGTAGCTTCTCTTGGCCGCCACCGAGAATCACTTTTATTTCAGAAACCAAATTACTGATGTGACTTATCCGTATAAAAATTCTTTAGGAATGAGATTTTGCAGGTTTATGGTTTTGGTTGCTATTTATGCAAGGAGCCTGTGTTTTAAGCTGATGCTGAAGTAATCGCTGGTTGAAAATTACCCTTCAATTTCTAGGAGACCAGTGACGTTGTGATGATACAGCTACCCTTCACTTGCTAGGAGACCAGTGATGCTGTGATGTCACAGCTACCCTTCCATTGCTAGGAGACCAGTGCCTTTTGGAACCTCTGTGATGGTCTAGGGAGTTTCCCCCTTAGGCCTTCCAAGCAGCGTTTGAATTTGCTGTGTGTAAAACCAGAAAAATGAGAAAAGTATCTGAAGAAAGAGTTTTCTGACATGGCACATATTTCTTCAGAAATTAAAGATGTGCCTCCTAACGATGAATCCACTGGCTCAGAAACCTCCATCAGACCTTTGCATGATTATACACTTGCTGGGACTTGGTTCTGCGATTTCTTATTGAAGAATATGCTTTTCAGGCTTTGTCTGAGGAAGTTCTGATGAAAAGGCCACGTTACACATTTTCTGTCTCTGAAACAGGTGAGCTGAATGATATTCTTTCACTCACTTTTCCACAAAATTTGTGGAATATAGTGGAAATAGATCAGTTTCAATCTATTTGGTGGGATGAGAGTGGCACTTGTTTAGTGATCAATGATGAACTCTTCAAGAAAGAAGTCTTGGAAAGAAAGGCGCCTTTCAGAATATTTGAAGCCAATAATATGAAAAGTTTAGTTCGACAGCTGAACTGTTATGGGTTTAGTAAAAAGCGACAACCTCTTCAAAGATCTTCTTCACTCTCTGACTCTCTGGAAGAAGAAAACAGCATCTCTCTTTTGAGCAAGATATCCCAAAATTTACACTTAGTAGCAATATGTAAGATTAAATCATGTGACCTAGAAAACATGTTACCATATGTAGCTAAAACGGAACTCAACATAGCAATTTGTTGAAAAAGCTTTATTGTTTGAAGTTGAGACAGCTAGAGGATATAATATTTGATGTTAAACAAACTTTCCAATCAACTTGAAACAAGATATGAGTCTATGGTATTTACTATATATATATACAACATATTTTTAGTTGAGGAGCATATTTGTTTCACACATGTTAGCTGTTAAAACTACTCTGGAGGCGTTTAATTTGATGGAATTTAATTGGTATCATTCAAGGAATTATTTTCTCTTTTCTAATTTTATTTATTTTAATTGGAGGCTAATTACTTTACATTATTGTATTGGTTTTGCCATACATTGACATGAATCTGCTCTGGGTGTACATGTGTCCCCATCTTGAATCCCCTTCCACCTCCCTCCCCATCCTATCCCAGTACACCAGCCCCGCATATCCTGTATCTTGCATCGAACCTGGACTTTTGATTCGTTGCACATATGATAATATACATGTTTCAATGCCATTCTCCCAAATCATCACGCCCTCGCCCTCTCCCACAGAGACCAAAAGACTGTTCTATACATCTGTGTCTCTCTTGCTGTCTCATTTACAGGGTTATCGTTATCACCTTTCTAAATTCCATATACATGTGTTAGTATACTGTATTGGTGTTTTTCTTTCTGCCTTAATTCACTCTGTATAATAGGCTCCAGTTTCATCCACCTCTTTGGAACTGATTCAAATGTATTTTTAATGGCTGAGTAATACTCCATTGTATTTATGCACCACAGCTTTCTCATCCATTCGTCTGCAGACGGACATGTAGGTTACCTCCATGTCCTGGCTATTACAAACTGTGCTGCGATAAATATTGGCATATATGTGTCTCTTTCAATTTTGGTTTCCTTAGTGTGTATGCCCAGGAGCGTGATTGCTGGGTCGTATGGCAGCTCTATTTGCAGTTTTTGAAGAAAATTCCACACTCTCCTCCATAGTGGTTGTGCTGTTTGCATTCCCACTAACAGTGTAAAAGGGTTCTCTTTTCTCCACACCCCCTCCAGCATTTATTGCTTGTAGACTTGGGAATATAAGCCATTCTGACTGGCGCAAAATGGTACCTCATTGTGGTTTTGATTGGCATTTCTCTGATTATGAGTGATGCTGAGCATCTTTTCATGTGTTTGTTAGCCATCTGTATGAAGGAATAAACTTTTATAGTTTAGCTTTTATGGCAGTTTTACCTTGGTTTATAAAGAAACTAAATAATTGTATCCTTTGTCTTTAGTTACAGATCTACTATAATTCAAACTTCAAAAGAGGCTATCCTCAATTTTTAGGAAGAATAGAAAGAAGATTTGGGATTAACAATGTGTCTGCAATATCTTCGTTATTTCGAGATTGCAAGGAGAAGTATGTTAAAGCAAGTGTCAACATAGATGATCGTAACTCTGATTTTCTTCCTGAAACTAGTGGAGAGAGTCAGCCGCCACCAGTTTAATTGTGCCTTTCATACAAAAGCCTCACACCAGCCAGATAGTCGCTAATACAAGAGCTCTAGCTCTGTGTGACTTACCTTTCCCATCATCAATATCAGTTAGCCAAACAGAACAGATTGTGGGAGATCAACCTGCTGTTTTAAATCAGTTGAGCATGTTTAAGTGGCACTCACATAGCAGCTACACTCAGGTAAATGGCCACGTTGAGGACTTGCCTACTACAACTACATCAACTCTCAGAACCACATCGTATCTCCATTTAAGGGCAGTTATTCTAGACTGATGGTGGAGCCTTCTAAGTTTCCAGATAGATATAGTGATACGTCAGCCCGTGACAGTCCTTTCTGTGACCTTCAAAAGAGAGGCAACTCATGGCCCTCAGTGGCAAGGATCACTTATACATCTGCCTCCTCTCTTTAAAGTCAACTCATTAAGAATCATTGTTATGTGAAAACCATGCTAATTAAAACGGACCTATTAAATAAATGTCAGATTATGGAGCCTAAAGAAGATTGAAATTTTGGTTGGGAGATGTCAACAAATACCTTCATTCTTGTATTTGAACAATAAAATTACATGTTCACCTTCATAATTTCATTTTCTCTGTTCAAACACTGAAGAGAAAAATGAGGCTTTATTTTAATGTCTGGCTAATTTACTGCACTGTTTTAAAAAATCTTCAGAACAAGAAAATATTCATTATGCATCCTAGGTCAATGACACCAATCTAATATTGGTAAGCAAGAAAATGAGAACAAAGGGAAAAGAGGTAATGGATGTAACGTGATTTCTGCAATCATCCCTGATGAAATGAACGGGTGTCTACATTAGGAGTTTATGGGTGAAGGAAGAGATACAAATAAAATTTAAAAAATGGAAATGCATATATGTACCTTAGTGCATTCACAGTTACGTTATATTCTATTAGATACTTGTAGAGTCTTAAAAGGGTAGACAACAGGCTATCTTCAGTATAGAAATTCATTATGTGCTTGAAATTATAAAATCATGATCATCACTGTACTGTCACTGTGAAAGCAAAGATAAGATGACATAATCAGTGACTGGCCCATGGTCAGCACAAGATATGTATTTTACAAGTGATATTGTATAGGGTCATTTCTGTTCTGCTGTCCTTCAGTGAAAGCGACAGTGAAGTAGCTCACTCGTGTCTGACGCTTTGCGACCCCCGTGACCTGTAGCCTACCATGCTCCTCCATCCATGGGATTCTCCAGGCAAGGATACTGGAGTGGGTTGCCATTTCCTTCTTCACAGATCTTCCCGACCCAGGGATTGAACCCGGGTCTCCCACATTGCAGGCAGACGCTTTACTCTCTGAGTCACCAGGGAAGACGCTGTCCTTAAGGAAGCCCTTATTTGCTGACACCAGGATTCCACCCTATATTTCCTAATGCATGTTTAGATGTTGCTTATCGGTTCCCACAGAGACAGAATAAATTCCTGGTGGTGATTGTAGCACATCAGTGTGATTAACAAGTTCTGTGAAGACATGGTATATTTTTTCCTTAAAAACTTCATTATCTTTCTCTTATATTGTGCTTCCGGAGCTACAATCTCTCAACCTAATTTCAGCCATGCTAAGCCCCTTCTCACAATTTTGTCTCAACTCTTTCGTGGGGTTGGAAGGAACTGCCATTTGCCCTCCTACCAAGTTGAGCCCAGATATCAGGACTTCCGTGTGTTTTGGGGCTACTCTCTTTACGTATCTTTCACATCAGCTAAAATTAGAGCCTGCAAATGATACATTTTAAGTACTCACTAAGTTATCAATAAAGAAATGTCATAACAAATCAAATGCTATATACATTACTCAACATATTCCTATAACCTTCAGTATTATCATAAATGGCCTTTCCTCTTTACTGATAACTTTTGCCAAGTTGATAAATATTTATTATATTTACACGAATGTTAAATGTGGGAATTCAAATTATAATAAGACTGCTGCTCTCATGAAATTTACAGTCTATAAGAACCCATTCTAAGCATGCAGTTTCAGGCCCCAGTACCCTAAAATTCAACAGTACTTGTGGAGACATGTATATAAAAAGAGAATCATTAATTTTAATAATCTAGAAACGTCATGGAGTAAGCAGGGATCGATATCCATGGTTGATCCCTAATATATTTCACAACGAAATACTCTGAACAAAGTGTCTGTTTGTTGCAGTATCCAAATAGCATGAACACTACCTAGAAATCTTTGAAATCTCAAATTTGGGGTCATTCCTTTAGATGATGGTGGCAACATCAAGTCAGATCCCTTTTATGGGATGGTTACCCACATAGGACAACCCCAAATTAAGTTGCCCACTCTCATTCTTGCAGCTAATGAACAGTAAAATCTGTGGAATATCTGTGTAGATAAGGGTGTGGTCCACAAACACACTTTTTCTTTCACTGAAAAATTACATTCAATGTAGCTGAGAATGCCATGCTTAGAGAGGTGAGCATTTTGAAGCTGTGGTAAGTGTTATTGAAATTGGTGTCCTTAGTTAAGATTTCAGGCCCAAAGTTCAATGCTCTTGTTTTAGACTTCAGGTATTTTATGAAACTAAAAGACTCTTACTTCTTGAAAGGAAAATTATGATGAACCTAGATAACATATAAAAAGAAGAGCCATTACTTTGCCAACCAAGGTCTGTCTAGTCAAGGCTATGGTTTTTCCAGTGGTCATGTATGGATGTGAGAGTAGGACTCTGAAGAAAGCTGATCGCCGAGAAATTGATGCTTTTGAACTGTGGTGTTGGAGAAGACTCTTGAGAGTCCCTTGGACTGCAAGGAGATCCAACCAGTTCATTCTAAGGGGGATCAGTTCTGATTGTTCATTGGAATGACTGGTGCTGAAAATGAAACTCCAATACTTTGGCCACCTCATGCGACGAGTTGACTCATTGGAAAAGACTCTGATGCCGGGAGGGATTTGGGGCAGGAGGAGAAGGGGAAAACAGAGAATGAGATGGTTGGATGGCATCACCGACTTGATGGAGATGAGTTTGAGTGAACTCCACGTGTTGGTGACGGACAGGGAGGCCTGGGATGCTGTGATTCATGGGGTCGTAAAGTATCAGACAAGAATGAGCGACTGAACTGACTGACTGACGATGTTGTCAAATTTGCATCGTTTGAGCAATATCACCTTAAATGTGATTCCATTAGCTATTTCATTTCCATGTACGGATTATTCATTCTCAGTCCCTTTTACCTTCTTTTCATGTTCTGCTTTGACTGGCAGGTCCTTCTCAAAAAGAACAGGAATAATCCATTTAGTCCTCTGTGATAACCTGGAAAAGACAAGGACAAGGACATTCAATATATCATGTTGAAAATCTACTGTTTTTGTTCCCTCCTGAAGCAAAAACAGTACTAAACTGTACTAACAGCATTAACCTGTACTTCAATTGTCCTACCAAGGGAAATCTGGTTACATGGTTCATTACCTTTGTTATCAATTCCCATATGGCTTTAAAATATCAGTACCTGCCATTCTCCAAAGCTTATAGAGAAAATAGCTCAATACCTTAGGGAAGCATTGTACATGAATTCAATTTTCTATCCTTTATGTATTTACTTTATAATTGGTGCCGAAAATTGTAAAACTGAAAACAAAAAAATAGGTGAGGTAAATACAGAAGATTGGGGCAAAAAGTAGAAAATTTGATGGGAGAAGGTCAGGGGATGAAATGGGATGCTTAAAGTATAGCAAGCAAATGTGTCACTGAAGGGTCTAAAGAGGTGAATATGACTTCAGTATGGTTACACTACAACTTTATTTTCATCAAATCACACAATAGTTTTTCATGCAAAATATTCTAAGATCCCATGGGATGTAGATCAATGTTCTAACTTTTGAAACATTCTGATTTAAAATGTCACTATAGTGAAATTATTTAACTACAAAATGACTTCCAACATTAGGCCTAGAAACAGAGAACAGAGAACTCTGTGCATTTCATAGGTGTCCTTCAGTGAGTCCTTCGGTTTTCTTTTCCTTTCATAATTGTGTTTTGGGCATGTAAGATTGTGACTCTCTTTGTGTGTGTGTGTGTGTGTGTGTGTGTGTGTGTGTGTGTGTGTGTGTTTATCAGACTAGGAATGTGATTGTGAGTGTATGTCTGGGTTCTCTTTTGGACTTTTATGTTAGAGATTTTTTGCTGAAGAAATGGCTAATTCAATAGTATAAAGAGGCACAAACTAAAATGCCCATTCAAAAGTCTGCTTTAGTATTTCAAAGTACAAGACAAATGGATGAGTCTCAGAGATTGAAAGCATTTCGATAATAACCAAGCTACTCCACCCTAACATACTTTAAATCTATGGCACTGTCACAATCTGCCCACCAAAAGTTGAGAGGGGCCTTAGTAGTCTGTGATGTCTGTCAATAACAAAAACACCCACCTACTACTTTGGCAATACCAGAGAAGCTAAGTAGATGTGTGGAGTTTCAACCAGGCCTTCGTATAATAAGTTACTATCTTCCTATAGGAGGTGGCACACTCACCAATATGAATAACATTCTTAGGGATCAAAGAAACTAATGATGAAATCTGTAATTCTATTCTCACATGGCAGAAGTGGCCTTCCTCCTTCACAAGGGTATCAGTTAAAATAGACAGTTAAATAGAAGGAAGTGATAACATGGCCCGCATACTTGGTAGATAAAATCTTCAATATCCAAGCCCTACCACACTGATAAGATGATGACTATACAGGAATTCTGGTTTCAGCTCTGTGTGGCAATCATCATATAATGGCACTGAAACATGTATATGATCATATGTGCAACGAATCTCCAGTCCAGGTTCGATGCATGATACAGGATGCTCAGGGCTGGTGTATTGGGATAAACCAGAGGAATTGGATGGGGAGGGAGGTGGGATTGGGGTTCAAGATAGGGAACACATGTGCACCCGGGGCAGATTCATGTCAATGAATGCCAAAACCAATACAATAATGCAAAGTAATTAGCCTCCAATTAAAATAAATAAATAAAGAAAAAGAATGTATGAATGTTTGAGATGCACTGATAGTGCAAATCGATTAAGGCAATAGTCTTGAGATCTGATTCAAAGCGGAAAACTGTGTACTCCCTGTCTTCAGTTTCATGGGACTTCACATGCATTCACACAGTTCCACAATTCTCAACCTTCATCTGAAGACAAAAACTGTGACATTAAAAGAGGAATGGTCTATGTACAGAGAAGGCAAGTAGCAAAGTTTAAATGAATCCAGTCTCCTACCTACATCCTTGCTTAGTAATGTGATCCCCTTGTAAGCTTTCCTAAGGGTAACTAGAATACACAAGTCAGAGATGCTTCTCCCAGGATTACAGAGTTTGATTGAGAACATATAAGTTTGCTTAACTCTCACCTCATCCTTCAGCTCAAATATCAGCCTGTTAACACATCAGAAGATAGGCAGTTCTAGCAGACACTTACAGACAATACCTGCTTCTGCCTAAGACCAAGGTTGTAGATCCAAGTGGCTGATGCGGTAAGGTTTCTGTCTCAGGATACCGCATGACTCCGCAGGAGTTCTCCTTTCCTGGGAAGCTCTCCAAGAACATTGTGAGAAGTACAATGTGAGGGAGGGAAAGAAGGAAACTGATAAGAGCTTTGTTCTTTCTAATTGTCCTGAATATCACTTATCATCCCAGGTACAATGACAGGCTTAACATGCTATATGAACTATCTCCCAGCACTGCCAAGACTAATTTTTTGATGTAGTTCAGTCACTCAGTCTTGTCTGACTCTTTGTGACTCCATGTACAGCAAGAACCCGGGGCCCGCCTGCCCTTCAAATCTCCCAAGGCTTTCTCAAATCCATGACCTTTGAGTCAGTGATGCTTTGCGGCCATGTCACCCTCCTCCGTTCCCTTCTTCTCCGGTGCCCAATCTTTCCCACCATCGGTTTCTTCCCAGTGATTTTGCTCTAGGACTCATGTGGCCGATATATTGGCTCTTCATGTTCAGCATCAGTCCTTCTCAGACAGTCAGAGATGGTTTCCTTCACGCTTTTCCAGTTTAAACTCCACGCTCACCACGGAACTCTCACACATCTTCTCCAAGTGTTGTTGCAAAGCATCAATATTATGGCACTCAGTTCATGTGGTTCTGCTCATTCCTCCACTCGTTCTTCCTGAAAATCAACTTTGACTAGTCAGGTCTTTCTCAGTAAGCTCTCAGCTTTTAACATGGTGTCTAGATTGGTCACAGCTTTTCATCAAAGTGCAAGTTCCTTTAAATTTCATGGCTGCAGTCAATTCGGCAGTGATATCGGGGATCAAGAAAGAGAAACCTGTCACTAATCCAACTGTATCAAAATGATGGGACCAAATTCCATGACTTAATTTTTGTGTGTGTTTGTCTTTATATTGTGTTTTAATCCATCTTTTCCACTCTCGCCTTTAACCTTCATCAGAAGGATCTTTACTTCCTGGTATATTTTACCCATTTTTGTGCTGTCATCTTATAACTGAGGTTAATCATTCTTCTCACAGTAATTTTGTTTCCAACTTCAGATTCTTTCAGCAAATTACTTTCCATGATGCACTCTGCACAGAAGTCAAATGAGCTGGGTGACAATATATAGCCTTGATGTATTTCCTTCCCTATTAGGTACCATTTCATTGTTCCTTGTCCAATTCCAACTGTTGTGTCTTCACCTGCATGCACATTTCCCAGGAAACCGGTAAGGTGGTCCCATATTCTTATCTCTTTTAGAAAGTCCCACAATTTGTTGTGACCGACACAGTCGAAGAGCTTCCCTGGTGGCTCAGATGCTAAAGCATCTGCCTGCAATGGGGCAGACCCAGTTTTGATCAGTCCATGGGGTCACAAAGAGTCAGAAACAACTGAAAGACCTCATTTTCACAAGCAGTGCATGTAAGAGAGACAATAAAGTAGATGTAAATAATTTATGAAATCTCCTTGCTTTTTCTATGATCCAAACTCCAATTCAGGTTTACATTAAGATTAAATAACTAACTACACCTCCCTGTTTTGCTTTGCTTTGTTCTGCCCTTTTATTCTCTGGCTCTCTCTTTCAAGCTGTGATCTACCAATTGTTACATTCCTGGGCCCTTGCCATCTTCCCATACAAGAATTAAATTATGCCCATGCCACTCTCTGACCTTTGACACCCACTTAAAACAGTTAAGTTTCCAGAGCTGAAATAAGGAATCTGTGTTCTGGGAAAATGTCAGCACAGTTTGACAAATAGCTAGATATTTTCAGGGACTGACTTTTGAGCCAATTCCTGTACCACCTCTCATCCTGGAAAGAACTGTATTTCCTTAAGCAGATTGCAATTCTTCATTAGCAGACATTTCAGGAAAAGTAAATCTGTTTATTTGCACGTTCAAAATCAATGATGTACCAAATATGTATATATGTGTATAACCTCCCATTAAACTGATTAATTCATGTCAACTAAAGTTTGTTGTTTCCCCGGCATGCATAAAGGAATTACAGAGCTAGCCTAGAAATAAGATCAGAATTTCTGATTTCGCAGAAAATAAGAGGACATTGAGTGCAACTCTCTCCGTGGAGGCATCACAAATAATTATTCGATAAAGGAAACACTTCCTCCAGAGCATCAAATGGATATTAGCAGAAGACCTTGCTCAACAGTGAGGTCTATATGGAAACTAGACATAACTGGAAGAATAGAGGGAAGATGGGAGGAGGACGAGAGGAATAGAAGCAAGCCTGTGTCTTGGGGTGGGAGATGCAGAAGCAGGGAATAGATTGAGGATCCAGGCAAGTCACCTGACTAAACTTAATTTAATTTTGACTGAAAGGAAGCAAGGTGACGAAGCTGATGAAATATAGTTTGCCTAGAGTGAAAATCGAACAGAGAATGTGTGGTGTGGTCCTGCATGCCCCATACGGCAGTGCAGGCCAACTAGTGTAACAGGGCCTGGAAGATCAAACATGGGGTTCGAAAGACAACCTGGGAGGGAAGTGCTTTTGACTGTGGAGATGGAGGTATGCATCTGGGATGACAAATTGTGTAGAAAGGAATGCATTTTGAAAAATTCCAAACTGACAAAGAAGTGGGAACTTAGGGCTCAGTCACACAGAGGAGGTGGTGACACATTAAATTTCCCCCTCGTGCCACATGCTAAGACTTACTATCAGGCAATAGAAAAAGACTAGCTAGAACTATCATGCATGCTTCTGCCACCACAGGCTAGAATCCTATCCCATTAAGGCCATGATTTTACTGCCCATGGTCGCTGGCTTCTCTGAAAAACTGATACCACCAGGGTTTCTAAAGTCCCAACAGCTGTACCTCTTGCTCCTTGTTCACCAAGGCAGGCCGAAGTGTTCCACAAGGGTCTTGGGGGCAGCCTTCTCTGGTGACCACACGGAGAGGTTGTTATAAAACTACATCTGAGACTCAGGATCAGGGAAATGAAGGAAAGGGATTGAAAACTTTCCCACCAGCTGAGTAAGCCACAGATGAAATACATGCAATCAACTCTGCAGATGCTTTCACTGTGGGATAAAAAAGGACAATAGATTGCCAAAGAATGAAGATGCCCAGGCTCTTGCTGCTCTCAGAACCAATAGGAGTTATCCCAGTTTAGAGTCTGACCTGTCCTTACTGAATATCCAGAGTTAAGTTCTGCCCACATTTGGGCGAGTATTCTAGAGAGGTGGATTTGTGCTGTGGCTCATGATCAGGACCAGAACCCTGACAGCAGGGATCCGAGGTAACATTCATTGTACCTCTGATGTTCTGCTATGCCACGTGGTGGTTCACTCTTTGTCTCACTTGAAAGCATTCTTATTATTCTTGCTTACTTGGTGTTTTAAGATTGTTTATATCCTATATATTTTTTGTATGTCTATATTGTGTACTTTCGTTTCCTGCTTTCTGTGCCTTTTGTTGATGCTGTTTCTTGTCATTTTGGTTTTAATAAATATATATTTCCATATTAACTATGATTTTCTCTTGTTCTGTGGAAAAGCCTTATCATTTTTGTCAGAGTTTTAGCCTTTATTCTTCATGTGTCACTCTGCTCTGGTGTTGTTTTTTGTCTTCCAAGTTATTTGTTAGGTTCTCTTGTTGATTCTGTGTTCTTCCCTAATATCATTACTGCTTCTATTATTTCACTTGTGGTTTGATTTTGACTTCTTACCATTTGTCTGTCTTCCTTTGTTCCTTCTGTCTTAGATTTTACTATGTGGTCTTGGTTCTCTGACCGAACGTTGGGCCTGATCACCTAGGGCTTCAGCACTGTATCATAGACCACCAGAGAATTCCTGGCTCCAATGAATTTTAATTGGTGAGATTCTCCGTGAAGGCCTCCATCTAAAATGAAAAACCATTCCACCAAAAAGCCTATACTATCCAGAGCTGCTGCCTCACACCACACAAAATGCAAGACAGAAACACAAGCCAAATCATCCCCAGATCGACTGTCTAAAGTCCACTAAACCCATACACACCTGCAAAAGACCGCTCTGACACGGTTCTGCCATGAGAGAGAGAAGCATCACCTGTTGCTACAAGAATGTAGTTGCCAGTCCCTCCTCCTCCAAAGACACACAAACCACTGGACCAAACTTATACACTCACGACACAGACTGGAAGCAAGTACTACCATCCTGAACCCCGGGCAGAAAAGACTAGTTACATAGTAAGCTAAGCAAATCTGAACACAGTAAAGCATTTTGCAGGCAAAGAAACAAGGTAAAACCACATAAGACATAATTAAAGAGGAAATAGACATTGTCGCAGAAAAATAATTGAGAGTAACGATAGTAAAGATGATCAAACCTCTCTGAAAATAAATGGGGACCATGCAAGAAACATTTCAAAAGGTCATGGAACAACTAAACATCAACAAGAAATGGATGATAGCACAATAACTGCCATACGTGTACTGTAGGCTTCTCCATGCCTTTGTACAGCATAGCCAGAACGATATTGGAAAACAATTATCTTCCAAGTGTTAAATGAAGTGATAAAAGAAACCAAACTTTAAATAACAAGCAGACCTGACAATTCAATTGATACTGAAGTAGATTTCACCCAAAACCAGAAGAATGCAGTTTCTTCCCAAGGTCAAATGAAATATTTCTGAATAAATCACAAACTGGATCACCAATCAGGACTTGATAAATTTAAGGTAATCAAAATTGTATCAGGCCTTATCATTCTTTCTTTTACCACAGTGTTATGATTTACATGTCATTCACGGGTGGGTGAGAAAAAACAACAACAACAACAAAAAAAAAAAAAAAACAAATAAAAGCATAAATAACAAAGAAAAAACTGAAAAGCATGAATATATTGAGGCTCATGTACACACCTCTTCATGGTCAAGAAATCAATGAAAAAATCAGAGAGAAAAATATGTGTGGGTGTGTGTGTATCAGTTCAGCTCAGTCTGTCAGTCGTGTAGGACTCATTACGACCTCATGAATCAGAGCACGTCAGGCCTCCCTGACCATCACCAACTCACAGAGTTCACTCAAACTCACATACATCAAGTCGGTGATGCCATCCAGCCATCTCATTCCCTGCCTTCCTCGTCTCCTTCTGTCCCCAATCTCCAGCATCAGAGTCTTTTTCAGTGAGTCAACTCGTCACATGAGTTGGCCAAATTATTGGACTTTCAGCTTTAGCATCAGTCCTTCCAATGAACACCCAGGACTGATCTCCTTTAGAATGGACTGGTTGGATCTCCATGCATCCAAGGGATTCTCAAGAGTCTTCTCCAACACCACAATTCAAGCATCAATTCTTCGGCGATCAGCTTTCTTCACAGTCCAACTCTCACATCTGTTCATAACCCCTGGAAAAACCATAGGCTTGACAAGACGGGCCTTTGTCGGCAAAGTAATGTCTCTGCTTTTTCTTATGCTAACCAAGTTGGTCATAGCTTTCCTTCCAAGGAGTAAGCGTCTTTTAATTTCATGGCTGAAATCAGCATCTGCAGTGATTTTGGAGCCCAAAATCATAAGGTCTGACACTGTTTCCCCATCTATCTCCCATGAAGTATATACTCATACAAATTAATGACAATGAATCTTTGATTGCATAAAACCCAATAAACAGGATAAAACACTAACTAAACTTACAACTAAAGCAATTAGAGAAAGAAGAATAAACACAAAACCAAAAATTGGTTTTGGGAAAAAAAGAAAACATGAAGAATAGGACAGGAAAAAAAAAACACAAAAACGATGAAAATAGTAGCAAAGATCAATACTACTAAAAGGGGGCTCTTGGAGAGAATAAAGAAAATACATAAAGCATGAGCCAGATTCATCAACAAAAGAGGGAGATCACACAAATCAATAAAGTTATACATGAGAAAGAAGACATTATAACCAACAGCACAGAAATATCAAAGGATCATGATAGATTACAACAAAGAACTTTAAGCCAATAAAATGTAGAATATGGAAGCCACAGACTACTTCTTAGGAACTCAACTAAGAGGAAACAGAAAATATGAACACAACATTACAACCCCTAATATTGAAACTGCTTTGAAAAATCTGTCAGCTAACAACATTCAAAGACCAGTTGATGTCACAGATGTTTTATGAACCATTAAGTTAAATGTTAACATATGGGCTTCTTAACCTTTTCTAAAATACTACAACGGTAGGAAAACCCACAAACTCATCCTATGAGTACAGTATCACCTAATAGCAAAGACTAAGTTAAAACAGAAAAGGAAAATTATAGACCAGTATCATATAGACAAACATAGAGGCAAACATCCTCAATAAAATAATCCCAAGAAGAATCCAACAACACATTAAAAGTATCGAACTGCTTTAATATGTGAGATTTTCCCCAGAACTGCAGACATTCTCCAGTAGCTGGGTATCAAACCATGAGATACAGCATAACAAATTTCAGGACTAAAACCATATGATGACCTCAGTTCAGTTCAGTTCAGTTCAGTCTCTGTCTGTCTGGACTCTTTACGACCCCATGAATCACAGCACACCAGGCCTCCCTGTCCATCACCAACTCCTGGAGTTCACTCAAACTCATGTCCATCCAGTCGGTGATGCCATCCTGCCATCTCATCCTTTGTCGTCCCCTTCTCCTACTACCCCAATCCCTCCCAGCATCAAAGTCATTCCCAGTGAGTCAACACTTTGCATGAGGTGGCCAAATATTGGAGTTTCAACTTTACCATCAGTCCTTCCAATAAACACCCAGGACCGATCTCCTTTAGAATAGACTGGTTGGATCACCTTGTAGTCCAAAGGACTCTCAAGAGTTTTCTCCTACATCACGTTTCAAAAGCATCAATTCTTTGGCGATCAGCTTACTTCACAGTCCAACTCTCATATCTGTACATGACCACTGGAAAAACAACAGCCTTGATTAGATGGACCTTTATTGGCAAAGTAATGTCTCTACTCTTTCAATATGCTATCTAGTTTGGTGGTAACTTTTCTGCAAAGGAGTAAGCGTCTTTTAATTTCGTGGCTGCAATCAGCATCTCCAGTGATTCTGGAGCCCTCAAAAAACTCTCACACTGTTTCCACTGTTTCCCCACCAATTTGCCATGAAGTGATGGGACCAGATGCCATGATCTTGGCTTTCTGAATGTTTAGCTTTAAGAACAAATTTTCACTCTCCTCTTACACTTTCCTCAAGAGGTTTTTAAGTTACTCTTCATTTTCTACCATGAGGGTGGTGTGATCTGCATATCTGAGGTTATTGATATTTCTCCCAGCAATCTTGATTCCCGCTTCTGGTTCTACATCCCAGCGTTCCTCATGATGTACTCTGCATATAAGTTAAATAAGCAGGGTGACAATATACTGCCTTAATGTACTCCTTTTCCTATTTGGAACCAGTCTGTTTTTCCATGTCCAGTTCTAACGGTTTCTGCCTTACCTGCATATAGGTTTCTCAAGAGGCAAGTCAGGTGGTCTGGTATTCCCATCTCTTTCAGAATTTTCCACAATTTATTGTGATCCACACAGTCAGACTTTGACATAGTCAATGAAGCAGAAATAGATGTTTTTCTACAACTCTCTTACTTTTTCCATGATCCAGCGGATGTTGGCAATTTGATCTCTGGTTCCTCTGCCTTTTCTAAAACCAGCTTGACCATCTGGAAGTTCACGGTTCACATATTGCTGAAGCCTGGCTTGGAGAATTTTGAGCATGACTTTACTAGCATATGAGATGAGCGCAATTGTGCGGTGGTTCAAGCATTCCTTGGTATTGCCTTTCTTTGTGATTGGAATGAAAACTGATCTTTTCCAGTCCTGTGGCCACTGTTGAGTTTTCCAAATTTGCTGGCATATTGAGTGCAGCACTTTCACAGCATCATCTTTCAGGATTTGAAACAGCTCAACTGGAATTCCATCACCTCCACTAGCTTTGTTCATAGTGATGCTTTCTAAGGCCAACTTGAATACACATTCCAAGAAATCTGGCTCTAGGTAATTGATCACACCTTCGTGATTAACTTGGTCGTAAAGATCTTTTTGTACAGTTCTTCCGTGTATTTTTGCCACCTATTTTTAATGATCACCTCAATAGATGCCAAAAATTAAAAAAAAAAAAAAAAGGCTTTGATAAACTTCAACAAACGTGTGATAAACAATCTTTCCAGAAACTGAGCACAGCAAAAATTACCTCGACATAGTAAAGGCATACAAATCCAAACAACAATGAGGTATCATTTCACACTATTCTGTGTGGTGATCATCATAAAAATCGACAGTAGGGTCGATTTTCCTTGGTGGTCCAATGGCTAAGACACCATAAGTCCAAATCAGGGGTTCCATATTTGATCCCTGGTCACGGAACTAGACTCCATATGCAGCATTGAAGGCCTGGTGTAACCACCTAATGAAGGAAATATGTGTGTGTGTATATATATATATATATATAATAAATATATACACATTAAAAATACAGTACAAATATAATTAAAATATATAAATAAAATAAAATATATAAAATATAATTTAAATTATATACATATTTATAATATAAATAAAACTTTTAAATGTTTATAATATGAATTAACAACTATTTTATATATATATATATAGACACACACACATAAACATGAAAACAATGAATGAAGGAGATGATGTGAAGGAAAGGGAACACTCTACATTGTTTTTCAGTTCAGTTCAGTTCAGTCCTTCAGTCGTGTCAGACTCTTTTGTCTATCACCAGCTCTCACTGAGAGCAGAATATGAATGTTCTTTTGAAAATTATTAATAAAAATACCACATGCCCAAAATCCCACTCTTTGACATATATACAGAAGAAGCCACCATTGGAAAAAAATAAGCATGTGTATCCCAGTATCCACTGCAATACCATTTACATTAAACAAGTTACGTAACAATCTAGGTGTCCATCTACTGAAGAATGGATAAAGAAGTTATAGTTCATCCACAGGATCGAACATTTCTCATCCAGAAAAAGGAAACACTTGGATTATTTCTAGAGATATGGATGTATTTGGAGCCTATTATATAGAGTCAAGTAGTTCAGAAAAAGAAAGTCCAACATTGTAGATTAATGCATATATGTGGAATCTAGAAACCTGTCTCTGAAGAATCTCTCGGAAGCGTGGAAAAGGAAATGCAGAGGTAGAGAACCGACTTAGACAGAGAAGTGTAAGAAGAGAGTGGGACAGTTTGAGCCAGATGCCCTGACATATGTACAATACCAAGTATGAAGTAGTGAGCTGATGAGAAGCTCCTCCTCAGGGGTCTGAGGTGCCCTAGACGAGTGGATTGTCGGGTAGCAGAGTAGGTTCAAGAGTAGATGGGAGGCCTGCTCAAAAGGGAGGCTTTTGTATATATACTGATAGCCGATTTACACTGTGGTACAGCAGAAAGTAACAAACATTGTAAAGTTATTGTCCTCCAATTTCAAATTGTTTCTTAAATTGAAAAATGAAAGTCAGTGTTTGGCCAACTTGGGCAAGTGACAAGAAATGCATCACAGTGTACATGTCAAGTAAAATATGTACCGGTGCGTTTGTCAAGTAGAATCTGCACCAAGGACTGCTTTTTATGTATAGACAAACCATAGAGCACAAACTTCAAATTCAGAGCTAAAAGAGCCAGAATAAATTCAGACTCTAGATATAAGTATTCCTCACTTCATTTGACTGCCATTTTTTTCTTTTATGTTTTTGATATGTTTAAACTTTATTTTAATTGGAGGCTAATTATATTATTGTATTGGTCTCGCCATACATTGACAGGAATCTGCCCCGGGTGCACATGTGTTCCCCATCTTGAACCTCCTCCCACCTCCCTTCCCATGCCATCCCTCTGGTTCATCCCAGTACACCAGCCCCGAGTATCCTACATCACGCATCGAACGTGGACTGGCGATTTGTTTCACATATGATCATATACATGCTTCAGTGCCATTCTCCAAAATCATCCCACCCTCACCCTCTCCCACAGAAGTGCTGGGTTGGATGCACATCTCTGGTCTGAGCCACTCAGGTTCAGGTACTTGCGTACTCCACAAAGGCACAGACTTGGTTGAACCTGCGTTTTGTGCCCTTCCCCGGTCTGAGCAACTCAGGTGACCAGGTGTTTGGCCAATGCGATCGCTGTGACTTATCACCTCCGTGGTCCCTGCTGCTGGGTGTTCTGGGCATACAACCAGTGCACCTTCTCAGGCGTATGTAGACCAGCCAGAAACCCAAGAAGTCCTGGCCAGCAATGAAGCCTGCCTGCAGTTTGGTATCCGATGCCTTTCTGGGGCCACAATTGCCCCTTCTGGCTCTGGCTGCCCTCCCCTGCCTGTCTCTGTGGGGGCGGGCCTTCTCAGCTGGCTATTTCTGCTCAGTCCTTTGTTCTGTGAGCGGGTCTGGCGGAGTCTTAGCTCAGGGCTTTTCACCTTTTCGCGGGGTAGCTATCCCACAGTCTGCTTTGCTATCTCCAGTTAGCTCTTTCAGATTTCCCTGAGGCCCTGAGGACCAGAGGCCGGGTCATCAATGCAGCCTACACCTCCCTGCCAAGCCCCCACTTGCTAATGGCAGATGCGGGCATATGTGCTGCTTCTCCGCTGGGAGTTACCATTGAGAGAATAATCTGTGGGTTTTGATTGTTTCTTTCTTTTTTCTCCTGGTTATGTTGCCCTCTGAGGTTCCACGGCTTGCCACAGACTCACAAGTGAGAGTGTTTCCTGGTGTTCAGAAACTTCTCTCTTTTTTATGCCTCCCTTCCCGGGACTGAGCTCTGTCACTACCTCTTTTATCTCTCTTTTTATCTTTTATGTTTTTTCCCACCTCTTTGGAAGACAATGGGCTGCTTTTCTGGGTGCCTGATGTCTTCTGCTAGCCTTCAGAAGTTGTTTTGTGGAATTTACTCAGTGTTCCAATGTTCTTTTGCTGAATTCTTGGGAAAAAGTGCTCTCAGCATCCTATTCCTCTGCCAACTTTTTCCCTCCCTCCATTTTTTTTCTAAAAGTAAAGAAGGATTATCAGTTGATGTCAACAATTTATAGAAACATGAATCCCTTCATATTTTAGTACCTAACAGTAAGCCTCTGATATTCAGGACTATGTTAAGTAGGAAATTATAAATGCAGTTTGAAAGTTGAGGTGCTGTACAAGCATCACTTATTTGAAAATCCTGGAATTTGTGCTACTGACTGGGAAAACTTCACAGCCAAAAAGCTGAGAATTGTGTTTTCTAATCCTGAGTGGGGGATCAGGATGGGGAACACATTTAAACCCATGGCTTATTCATATCAATGAATGTCAAAAACCAATACAATACCTTAATTATCATCCAAATAAAAACAAATTAAATTTAAAAATGGTTGTATAATAATATTGAATGTCATTTGTGTCAAACATTTTTTGATTAAAAGACTTATTTGTCTACTATTAGTATAGCCATTAGGGTCCCTTAATTATTTATTGCTTGGATGAAATTTTACCTTCACACTAATCATTTTATTTATTTTTAATTATTATTATTAATTACTAATTAGGTGGTGATAGAAGCAAGGTCCGGTGCAATATTGCACAGGAACCTGGAATGCTAGGTCCATGAATCAAGGCAAATTGGAAGTGGTCAAACAGGAGATGGCAAGAGTGAACATAGACATTCTAGGAATCAGTGAATGAAAATGGACTGGAATGGGTGAATTTAACTCGGATGACCATTATATCTACTACTGTGGGCAGGAATCCCTTAGAAGAAATGGAGTAGCCATCATGGTCAACAAAAGAGTCCAAAATGCAGTACTTGGATGCCATCTTAGAAACGACAGAATGATTTCTGTTCGTTTCCAAGGCAAACCATTCAATATTAGAGTAATCCAGGCCTATGCCCCAACCAGTAACGCTGAAGAAGCCTAAGTTGAGCGATTCTATGAAGACCTTCAAGACCTTTTAGAACTAACACCCAAAAAAGATGTCCTTTTCATTATAGGGGACTGGAATGCCAAAGTAAGAAGTCAAGAAACACCTGGCCATTTTGGCCTTGGAGCACGGAATGAAGCAGGGCAAAGGCTAATAGAGTTTTGCCAAGAGAATGCACTGGTCATAGCAAACACCTTATTCCAACAACACAAGAGAAGACTCTACACATGGACATCACCAGATGGTCAACACCGAAATCAGACTGATTATATTCTTTGCAACCAAAGATGGAGAAGCTGTATACAGTTAGCACAAACAAGACCAGGAACTGACTGTGGCTCAGATCATGAACTCCTTATTGCCAAATTCAGACTTAAATTGAGGAAAGTAGGGAAAACCACTAGACCATTCAGATACGACCTAAATCAAATCCCTTATGATTATACAGTGGTAGTGAGAAATAGATTTAAGGGACTAGATCTGATAGATAGTGTGCCTGATGAACTCTGGACGGAGGTTCGTGACATTGTACAGGAGACAGGGCCCAAGACCATCCCCATGGAAAAGAAAGGTAAAAAGGGAAATGACTGTCTGAGGAGGCCTTACAAATAGCTGTGAAAAGAAGAGAAGCGAAAAGCAAAGGAGTTTAAAAGATATAAGTGGAACAGTGTCAGACTTTATTTTGGGGGGCTCCAAAATCACTTCATGTGCTGATTTCAGACATGAAATTAAAATACACTTACTCCTTGGAAGGAAAGTAATGACCAACCTTGATAGTATATTAAAAAGCAGAGACGTCACTTTGCAAACAAAGGTCCGTCTAGTAAGGCTATGGTTTTTCCCGTGGTCCTGTATGGATGAGAGAGTTGGACTGTGAAGAAAGCTGATCGCCGAAGAATCGATGCTTTTGAACTGTGGTGTTGGAGAAGACTGTTGAAAGTCTCTTGGACTGCAAGGAGATCCAACCAGTCCATTCTGAAGGAGATCAATCCTGGGTGTTCGTTGGAAGGACTGATGCTAATGCTGAATCTGCAATACTTTGGCCACCTCATGAGACAAATTGACTCACTGGAAAAGACTTTGATGCTAGGAAAGGTTGGGGGTGGGAGGAGAAGGGGACGACAGAGAATGAGATGGCTGAATGGCATCACCGACTCTGTGGACATGAGTTTGAGTGATCTCCGGGAGTTGGTGATGGACAGGGAGGCCTGGCGTGCTGTGATTCATGGGGTCGCGGAGAGTCGGACACGACTGAGCAACTGAACTGAGCTGAACTGAATTACTTTACAATATTATACTGGTTTTGCAGTATATTGACATGAATCCGCCCCCGGTGTACATGTGTTCCCCTTCTTGAACCTCTCTTCCACATCCTTTCTTTCCTTATACTCCCTCGGGTCATCTCCGTGCACCAGCCAAAAATATCCTGCATCATGCTTCGAACTTCGTCTTGTGATTCGCTTCACATGTGATAATATATGTGTTTCAATGCCATTCTCACAAATCTTCCCTCTCCCACAGAGTCCATAAGACTGTTCTATACACCTGTGTCTCTTTTGCTGTCTCGTATAAAGGGCTATCATTATCAACTTTTAAAATTCCACATGTATGCATTCAGCTCAGTTCAGTTCAGTTCATTTGCTCAGTTGTGTCCGACTCTCCGCGACCCCAGGAATCACAGCACGCCAGGCCTCTCTGTCCATCACCAACTAACGGAGTTCACTCAAACTCATGTCCACAGAGTCGGTGATGCCATCCAGCCATCTCATTCTCTGTCGTCCCCTTCTCCTCCAGCCCCCAACCTTTCCCAGCATCAGAGTATTTCCAGGGAGTCAACTCGTCTCATGTGTTGGCCAAAGTATTGCAGTTTCAGTTTTAACATCAGTCCTTACAATGAACACCCAGGATAGATCTCCATATATGCATTAGTATACCGTATTGGTGTTTTTTTTCTTTTTCCTGGCTTACTTCATTCTGTATAATAGGCTCCAGTTTCATCCACCTCATTAGAACTGATTCAAATATATTCCTTTTAATGGCAAAGTAATACTCCATTGTGTATATGTCCCAAAGATTTCTTATCCATTTATCTGCAGATGGACATCTCGGTTGCTTCCATGTTCTGGCTATTATAAACAGTGCTGCAATGAACATTGGAGTACATGTGTCTCTTTCCATTCTGGTTTTCCGGTGTGTATGCCCAGGAGTGGGATTGTTGTCTCATATGGCAGTTCTTTTTCCAGTTTTTTAAGGAATCAACATACTGTTCTCCATAGTGGCTGTACTAGTTTGCATTCCCACCAACAGTGTAAGAGGGTTCCCTTTTCTCCAAACCCTTTCCAGCATTAATTGCTTGTAGACTTTTGGATAGCAGCCATTTTGACTGGAGGGAAATGGTACCTCACTGTGATTGTGATTTGCGTTTCTCTGATTATGAGGGATGTTGAGCATTTCTTCATGTGATTGTTAGACATCTGTATGTCTTCTTTGGATAAATGTCTATTTAGTTCTTTGGCCCATTTTTTTATTGGGTCGTTTATTTTTCTGAAATTTAGCTGCAGGAGCTGCTTCTATCTTTTGGAGATTAATTCTTTGTCAGTTGTTTCAGTGGCTATTATTTTGTGCCTTTCTGAAGGCTGTCTTTTCATCTTGTTAATAGTTTCCTGTGCTGTGCAGAAGCTTTTAATTTTCATTAGGTCCCATTTGTTTATTTTGCTTTTACTTACAATATTCTGGGAGGTGGGTCATGGAGGGTCCTGTTGTGAATTATGTCGGAGAGGGTTTTGCCTATGTTCTCCTCTAGGAGTTTTATAGTTTCTGGTCTTACATTTAGATCTTTAATCCATTTTGAGTTTATTTTCATGTATGGTGATAGGGAGTGTTCTAGACTCATTCTTTTAGCAGTTTTCCCAGCACCACTTGTTAAAGAGACTGTCTTTTCTCCATTTTATATTCCTGCTTCCTTTGTCAAAGATAAGGTGTCCATAGGTGCGTGGATTTATTTCTGGGCTTTCTATTTTTTTCCATTGATCTACATTTCTGCCTTTATGCCAGTACCATACTCTCTTGATGACTGTGGCTTTGTAGTAGAGCCTGCAGTCCAGCAGGTTGATTCCCTCAGTTCCATGCTATTTCAAGATTGCTTTGGCTCTTCGAGGATTTTTTTATATTTCCATACAAACTGTGAGATTATTTGTTCTAGCTCTGTGAAAAATCCCTTTGATAGCTTGATGGGGATTGCATTGAAGGTGTAAATTACTTTAGTTAGTATACACATTTTCACAATATTTCTTCTTCTAATCCGCGATCACAGTATATTTCTCCATCTATTAGTGTCCTATTTGATTTCTTTCACCAGTGTCTTACAGTTTTCTATATATATGCCTTCTGTTTCTTTAGGTAGATATATCCCTAAGTATTGTATTCTTTTCGATGCAACAGCGTATGGATAGTTTCTTTAACTTCTCTTTCTATTATCTCATTATTAGTGTATAGGAATGCAAGGGATTTCTATGTGTTGATTGTATATCCTACAATTTTACTGTATTCTTTGTTTAGCCCTAGTAGTTTTCTGGTAGAGTCTGTAGGGTTTTCTCTGTAGAGGATCATGTCATCGGCAAACAGTGAGAGATTTACCTCTTCTTTTCCAGTTTGGATTCCTTTTATGTCTTTTTCTGCTCTGATTACTGTAGCCAAAGCTTCCAGAGCTAAGTTGAACAGTAGTAGTGAGAGTGGGCACCCTTGTCTTGTTCCTGACTTTAGGGGAAATGCTTTCAATCTTTCACCATTGAGGATAATGGTTGCTGTGCGTTTGTCATATATAGCTTTTATTATGTTGAGATATGCTCCTTCTATTCCCACCTTCTAGAGATTTTTTATCATAAAGGGATGTTGAATTCTGTCGAAGGCTTTCTCTGCATGTATTGAGATAATCTTATGTTGGTTTGCTTTTCTCCAATGTGTTAATGTGCTGTATTACATTGATTGATTTGCGGCTATTGAAGAATCCTTGCATTCCTGGGATAAAGCCCGCTTGGTCATGATGTATGATCTTCTTAAAGTGTTGTTGAATTCTGATTGTTAGAATTTTGTTAAGGAATTTTGCATCAATATTCATCAGTGATATTGGGCTGTAGTTTTCTGTTTTTGTGGGATCTTTGCCAGGTTTTGTGATTAGGGTGATATTGGGCTCATGGTATGACTCTGGAAGTTTACCTTCCTCAGCAATGTTCTGAAAGAGTTTGAGTAGAATAGTTGTTACCTCTTCTGTAAATTTGTTGTAGAGTTCAGCTCTGACGCCGTCTGGCCCTGGGCTTCTGTATGCTGGAAAATTTCTGATTACAGCTTCTATTTCCGTGCTTCTGATGGGTCTGTTAAGATTTTCTATGTCATCCTGGTTCAGTTTTGGAAAGTTGTACTTTTCTAAGAATTTGTCCATTTCTTCCAAGTTGTCCATTTTATGGCCATATAATTGCTGATAGTAGTCTCTTCTGATCCTTTGTATTTCTGTGTTGTCAGTTGTGATCTCTCACTTTTCATTTCTAGTTTTATTGATTTGGCTGTTCTCCCTTTGTTTCTTGATGAGTCTGGCTAGTGGTTTGTCAATTTTATTTACCCTCTCAAAGAGCCAGCTTTTTTCTTTGTTGATTTTTGCTATGGTCTCTTTTGTTTCTTTTGCATTTATTTCTGCCCTAATTTTAAGAATTTTTCCTTCTGCTAACCCTGGGGTTCTTCATTTCTTCCTTTTCTAGTTTCTTTAGATGTAGAGTTAGGCTATTTAGTTGAGTTTTTTCTTGTTTCTTGAGGTATGCCAGTATTGCTGTGAACCTCCCCCTAGCACTGTTTTTACACTGTTCCATAAGTTTTGGGTTGTTTTGTTTTCATTTTCATTCGCTTCTATACACGTTTTGATTTTTTCTATGATTTGTTGGTTTTTCAGCAGTGTGGTGTTCAGCCTCCATATGTTGGAATTTTTAATATTTTTTCTTCTATAATTGAGATCAAATCTTACTGCATTGTGGTCAGAAAAGTTGCTTGGAATGATTTCAGCTTTTTTGAACTTACCAAGCCTAGATTTATGACCCAGGATGTGATCTGTCCTGGAAAAGGTTTCGTGTGCGCTTTAGAAAAAGGTGATACTCATTGTTTCGGCGTGAAATGTACTATAGATATCTATTAGGTCTAACTGGTCTATTGTATCATTTAAAGTTTGTGTTTCCTTGTTAATTTTCTATTTAGTTGATCTATCCATAGGTTTGAGTGGGGTATTAACGTCTTCCAGTATTATTGCATTGTTGTTAATTTCACCTTTCATGCTTGTTAGAAATTGTCTTACATATTGCGGTGCTCCGATATTGGGTGCATATATTTATAATTGTTATATCTTCTTCTTGGATTGATCCTTTGATCATTATGTAATGTCCTTTTCTGTCTCTTTTCACAGCCTTTGTTTTAAAGTTTATGTTATCTGATACGAGTATTGCTCCTCCTGCTTCCTTTTGGTCTCTATTTGCGTGGAATATCTTTTGCCAGCCCTTCATTTTCAGTCTGTATGTGTCCTTTGTTTTGAGGTGGGTCTCTTGCAGACAACATATATATGGGTCTTGTTCTTGTATCCATTCAGCCAGTCTTTTTCTTTTGGTTGGGACATTCAACCCATTTACATTTAAGATAATTATTGGTAAGTGTGATCCCGTTGCCATTTACTTTATTGTTTTGTGTTCGAGTTTATACACCCTTTCTGTGTTTCCTTTCTAAAGAAGATCCTTTAGCATTTGTTGGAGAGCTGGATTGGTGATGCTGAATTCTCTCTGCTCTTCCTTGTCTTTAAAGCTTTTGATTTCTCCTTCATACTTGAATGAGATCCTTGATGGGTATAGTAATCTTGGCTGTAGGATATTTTCTTTCATCCCTTTAAGTATGTCTTGCCATGGCCTCCTGGCCTGAAGAGTTTCTGTTGAAAGATGAGCTGTTATCCTTATGGGAATCCCCTTGTGTGTTATTTGTTGGTTTTCCCCTGCTGCTTTTAATATTTGTTCTTTGTGTTTGACCTTTGATAGTTTGATTATTTTTTGTGTTGGAGTATTTCCCCTGGGTTTATCCTGTTGGGCACTCTCTGTGTTTCTTGGACTTGGGTCATTATTTCCTGTCCCAATTTAGGGAAGTTTTCAACTATTAACTCCTCAAGTATTCTCTCATGGTCTTTCTTTTTGTCATTTCTTCTGGGACTTCTAAGATTCCAATCTTGGGGCATTTAACACTGTCTCAGAGGTTTCAGAGATGGTCCTCATTTCTTTTAATTAGTTTTTCTTTTTTCCTTTCTGAGTCATTTATTTCTACAATTCTATCTTCTATCTCAATTATCAACTGTTTTCTGCCTCTGTTATTCTACTGTTGGTTCCCTCCAGAGTGTATTTGATCTCATCTATTGCATTATTCATTGTATACTGGCTCTTTTTTATTTCTTCTAGATCCTTATTAAACCGTTCTTGCATCTTCTTGATCCTTGTCTCCAGGTTACTTATCTGTAACTCCAGTTAGTTTTCAAGATTTTGAGTCATTTTCACTATCAATATTCGAAATTCTTTATCGGGTGGATTCCCTATATCTTACTCATTTTTTGGGGAAGGCATTAGTCCTGTTCCTTTACTTGCTGGATTTTTCTCTGCCTCTTTGTCTTGCTTATATTGCTCTGTTTGTGGTGTCCTTTCCGTCTTCTGGCAGTTTGTGGAGTTTCCTTTATTGTGTAGTTTCATTGCTCTGTGTGTCCTTCGACGCTGGCTTGTCAAGGTTCCCTGGTTAGGGAAGCTTGTGTCGGTGTTCTGGTGGGTGGATCTGGATTTCTTCTCTCTGGAGTGCAATGAAGTGTCCAGTAGTGAATTATGAGATGTCATTTGGTTTGGAGTGGCTTTCGGCAGCCTGTATATTGAAGCTCAGGTCTATTTTCCTGTGTTGCTGTAGAATTTGTGTGGTATGTCTTTCTCTGGAACTTGTGGACCCTTGGGTGTTGCCTGGTTTCAGTGTAGGTATGGAGGCATTTGATGAGCTCCTTTCAATTAATGTTCCTTGGAACAGTAGTTCTCCGGTGTTCTCAGGATTTGGACTTAAGCCTCTGCCTCTTGATTTCAGTCTTATTCTTGCAATAGGCTCAAGACTTCTCCATCTGTCTCTTCCAAGGCAGTTCCTTCTGTTTAAGCTTCTTCTGTTTGCTGGTCTTTTCAATGTCTAATTCACGTCCTGACACAAGGAGCGGTGGTAGACCCTTTTTTAGGCTCACCTGTACAGTCGTGCTGTGGGGAGGGAGGTAACCTGCAGACAAATATCAGTAGCATCTGTGGAGAGTGCTTGCAGTCTCTCGGCCACACTGGGATTTCCCCCGCTCACAGCGTGTGTGTTGTCCCAGTCTACACTGTACAGGCTTTGGGTTGCTCTGCCAGGAACCGTCCGAGGCTGGCGCTGGGTTGGATGTACATCCCTGGTCTAAGCCACTCAGGTTCTGGTTCTCGGGTACTACACAAAGGTGCAGACTTGGTTGGGCCTGCATTGTGTGCCCTTCCCCGGTCCAAGCAGCTCAGGTAACCAGGTGTTTGGCCAGCACAGTCGCTACGACTTATTGCCTCCCCCATCCTTGCTGCTCGGTTTTCTGGGTGTACAACCAGCGCACCTTCTCAGGTGGATATCGACCGGCCAGAACCCAAGAAGTCTTGGTTTCAGCTTGGTATCGGATACCTCTCTGGAGCCGCGATTGCCCACTTCCAGCTCTGGCTGCCCTCCCCTATCTGTCTCGGCGGGGGATGGTGGATGGGCTGACCACAGCTGGCTAGCTCTGTTCAGTCCTTTGTTCTGTGAGTGGGTCTGGCGGTGTCTTAGCTTGGGGCTTTTTGCCTTTTCGCGGGTTAGCTATCACACAGTCTGCTTTTAATTTAGCTCCCTCAGATTGCCTTAAGGGCATTCAGGCCTGGTCCTTACTCTAAGGGATGCAACCTGCGCCTCCCTGCCCAGCCACCGCTTGCTAGTGGGGAGTGTGGGTAGCTGCACTGCTTCTCCCCTGGGGTTACTGCTAGACACGTAGTCTGTAGGTTTTAATTATTTATTTATTGTTCCTCCTGGTTCTGTTGACCTCTGAGGTTCCAAAGTTTGCCACAGATTCACCAGTGAGTGTTTACAGGTGTTTGGAAACTTCTCTCTTTTTTAAGCATCCCTTCCCTGGATAGACCTCCATCCCTCCCTTTTTTGTCTCTCTTTTTATTTTTTATATTATTTCCTACCTCTTTCCAAGACAATGGGCTGCTTTTCTGGGTGGCTGATGTCCTCTACCGGCATTCAGAGTTGTTTTGTGGGAATTACTCAGCGTTCAAATGTCGTTTTGATGAATTTGTGGGGGAGAAAGTTGTCTCCGCATCCTTTGCCTCCTCCATTTTCATGTCTCCTCCCTCACACTAATACTTAAAATTTATTCCATTCTAAGATTTGTTTCTTTCAGAGCCCACCGTTCCCATATATATATATATATATATATATATATCTTTAAAATGCATTACACCATCTTCTATTATACAACATTAGTTGTTATTTTTTACTACTTTTATTAAGTATATTTTAGAGTGATTTGAAAAAGTAACTCTAGAGACATAGAGTGTCGTTGTTCAGTCAACAAGTTGTCTTCAACTCTTGTGACGCCATGGACAGTTGCACAACAGGCCTCTCTATCTTTCACTATCTCACAGAGTTTGTTCAAATGCATTCCCATTGTATTTCTGATACGGTCCAACCATCTCGTCCTCTATTACTCCACTCTTCTCCTGTCATCAATCTTGAAAAGCATCATAGACTTTTCCAGTGAATTGACACTTTGCATCATCTCGCCAAAACTGAAGTTTCAAATTCATTAGTCCTTCGAATGAATTCTTAGGGGTTGACTTCCTTTAGGATGAATTGGCTTAATCTCAATGCATTCAAAGTGACCCCTACAAGTCTTTACTTTCTGGGGATTCAAAATAACTGCAGATTGTGATTGCAGCCATGAAATTAAAAGACACTTTCTTCTTGAAAGGAAAGTTACAACCAACCTAGATAGCATACTAAAAAGAAGGGATATTCCTTTGCCAACAAAGATCCATCAAGTCAAGTCTATGGATCATTCAGTGGTCATGTATGAATGTGAGAGTTGGACTGTAAGAAAAGCTGAGCACCGAAAAATTGATGCTTTTAACTGTGGTGCTGTAGAAGACTCTTGTGAGCATCTTGCACTGTGAGATCTAACCAGTCCATCCTAAAGGAGATGAGCCCTGGGTAGCCATTGGAATGTGTCATGGTGAAGCTGAGACTCCAATAGTTTGGACACCTGAGGCGAAGAGCTGACTCATTGGAAAAGACCCTGATGCTGGGTAAGATTGAGGGCAGGAGGAGAGGGGGACGGTAGAGGATGAGATGCTTGGATGGCAATGCTAATCAATGGAAATGTGTTGGGGTGGTCTCTGGGAGTTGTTTTGGGAGAGGGAGGCCTGGCGTGATGCGGTTGATGGGGTCACAACGAGTTGAACATGACTGAGCGACTGAACTGAACTGAAGCGTCTTTGGCAGCAGCACAGTTGAAAGCCATAGAATCTCCTTCTCTCAGTCTTGTTGATATTCCCGCTCTCACAGCTGCACATGACTACTGGTTAAACAACAGGGACTTGTGAAGTGGAGGCCTTTGTTACCAAGATGAATGTCTCTTCTAAATAAAATGTCTAGGTTTGAAATAGAGTTTTCTCCAAGGAGAAATTGTCTTTTACTTTGATGACAGCCCTTCACCAAGGTGGAAAGAATGTGGTCCACTGGAGAAGGGAATGGCAAACCACTTAGTATTCTAGCCTTGAGAACCCCGTGAAAACCATGAAAACAAAAAGATAGGACATTGAAAGATGAACCATCGGTAAGTTCCCAATATGCTCCTAGAGATCCGTGGAGAAATAACTCCAGAAATAATGAAGCAATTGAGCCAAAGCAAAATCAAGAACCAGTTGTGAATGGGACTGGTGATGGAATCAGGGTTTTATGCTGTAAAGGACAATATTGCATAGGAACCTGGAATGTTAGGTCCATGAATCAAGGCAAATTGGCAGTGGCCAAACAGGAGATGGCCAGAGTAAATATTGACATTCTAGGAATGAGTGCACTAAGATCGATTGGAATGGGAGAATTTAACTCACACGACCATTATATCTGTAACCTTGGGCAAGAATCCCTTTGAAGAAATTGAGTAAACACCATAGTCAACAAAAGAGTCCAAAATGCAGTACTTGAGAGCAATTTCAAAAACGACAGAATGATCTCTGTTCTTTTCCAAGGCAAACCATTCAATATTATGGTAATCCAAATCTATGCTCTGATCAGTAATGCTGAAGAAGCTGAAACTGAAAGTTCTGTGAAGACCTGCAAGACCTTCTAAAACTAACACCCAAAAAAGATGTCCTTTTCATTATAGGGGAATGGAAAACAGAAGTAGGAAGTCAAGAAACACCTAGAGTACGAGGCAAATTGGCCGTGGAGTACAGAATGTAGCAGGGTAAAAGGCTAGGAGAGTTCTGCCAAGAGAACGCATTGATCAAGCAAACACCCTCCTCCAGCAACACAAGTGAAGACTCTACACATGGACATCGCCAGATGGTCGACACTGAAATCAGA
The DNA here is from genome assembly GCF_049115385.1 of Moschus berezovskii. Lineage (NCBI taxonomy): Eukaryota > Metazoa > Chordata > Mammalia > Artiodactyla > Moschidae > Moschus > Moschus berezovskii. The sequence goes on from NC_142489.1 coordinate 82,317,749, forward strand.
TTGATTATACTCTTTGTAGCCAACATAGAGAAGCTCTATACAGTCAGCAAAACCAAAACAGGAGGCTGACTGTGGCTCAGATCGTAAACTCCTTATTGCCAAATTCTGACAAAAGTTAAAGAAATTGGAGGACACCACTAGACCATTCAAGTATGAACTAAATCACATCCCTTATGACTATACACTGGAAGTGCAAAATACATGTAAGGGACTAGATTCGATTGACAGAGTGCCTGATGAGCTATGGATGGATGTACATGCCATTGTACAGGAGACAGGGATCATGACCATCCCCAGGTAAAGAAATGTAAAAACTGAAATGATGTCTGAGGAGTCTTTACAAATAGCTTTGAAAACAAGGAAAACAGAAAGCGAAAGAGAAGAGGAAAGATATATCCATTTGAATGCAGATTTCTAAAGAAAGGCAAGGAGAGAAAAGAAAGCCTACCTCAGGGATCAGTGCGAAAAAAGAATGGAACCAATAGAATGGGAAAGACTAGAGATCTCCTCAAGAACATTGGTGATCCTAAGAGAACATCTCATGTAACGATGTTCTCAATAAAGCACAGAAACGGTAGGGATCTAGCCGAAGCAGAAACTATTGAGTAGAGGTGGTAATACACAGAAGAACTGTACAAAAAATATCTTTACCACCCAGATAATCACGATGGTGTGATCACTCTCCTAGAGCCAGACATCTTAGAATGTGAAGTCAAGTTGGCCTTAGGAAGCATCACTACGAACTAAGCTAGTGTAGCTGTTGGAATTTCAGTTGAGCTATTTCAAATCCTGAAAGATGATGCTTTAAAAATACTTCACTCAATATGCCAGCTAATTTGGAAAATTCAGCAGTGGCCACAGGACTGGAAAAGGGCAATATTCATTTCAATCCCAAAGAAAGGCAATGCCATAGAATATGCAAACCACCACACAATTGCACTCATCTTCAATTCAGTTCAGTTCAGTCGCTCAGTCATGTCCGACTCTCTGCGACCCCATGAATCACAGCAAGCCAGGCCTCCCTGCCCATCACCAAATCTCATCTTACATGCTAGTAAAATAAAGCTCTATATTCTCCAAGCCAAGCTTTAGCAATGCGTGAACTGTGAACTTCCAGATGTTCAAGCTGGTTTTAAAAATGGCAGAGGAACCGGAGATCAAATTGCCAGCATCCGATGGATCATTGAAAAAGGAAGAGAGCTCCAGAAGAGCATCTATATCTTCTTTCCTGGCTATGGCAAAGCCTTTGAGTGTGTGGATCACTATAAATTGTGGAAAATTTGAAAGAGATTGGAATACCTGACCACCTGAACTGCCTCTTGAGAAACCTATGTGCAGGTCATGAAGCAACAGTTAGAACTGGACATGGAACAACAGACTGATTCCGAATAGGAAAAGGAGTACGTCAAGGCTGTATATTATCACCCTGTTTATTTAACTTATATGCAGAGTACATCATGAGAAGTGCTGGACTGAAGGAAACACAAGCTGGTATCAAGGTTACTGGGAGAAATATCAATAACGTCAGATATGCCAATGACACCTCCCTTTTGGCAGAAAGTGAAAAATAACTAAAGAACCACTTGATGACAGTGAAAGAGCATAGTGAAAAAGTTCGCTTGAAACTCAACATTCAGAAAACTAAGATCACGGTATCCGGTCCCATCGCTTCATGGCAAATAGGTGGGGAAACAATGGTAACCGTCACTGACTATTTCTTAAGCGTTAAGATTGCTGCAGATGGTGATTGCAGCCATAAAATTAAAAGACGCTTACTCTTTGGAAGGAAAGTTATGACCAGCCCAGTCAGCATATTATAAAGCAGAGGCATTACTTTGCCAACAAAGGTCCATCTAGTAAAGACTATGGTTTCCCCAGTGGCCATGTATGGATGTGAGAGTTGGACTATAAAGAAGTCTGAGCGTTGAAGAATTGATGCTTTTGAACTGTTGTCTAGGCCAAGACTCTTGAGAGTCCGTTGGAGTGCAGAGAGATCCAACCAGTCCATCCTAATGGAGATCAGTCCTGGGTGTTCATTGGAGTCATTGATCTTGAAGACGAAATTGCAATACTTTGGCCATTAAGTTACTCACTGGGAAATTTCCTGATGCTACGAAATATTGAGGGCACGAAGAGAAAGGGATGACAGAGGATGAGATGATTGGATAGCATCACCAGCTCAATGGAAAGGAGTTTGCATAAACCAAAGGAGTTGGTAATGGACAAGGAGGCCTGGCGTGCTGTGGTTAATGGGTCGCAAAGAGTCGGATATGACTGAGCGACTGAAGTGAACATTACATATAATTTAAATAAGCAGAGTGACAAAATTCAACCGTGTCATAATCCTTACCGTAATTGGAAGCAGTCTGTTGTTTTCCATCCGGTTCTAACTGGTGTTTCTTCATCTGCATACAGATATTTTAGGAGGCAGGTCAGGTGACCTGGTGTTCCTATCAATTTAAGAATTTTCCACCGTTTGTTGTGATCCACACAGTCAAAACCTTTGTTATAAACAATGAAGTAGAAGAATATGTTTATTTGTTTGTTTGTTCCTGGAGCTCTTTTGTTATTTTCGTGATCCCACAGATTTTGGATATTTGATTTGTGGCTCCTCTTACGGAGAACAAAAACACTGGACGTACTGATTTATACCTGGAGCCCTAAGGGAAATCAGTGCCACTTGCTCGTGGTCATGGTTCCCACCAATACCAAGGTGACACAAGATCTTCAGCATCATTAACATTGCTATGAAGTTCCGGGAAATGAGTTCTTTAAAAACAAGCAAGCAAACAGGCAAGCAAACAAAGGTGAAACCCTTGAAAACTGACTGGGTCATATACAGAGATTTCTGTCCCACTACTCTGAGCTCTACTCTGTCTATCTACCTATTTCTCCATCTTTAGCTGTTAAAAGGACATAAAGAAGGGAACTTTTGTTATTTGTTTAACAAAAAATGAGCTTCACTGAATCATAAGGTAGGCCAGGTTTCGAGGTATACCTTTTCCTTTAATTTGTATCTGCCTTGCTGTGATCATGAGAGTCCACAATATTTTAACCATTTTTCATTCACAATGGAATCTGGAATTTCAGAAAGATTCCTGGAGCAAAGAGCCTGTATAATTTGTTTTGTATTGAAAGAGATGCAAGAAAATCATGGATAATGTTTTTATTCATTCTACACATCTAACGGTGGAGTAGGAAATGGCCACAGAAAGCAACACTCTTGCCTGGTAAATCCCATGAGCAGAGGACCCTGGTGTTCTGCATTCCATTTCGTTGCAGAGTTAGACAAGACTGAACATACAAACATACATGTAACTTAGTGTCAGATGCAATTATGTTCCATTTATTGTCTCCTAGGATATTGTGTCACTCACACTGAAGGGCTTAACATTTTTCTAAATTATCTCTGTGACTTTATTAAAGTCCACTGGCTGTTTCTTTACCTTCAAAAAGAAGAAAAAAGAAGAAGAAGAAATAAACGAAAATGTATCCTATGTGGAGGGTCTTATGCTTCTTTTTCTCCATCCAAGATTTGAAACTTCTTTCCTAGGATATGAAATAAAGACACTGTTTTGACTTGATAGAAATTGGTCCACTGGGACGTTTCTTTTCCTATTTGGGAATGATAAACTCTAATTTAAAATTTCCCTTGTCTAGACCAGTAAGGAGCACAACGGAAAGATCTGGCACTGAGAGGAAATGATAATCTTGATACCCATATATATCTCTTCCTTTCCAGGAGCAGGCTGCTTTATGCATTGTACAGGTCTGTTATAGAAAAAAAGAACCCCAAAAACTTTCCCCCACATATGTGTGGCCTTGAGTCCTGTCTTTCCTATGCTGTCTCATCATTTTTTATGTCACATATGAAAGGGCTTATTAGTTCCATCGTATTACCTACTTCTTTCCATGGCAAGAGTGAGCACATTCCTCATATTCTTTCCCACGAGTTACATGACCTTTACCAAGAATTTATCAGGAAGGCTGAGACTCCCTCTTCTGAAGGAGTTCTCAGTATTAGTGAAGTTTTCCAGACCTTTTGAGCATATTTGTCTATTTAACACTTTAATGAGATTGATAAGAGGTCATGAGGGTTGTTCAATTGCCTTCATGAGCAACAGATAAGAAGTACTTATGGAGGTACCTGATGCTCAGGGGAGCATGGAGATGATGTTAGGAAGAAGAAAGGATTGGGCTCCACAGTGACATATTTGAAGGTCTCAGTCACAGTGGGTTAGACTACTCATTGCTACAGTAAAGAAAAGTGGATGGCAATGAAGTCATAAGCATTCATCTCATGAGCCTAAGGCAGAAGTTAGAAAGTCCGGTTTAGATTTGAGATCAAGCTGGTTCATCCCCGCTAGGCTGGGTATCAATGAGTGGATAGATTCAATGAGAGCTAGCTGAGAGAAAAAGATATATATATATATATATATATATATATATATATATATATATATATATATATATATATATTACTGTAATACAAGAGAACTACTTTCGCGATTACTGAATTCTCATCAGAGCTTCCTCCACACTACTGTATCAGTCAACCATCTCATGGACTCCTCCTTCTGGGTTGTCCCACAGCACTAGTTTTGCATGCCTTGCTTCATGTAATGAGCTTCAACTGGTTATCTGTTCTCCATATGATAACATACATGTTTCAGTGTTTTGTGTTTCAATGATATTCTTTCCTAGCATCCCACCCTCACTTTCTCCCACCTAGTCCCAAATTATTTTCTTTATATATGTGTCACTTTCATTGTCTCGCTTATAGCATCGTTGTTACCTCGTTCTAAATTTCATGTATAAAGTTTCATATATTGTGTTGGTGTTTCTCTTTCTGGCTTGTTTCCCTCTGTATAATAGGCTCCAGTTTAATCCACCTCATAGCAATGACTCAAACGTGTCCCTTTTTTAATAGCTGAATATTCCACTGTGTATATGGATAGCATTATCCTTAACCATTCATCTTCGAGCCAGACATCAAGGTTGTTTCAAGCAATGAACATTGGAGTACATATCTTTCACTGAATTCTAGTTATTTTGGTGTGTATACCCAGAAGTGGGGTCGCTGGGTCATATGGTAATTCTATTTTCTTTTTCTTTTTAAGGAATCTCCACACTCTCCTCCATAGTGCCCATACTAGTGTGCCTTCCCACCAACAATGTCAGAAGGTTCCCTTTCTCCGCCCCCTTTCCAACATTGTTGGCTTGTAGAGTTTTTGATGGCAGTTTTTGATGGTAGCTTTTTGACCAGTGTGAAATGGTACCTCACTGTACTATTGATTTGAGTTTCTCTGATAATGAGTGATGTTGAGCAGATTCTCGTGTGTTTGTTAGACATCTTTATGTCTCCTTCTGAGAAATCTCTTTAGTTCTTTGTCCCACGATTTGATTGGATTGCTTATTTTTCTGGTATTGAAATGCATGAGCTGCTTGTATATTTCGGAGATTAATTTGTTGTCAGTTACTTTGTTTACTATTATTTTCTCCCATTTGGAAGGCTGCCTTTTCACCTTGAGTATTGTTTCCTTCATTGTGTAAAACTTTTATGTTTAATGAGGTCCCACATTGTTTAGTTTTTATTTCCATCACTCAGGTGGGTCACAGAGAATCATTCTGTGATTCGTGTTAGAGTCTGTTCTGCCTATGTTTTCCTCTGAGAGTTATATAGTTTCTAGACTTATGTTTATTTCTTTAATCCATTTTGAGTGTATTGTTGTATAGGGTGGTAGGATGTGTTTTAGCGCCATTGTTTTACAGTTGTTGCACATTTTCCCCATCAGCACTTTTTAATGTTGTTGTCTCTCCTTCATTATACATTTTTGCCTCCTTGTCAAAGATAAAGTGTCCATATGTGTGTGGATATGTCTCTGGGCTTTCTATATTGTTCCATTGATCTATACTTTGGTCTTGTGACGGTACCTTTCTTTCTTGATGACTGTAGTATAACCTGAAGTCAGACAGGTTGATCCCACTATTTCCATTCTTCTTTTTCAAGATTGCTTTGGCTATCAGAGGTTGAAATTGTTTGTTCTTGTTCTGTGGAAAAAACAACAACAACAGCAACAACACTGGGAGATAGCGGTGAAACTATGGTGTTTTGGCTGGTGTACTCATTTTCACATATTTATTCTTCTGATCTAACAACCTGATATATTTCTCTGTCTGTTTCTATTATGTTTATTTCTGCAGTGTTTTCGGTTTCGATATATAGATTCAGGTTTTTTGTTTCTTTGCGTAAGTTTATTCCTAAGTACTTTATACTTCTCTTTGCAATGGAGAATGGGATTTTTTCCATTAAAATTCTGAAGCATTATCAGTTAATGGGTCAGAGTTCTTTAACATTTTCCTTTCCGTGAGAACCTGGGTACGAACTGTAGTCTTCGTTTGAACTTGAAAGCTTATTTTCAAGAGGCAGTGGTGTAAGTCTTTTCAAGGTTTGCTGTAAAGGCATGCCACAAAGCAGGTAGCTTCATTAAATGTTTTCTCATACTTCCAGGGACCTAGCCAGTAATCAAAGGGT